>NC_141320.1:34643573-35023573 GCF_037954235.1 Aulostomus chinensis | reverse complement strand
GCGGGGCTCCCATGCCCTGGGTGCCTCCGCCAATTTTAACTACATTCTAGTCATCCACATCATCACATCTACATTCCTACGCACAACACGCACCCTGCACCATGTTGGGATGGGGGGGCAGCTGGGGCAGGGAGTGGGTCCAGTGCTGCCTCCTTTGCTAACTGCACGATTGCAGGCCTGGGGGCCTGGCCGGGGCTCTTTGGGGGGGGGGGGGCTGGTCGTCTTCCCAGCATGGTGGTTGGGCTGGGGTTGGTCACGGGCCCTGCTGTTGTGTGGTGGATCGCTCGCTGGCGGTTTCACTAAGTCTGAGGTGCCCTGGACCGTATCAGCATCTATGGAGTACTCAGCCCCTGTATGGAGGAAGATGAGAGTATGATTTTTTTGTTCGGGGGTGGCGGTCCTGGGCGTGCGTGCCTTCAGCTCACCCTGGCGGGTGGGCTGGGCCTCTCAGGGGAGTGGGGGTTCCCGGCTGGCTGGCTGGTGGTGCCCTATAGCCTGAAGCCCGCCTGCTCTGGGGGGAGGGGGAGAACAGGGGATGGGTGGAGGGGATGGGGATCGGGGGTTGGGGGGGGGTAGCTCCATTCGGGGGCGGTGGGCCTGGTCGTTGTGGTGGGCTGTGGCTGCCCCGCCTGGGTGTGGGGTGCGGGTGGGTGTCGGCCTCGCCGCTGGCGGACCTCTTGGGGGGCTCTGGTCGGGTCTCGGGCCAGAGGGGCCCTGTGCCCCTGGGCTCTGCTCATGCTGTGGGGGGGGGGGGGTGCCCGGTGGGACCGGGGTCATCTCTGCCCCGTCTCTCTGTGGGTTGCTTCTGGGTGGGGTTTGCTGCTCCTATGCTTTCCTACAGGTCCTGGCATGGGTTTGGCCTGTGGCTGTTTCCTGGGGGAGGGGTGGCCTGGGGCTCCCTGTGTCCTGGGGGTTTCTGGGTGCTCTGGTGGCTTGTTCCTGACCTGCCTGCTATCCTGGACTTGGGGTGCGATGTCCTGGCCCCCCACATCAGCTACAGCCAGCTACGCACAGCATCCAAGACAAACTGTTGCACACACACATACACATACACACACGTATACACACATAAACGAATGCGGTGCACAACTGACCCCTAATCACACACTCAGACATTTATCTAAAAATTATATTAAACCAAATGGTAAACCTGCTCTGGAAATTCTGCAACCAATGTTTTTTCCTTTTTTTTTTCTTTTCTCCTCTCTGTTGTTGTTGTTACTTTTTCTTTGTTTGTTTGGTTTTTGTTTTTTTTCTGCTATTGCTGTTGTTGTTTTTGTCCCCCCCCCCCTTGTCCTCCCTGTCCTGTCCCTGCTCTCTTCCTGTCCTCTCCTGAGCCTCAGTCCGGTAGCTTCATCAATGAACCAACACCATTCCTAATAAAGTTCAACACAGATGGTGATAGGAGGAGTTTATCAGGTTCCTCCTTAGCAGAGTAGAACTGCTTCAGTCCAACAACGCACCAGAAACATGGATGCTGCTGCTGAACAGGACAGGTTAAAAAAAAAATTTGTCTGATTAATTTCTACTGTTTTTGGTCTCTTTTGATGACGTGTGCTGCAATGTGATGTCACAGCGGCCATATTGGATGAGCTGGAGTCTCTCAGGAAAGTTGTTTTCTTTTTTCTCTCCAAGTCCATTCATAATGAACCAAAGAAAACACTGCTAATAAACCAGCAGAAGACGAGGAGGAAGTTCAAAAGTCTCTGAACTTCAAGTCAGAGGATCGACGTCAGGTTGCCAGCAACAGAGGGACCAACTAGATTAGACTGATGAAGAGCAGCACCTGAAGGCTGCCATCAAAGAAGAAGACCAGAGAAGAGAAGAGACTGAAAAGAGAGGGGAAGATTTGGAGCAACAAACAAGGACGAGGACTTGGTGATGTCTGGACCTGAGACCAGCCACCGCACCTCTGCTGCCTCACAGCTGCTGACCAGCAGGGTGAGGACACACCCAGAGGTGAACTGCAGTCACTTGAGCAGCGAGTCAGGGAGTTCTTCAACAACAGAGGTTCCTATGAACAGGGATCAGATCGCTGCTCGTCCACCAAACCAGAGACACAACAGGCTCAGCATCATCGCTCCATTTGTGAGCAGAAAACATGAAGCTGAGGAGCAAAGAGTCCAGGTGTCCATGCAGAAGAGCCTCTCACAAAGACAAACTGAGACTGAGACAGAATCCTGACAAAGAGGAAGAGAATTCAGGACTGGTGGAGAGGAGCTGGAGAGTCCTGATCAGACTGAACGCTCACCTGAGCAGGTAAAAGTGACAGTGGTCAGAGACCTGGAAGATCTTGATCAACATTCATGACAATGTTTAATGTTGAGGAGGAGAGGAGGAGGGGTGAGGAGATGTCCCACTGTCAATGGAGTTGTGCTGTGAAATATCAGCAACCTCAGTTTGGGAGAGATAAATCTGGGAAAACTGGAAGAAAATGAGTGAATCCACACTTTGGAAGTCTTCTGCTGTCAAGATCCAACAATTTAGGAGTTAGAAACTGTCACTGATCAGAGATCCACTTCCACCAGAACATCAGCTTGAACTGTGACTGTTATTCTGAAGAGGAGTTCAGTTCTGGAGTCAAATGGAGCAGTTTTCAGTCCTTCACTTCACCAGCAGGAGGCTCTGCAGCAACTTCTCCTCAATCAAAGAGAGCATCATCAGTTTCAGCAGAGATTTAGTGAGCAGCAACTTTGGAGCCTTGGCTGAATGATAATAATGAGCTGCAGCATGGAGGAGAGGCTCTGAAAGGTTTAGTCCAACCAGGGTCAGAGAGAGAGGGGGCTGTTGCTCTCCAATGCCAGGTTCTTGATCAGATCACCATGGTTACTGAGAAGCTGATGGATGTGTGACCTCTGAAATTGAGGCTGACAGATGCAGAACCATATTAGTTAGTTGTGTTTCTAGAGCGCCGGGTCACGCGTCGATCAGTTTCATCCACTTCCAGGATGACGTGAAGAGCATCAGGATAAAGTGAGAGTTTGGTTTGTTGGATTTGGTGAAATCTGTTGATCATTCAAAACTGCAGAATTTGTTCCTTCATGTTTAGTGGAGTTTCTATCCAATCGTTGTAGAACCTAAGAGAACCTGAGAGAACAGAGCAGCACTGATTGACAATCTTTCTATCAATGTGATTGATGGACAGAGGAAAGTCAACTGTTAGTGGCTGGTGGGAGCCACCGTTTGCCTGTTTACAGTGGCAGAGATGAAGAAGAACTTCAAACTCAGAACAAACAGACAGAGGAACAGTTTGGAGGGAACAAATCACCAGAGGCAATGAAGGCTCAGAGCAGAACCTGAGAGTCCTGATTGACAGGAAGTTTCTGGAGAGGACAGCAGGGAATCCTAGGATGAGGTTTTATAGCCATTTTGGACTCTTGTTGACCGACGTTGTCTGTTGAGGGAGTTTAGACAAGTTCCTAAAGAGGAGGGAACCAAGGTGAACAAAGGGTTTGGAGAAAGACTTTAAGAAGAAAAATAGGCTCTGGAGGGAATTTATCAAGCATCCACCAGAGGAAAAGGAGGAGAAGAACAAAGTAAAACCAGAAGAACATCTGATGAGATCAGAACAAAAAGACTCTTCTGATCAGTTGTTGGAGAAACAGAACATGGACATCATGATTGAACTTCAGCCCTCATGAATGCCTTCCCTTCATGTGGAGGAGAGCTTGTTAAACTAGAAGAAATATCTAGTAGTCCAGCTCAGGATGTTCTGCTCTCATCATTCTGACCAAACTCTTTGGACGGGACATCGGCCAAATGTCCTCCCTGTTCCACCACATTCTGGTCTCTGTTCTTTCCTGTTCTATCCTGCTCCAACTTCCCACAGAGACTCAGACCATGAGAGGAAGGAGGATGAGAACCAGAGGTGTTCCTCACGTATGAAGTTCAACTGGTAAAAGTCTCATCACACATCCAGGACTTCATCCACCTACCGAGCTGCAGTTGAAGCTTTGACCACTGGCAGCAGCCTCAGAAGAGCCTCCTCTGAAGCTGAATATTTGCTCAGGTCAAACACGTCCAGATCTTCTGAGGACAGTAAGATGAAGACCAGAGCCGACCACTGAGCTGGAGACAGTTTAGCTGAGGACAGACGTCCTGATCCCAGCAGACGCTGGATCTCCTCCACCAGAGAACCATCGTTCAGTTCATTCAGACAGTGGATCAGGTTGATGCTTCTCTCTGGAGACAGATCCTCATTCATCTTCGTCTTGATGAACTTAACTATTTCCTGTTTGGTCTCTGAGCTTCTTCCTGTCTGTGACACCAAACCTTGCAGGAGAGTCTGATTGGTCTGCAGTGAGAGACCCAGGAGGAAGCGGAGGAACAAGTCCAGGTGTCCATTGGGACTCTTCAAGGCATGGTCCACAGCTCTCTGGTGCAGGTGTTTTAGTTCAGGTTTCTTTCTGAAGACTCGTGACCTCCAGAATGTTTGTTCCTCTGTCAGCAGATTGACTCCAGAGTTGATGAAGGTCAGATGGACATGAAGAGCAGCCAGAAACTCCTGAACACTCAGATGGACAAAGCAGAACACCCGGTCCTGGTACAGTCCTCTCTCCTCTCTGAAGATCTGAGTGAACACTCCTGAGTACACAGAGGCTGCTCTGATGTCGATGCCACACTCTGTCAGGTCGCATTCATAGAAGATCAGGTTGCCTCTCTGCAGCTGATCAAAAGCCAGTTTTCCCAGAGCCTCCATCATCCTCTTGCTCTCTGGAGTCCAGTGTGGATCCGTCTCAGCTCCTCCATCATATTTGACCTTCTTGACTTTGGCCTGAACCACCAGGAAGTGGATGTACATCTCAGTCAGGGTCTTGGGCAGCTCTCCTCTCTGTCTGGTGGTCAACAGGTCCTCCAGGACGGTCACAGTGATCCAGCAGAAGACGGGGATGTGACACATGATTTGGAGGCTTCGGGACCTCTTGATGTGGGAGACCACGGTCTCAGCCTGCTCCTCATCTCTGAATCTCTTCCTGAAGTATTCCTCCTTCTGGGGGTCAGTGAACCCTCTGACCTCCGTCACCATGTCAACACACTCAGCAGGGATCTGATTGGCTGCTGCAGGTCGTGTGGTCATCAAGAGGTGAGCGGAGGGAAGCAGCGTCCCTCTGATGAGGTTTGTCAGCAGCACGTCCACTGAGGTGGACTCGGTAGCATCAGTCAGGGTCCGGTTGTTATGGAAGTCCAGAGGGAGTCGACACTCGTCCAGACCGTCAAAGATCAATGCAACCTGGAACTCTTCCAACCTGCTGATTCCTGCTTCTTTGATTTCAGAGAAGAAGAGATGAACAAGTTCCACCAAACTGAAGTTCCTCTGCTTCAGCACATTCAGCTCTCTGAAGGTGAACGGGAACATGAAGTCTATGTGCTGGTTGGTTCTGCCTTCAGCCCAGTCCAGAGTCAACTTGTGTGTTAGGACCGTCTTCCCGATGCCAGCCACTCCCTTTGTCAGCACGGTCCTGACTGCTGTCTCTCTTCCAGCTGAGGCTCTAAAGAGGTCTTCTAGTCTGATGGTTGTTTCTCGTGCAGCTGGTTTCCTGGATGCTGCCTCAATCTGTCTGACCTCGTGTTCCTCATTGACCTCTGCAGCCCCTCCCTCGGTGATGTGGAGCTCTGTGTAGATCTGATTCAGAAGGCTTGGGTTTCCTGCTTTAGCGACCCCCTCAAACACACACTCAAACTTCTTCTGCAGGTTGGACTTCAGTTGACGTCGGCAGGCTGCAGAAGTTCCTCCTGAATGAACAAAGAACAAATGGAGTCAAGGGTGAAGACTGGGACTCGTCCTGGTCCTGATATATCTGGGTGCTGCAGGAAGGAAGCTGGAACTGGTTTGACGAGGGCTTGAATGTGAGGAACCTTCATTTGGATCAAAACATGATGCACTCCAGCTTTAAAGCTGTTCAAATCATCTTACTGCTGAGCAGACGGTCAGCCAGCTGCTCCTGATTCATTCTCTTGAGGAAGTCCAGTGTGATCTTCATGAACGCCTCTCTGCTCCTCCTCTGCTCCTCCTCATCATCCAACCACTCCTCTGGTTCATCTGGACTCAGAACCCTCCGGACTCTCTTCAGCTCCTTCTTCACAAAGTCAACAATCTTCTCCTCCAGCAGCTGGAACAGAATAAATGTCAGAGTGAAACGAGTGGAGGCAACAACAGGTCATGTGACTGAAAACCTGCTGGTCTCCAGTGAGTGACTGAACCCTCATGGACCATAAAGATGGAGTCCAGGTGTGCTGGGTGTTGCTGGATGGACTCACCACTGAGACCATCTGAGTTCTGCTGATCAAGTCTGTGGAGACAAGATGAAGTCAAAGAACCAATAGTAAAGGAACACCAGGGACCTTCATGGTAGCAGGGACCTGGACCCAGCAGAGATGGGGGGTCTGTGGCTGGTCCCAGACCTGCCCACAGCCCCCTGCTCTTGAGTGGAAGAGATCGTATCAGAACAGACAGTTTACATTCTCACCTGGGATCAGACTCCAGTCCACCTTTGAAGTCTATAGGATGACCCATAGACCGATCACTCTTCATGGACACACAGCTGGGTTCAGGGGGGTCTGGTCTCCTCTGAGAGAACCTGATGGAAACAACACTGATCAATGCTGACGATCAGGAAAAATCATCCAGGAAAACAGGAAAATGTTGAAGGTCAAACGTTTTAATGATGACGATAAAAAAAATGCCTGAGAAAAATGAGTTTCAGTCCTCAGAGCTCACCTCTGACCAGAAGACTGTTGACCATCTTTGAAATAAATCGGCCGATACATAGAGTTGTTGCTTCTGAAGGACACACAGCTGGGTCCAGGTCCAGGTCCAGGGCCAGGTCCAGGTTCAGCTCCAGGTCCAGGTCCAGGTCCAGGTCCAGCTCCAGGACCAGTAGAGTCCAGCCTGGTTTTCTGGGGAGGGGCTCCCTCCTCTGAGTCCTCACTCTGATTCATATCAGAGTTCAAACCTTCACACAAACACAACAACACCTTCATTTATCAACAAGCTTCACATCTCAGGACCCAAACTTGTGACTCCTCCAAGTTCAAATCCTTCTCCTCTTCAGAGACATGGAGGAGAGACATTCATTCTTCTCTGTCTGGAGGACGGAAGTCATCTGATAGCAGCAAGAAGACCTGAACCTCTGGACTCCAGCAGGACAGTTGAACTTTGTCTGGTTGAGTTGCTCTGAACTGAAAGAGCTGTTATCAGATCCAACATCAAAGTCTGACAAATGAAGCTATCACCATGACAACCTGACTATCAGACTGTTGGTGTCATCACCTTCTGATGGAGAACAGAATCTCCATGAAGCAGCGAGTGCAGGTGAAGGAACCAGCAGCTCTGACTTTGGAAAGATCTCAGTCCAACATTCCTACTCGGAATGTTGATCAAAGCATCAGGAAACTCTGATGGTTCTGATCAGATTCCAGGTTTGAGTCTCAGCTTCACTCCTCCAACAGCTCAGAATCATAAACTCAGGCTTTTCTAGCAGCTGCTCCGCCTCCAGGACCTCAAACAGCAACACTGAATGATGCTGTGGTCAGGACCCTCTTTCATGTCTGGCTGACACACAGCGGCTGTCCCTCAACTCCAGTGTGAAGTCTGGCATGTTAAGATCCGGTTGGACCCGTTCAGACTCTCCCTGCATTCTTCCCTGATGACGCAACATGAGAAACCAAGCGCTGCTGGTTTGCTGTGAACGTTCCCGCTGACGCTCGTTGTGAACCAGCTAGAATCCCACCTTCACACGTCCTGATGGAGACGGTTCAGCTGGACACTCAAGCAGGGAGACGACTCAGTCAGAGGGATCCTGTTGGTCTGGGGGGTTCTCACCTGCTGAACTCACCTGAACTCAACCTGCACACTCGTTCAATGGTTCTTTTCTTCCCTCCTTCTTCCCCCTCCTTTAATTCAGTTAGCGGTTCAAGACAAACAGGTGACCGACATGGACAGACATGTCCATTAATCATGGCCTTCATACCTGGATCAGAGAGACGCTGCTCCTTCTCCCTCCTCAGTCCAGGTGTTTATGTGCATTTGATCTGGCGTCGCTTCCTCATAACTACAAGTCAACGAGAACAACCTGAAAACCAGTCAGGCCACAGGCAGAAAACAGTTACAGGCAGTTGTCCGATCTCTCCACTAGATGGTGCTGCCTGCCTCTGTGATGGCTCCAGATCAGATGGATCCCAGCAGCAGCAGCAGTTGAGTGCTTCAACACTTCCAGACCTTCATGAGGTCACATCAAGTTCTTCCAGGATTCACTGAGAGAAGTCTTTGAACAGCTGCAGCTTGTCTCTGTCCAGGGTCTCATCATCATCTCCCAGTTTTCCTCCTGCTCCCCCATTCAGACCTGAACTGCCATCAATATTATTCATGTTGTTATCTGACTGAAGTCTTTACACATCAGAGGTGCCACCCTTGGGCCATGCTGGGGTCGTCCCTTTGGTTCGCTTCTCCCACTTTTCAGAAATTTCTAACCTTTCTTTTAAAAGCTCAGGGTTCTTCTCGATTAGGACGGTTGATACGATACTCATTTTACAAGTTGCACCTTTAACCTGTTCTTCTATTGGCACTTGGAATAAAAGACAAGAGGAAAAACATGAACGTCTGTGCAGGAGTCCAGGTGAGCACGGGGGGACTATTTTTAACTTTCTGTGTCTGTGTATCTTCTGGGCCGGTTGCCAAGCTATTAGTCAACTGTACTACAATACCCACACACACCTTAGTCACGCCCACTGACCATTCCCACCAATCACAGCTGGAGGAGCCAGGAGGCGTTTCCCCTTCAGTCATACACACCTCTCCTTTCACTCCTTCAGGTTCCTATCCCTCCTTTCACTCTGACTCCTCCATCAGAACTGGGCAACAACAACTCCTCGATCTGTGCTGCAGCCTGGCCTTTTATCCACTTCAACCTCTCCCTCCTCACCCGTCCAGCCCTCCTCTCACACCCTCACTCTTACCTCCAACTTTGGAACTCCAACATGGAGCGACACAAGATCTTCAGAAGAAGTGCAGGTTATAGATTTGCTAGATGAAACGGTTTCCATGAACAAAGGGTTCACATTGATGGAATAAAGTACAAGAATTCTTTGATTAAAAACAAATGCATGACCAGTTTTTTGTGAAGGGGAAACATGAATTAGACTTGAACAAAACGTGGTCCAGATGTAGAACTGCAGCAGTGTTGAACCCAGGTCTGACTGCTAGAGGACCAACAGAGCCCATCAAGCTCTGTGTACTGGAACGTGGAGTTTAGTTCCTGTCACACAGCACTGCTCTCTCTCTGCTCCTCTCAGCCACACTCCTGGATGAAGCTCAGTCACACCACACATATGAACACTCACAAACACACAAGGACACACACTCACCAACACTAAACATGAACAAACACAACCTGGTCAGCCTGAGTCAGGTCTGCTCAGGTGTCCTCAGTCAGGGGGGACCGGACCCAAGCATTTCTTTGGTTTTTATTGTGTGTCCTTATTCTGAGGGATGTTTCCCTCTCTATGTTCAGGAGGTTTATGGGACTTGCTGGTATTTTCAACTGAATGGTTTACTGGAAGCTGGAGTGACTGATCAGACCAGTCACTCCAGGAAACCTCCTTTAAATGCTGTCAGAGAGGGAGAGCCGTCTGCTGGTGGTGGTGTTCATTCCTCAGTGGGAGCCTCTATGGTTGATGTTCTACTGCCCTCTGGTGGTGAGGCAGTTTTCTATTCTTTGACATCCTTCAAATCCAATACAACACACACACACACACACACACACACACACACACACACACACACGGAGGAAGTTTGAGTTCAAAGAATTCTGAAGTCAAGTTTTGGAAGTCGACCATGAACATGAACCTCTTAGTCTGAAGTTTAAACTGGTAGTTGTGGTTTGACTGGTTTGTTGTTTAAGTTACCAGGTTTGTAAATACTTTCCCACTCAGGGCCTTGAATTTCAGGGGAATCCTTGAACCAAGTCATGTCCAAATAAGGGCATTTCTGGTTCCTTGAAGCTGCTTTCGATGCTCAGCCACAGGTAAATCCCTCCTCCTAGTAACAGGACAAAGTAAACATTGTCCCCATGGTAACAGCCGCTCCTTACTGGTCACTACACAGTAGGAACATTCCTAAAACATTGCTGCAGCTGATTTATGCTCATTGTTCACGGGAAAGGAAAGTTTGTTTGAAGGTGAAAAGAACATTTAGATTATTTTTGATGGTAAAACCAGATTTTACCAGGAGTTTCTCCATTAAAACAGAAATGTTTGAGTTTCAGCTGATTTGACTTCCTCAACAACATTGGATTCCATTCTTCTTTCACTCACAAACCAAAAGCTTGAGACCAAATGAGGGCTGGAATGTAAACTGACTGGTCTCTGGCTCGCGCTAAGGAAGTTAGCATGTTTGTGTTCACCACCCCTTCCTAATAAGATGTTTGGAGTGTGCAGTCAACGCTGGTCTGATCTGTTCAGATTAGCCACACCCTCATTGGGACTCAGTAAAGTGAGACAGGAAGGTTCCACTTCTAATGGAACATTTGAACGTTTGGAAGGAAGCAAGAGAGCAAACTGGCTTGCAGTGTGGTTCTGGTTCCAGTGACGTGTTCCTGGTCCTCCACCATCAATCCTCTCTAGTTCAGCTCCAACCCACCACAGAGCTCCAGGCTCCTGGAAGACTTCTCTACTTTCCTCTGAACCTCCAGCTGAAACCCAGTTTGCAGTGCTGTTTGTTCCATGCAACTTACTTGACACAAACATCAGCCACACTGCACTGTCATGTCAAAGGTTGGTTTCTATTTAATCACTGAGCAAACGGAGAGCAAACCAAACCCTCCAGGATGCTGCCTCCCAAAAACAATTCCCTATGAATCATTCCATGACCTGGAAAACCACATCTGTCATGAACAGACTGGAATGTCCTGTGAGCAAAGAGTTCTGTGGAGGAAGAAGCAGACGAGGCTTCCAAGACAGACGACGGAACACAAACATGCAGTCCACCCAGGCAACATGGACTCTGAGCAGTTGGTGCAGGGCTGCCACGTTTCATTCACTAGCAAACATTCTATGATACCCAGCAGACTACAAACTACTGGGGTGTCACCATTGACTCTACTTGAAACAACTGGACTCACATCCAGTTTGAAGGTTTCTGACTTGGATCAACTTCATATTTTTATGTAATGGCCTCAAGAAATGGAAAATGTAGAATGTTCATGTCATTACATGTCATTCTCCATAGGGTCACTAGGGGGCAGCACCTACCTGCATCACCAATATGAGCCTTCAGTCTGTCAGGTGGTAGAATTCAGTCAGGGAGCGTCTGCTTGTTGTTTGTTCATTTGTGTTTGTGTCCACGGTGAAGCCAGAATCAGGCTAGATTTTAGTTCTGATTCACCAGTGAACAATGTGGAAGAGTTTTTGGCTCAGTGGGGCTCACAGACGCTCTGAGAACCTCAGTGTTCTGTGGGTTCTCACTGCGTCTGTTGAAGATGGGTTCTTGTGTCATGTTGACCTCCATCTTTTCCTGTTGCAATAAAAAGATGGTTTCAATTCAAAATTCTCTCCACGCTCTGTAAAATCAACTTGTCCTGACAAACAGTTTTGTTTGGTGTAGTTTAGTCCAATCAGGGACACCTGCTAGCAGGAGGACCAGGAAAATCTGGATCTTGTGTTTGGCTTCAGTGAAACCAAACCAGATGAACCAACAAGTGTTCATTCTGGTGGTTTTCAAACTTTCCAAAGCTGCTTTTATTTTGGCTGTTGAAACTTAGGAACGGTGAGTTCTCTCTTCTTTTTATCTTTAGTTCTGAAACCGTCTGTTGTCACGGTCCAGCAGCGATGCCTCTCGGTTGCTATGGTTACTGAGCTCAGAGAGAAATGAGAGACCGAAGACGAGTTTCCTCCAAAAGTCTCCTCAGCAGAGTCGTGTGAGGACGAGCAGCAGAAGTCTCAGCCTCCTGTCCCCTTTTAGAGCTGATCAGTCTCTCTCTGCAGGGTCCAGTCGTCCCTCCCTGCTGCTGCTGCTGGTTTTTCTTGAAGTTCATTGAAAATCCAAGCAGAAGCACAGTTGATGTGAGTGACATCATCAGAGAGAAGCTGCTAATCTGATGAAGGACCACAATCAGGATGAAGAATTGGGGATGAAGATCACAACGTCATCAGCAGAAAATCTGAATCCTAGTTCTTCTAGTTCTAGTTCTTCTCATCAAGCCTGTGTGTGTGTGTGTGTGTGTGTGTGTGTGTGTGTGTGTGTGTGTGTGTCAGCAGCTCCCAGCTGCAGCAGTCAGTTCAGTTTCACTTCAGTGTGACTGAGGGAGGTTTTTGTACGATGGTTTTTCACAGTGTGAACACCCCCTGACTGTTGATGCTGTGAAGACTCTGACAGTGATAAACGGCTGCATCTTCAGCCTGAACTCCACTGATGGTCAGAGTGAAGCCAGAGTTTGATCCACTGCCTGAAAAACGAGCTGGAATCCCTGATGCTCTCGAGGTGGCCCAGTAAATGAGAGGTTTAGGAGGTTCTCCTTCTCTCTGCTGGTACCAGGATAAACGGTTCCCACTATAAACATCCTGACTGGTTGAACATGGGAGGGAGACGGAGGCTCCTGGAGCAGATCTCACTGCTGCAGGCTGAGTCACGGTGACCTCTGTTGTGCGCTGAAGAGCGAATTGGTCAAAAATAATGATACTTGATAATTATGAATATAATTATCAATTAATAAATAAATTAATAATTAATATTAATATTAATTATTCGGGGCACCACCCTGATGAGTTCAGGGAAACTAACATACGACCAAACTTGTAACAGTTACCAGTCTCTAACAGAGTTTATCTACTAACAGTCAATATTCTGTAACATTAACGACCAAGGGACAGCTCTGATGTTGGAGGATGAGATCAGAGCACTGCTATTGCTGAGACACGTGACCACAAGTTGGTACACAAAAGACACTACGACTCCTCTCTTATAATAAAAATATATTTATTAACACAGTGCATCAATCAATCAGCAACACGTTGGTACAACTGTTATCTAACCAAAAGACACAAGTGATAATATGTGTGTGTGTGTGTGTGTGTGTGTGTGTGTGTGTGTGTGTGTGTGTAAACATGTGTGTGAGGGAGTAAGGAAGGGGAGGGGGGGAGTCTGGTTGCCTAGCAACCACATCGCGTCGCAGCAAGGCGAACAGCTAGGCTAGTTAGCTGAGGCTAGCTGGCCGCTAGTTAGCACCGTGGAGGTAGAACTTATGGAATGTTAATAACTCAGCGTAGCGCTTAGCAAGAGAGAGAGAGAGAGAGAGAGAGAGAGAGAGAGAGAGAGAGAGAGAGAGGACAAAGGTAAACCCAAAAATGTGTGTGTTAACACACTTGTGCAGTATTAATAACCGGTAACACCTTCTTCAGAGGTCACAGTTATTAATAACTAACATCAATAAATAACGTATAATTCTATGTAATTTCTGCTAATTACAGGACTTCGTCACATAAACAGAGCATTCACAAACATCATACAACACACTGAGCTATTTCTCTGCCCAGAAAATGCCTCGTTAAGGGAATCCTTACTTGACCCGGTGGAGCGGTAAGGGATTTAGGATTAGGGATTCAGTTTCCATGTTCCGGAGCGCGGTTCAGCTCGACTCGGAGGGCAGCAGAGCGGCGGCGGGGCAGCCTGCAGGGTCAGCTGGAGTTACTGGTGGGAAGGATGAAGAAGCTGGGATGAGCTTTCTTTCACCAGGGACCAGTTCACGTGGATTGCGTGGCTCGACGGTGGCTTCTCTGGACGCTGTGACAGGAGGGAGAGAGGTGTCCTTGTGGAGTCTCTGTCATCACTGCACTGCCCACTTGAGGTCCAAGTGGAGAACAGGAGAGGTTGAAGACCACTGGAGAGGTTGAACCTTCTGAAGACGCTGAAAACCACCAAAGAGAAGAAAACCACCGAAGAAAAAGAATCTTTTCCGCACTGAATTTTTTATGTGTGAGACAGATGATGTCACTTCCCGTGGGATGGTACTGGCTCTCAGCCAATAGCATTTTGACAGGCAACTTCCGGTCAGACTGACTCACAGGTTCTTGGAGGGTGGGGGCCGTGGCCAGAATCATCACCCCTTTTTACAACCCTTTGTTCAAGAACATGTGGCCACTTGAATTCAGGCTTTGAAAAGGGGTGTTAGGCCTCATAGGCCGAAAGCCTTTCTTCAGCTGGACTAAATGCCAAATCTCTGAATTAATCTCTTGGTCTGGTTGAGTTGGGAAAAGAGTTGCTTAAAATCTCAAAATGATGCTACAGTGATGTAGTGAGAGTTGCTACGAACCTCAAAATGATGCTGACAGTGATGTAGTGACAGTTGCTACGAATCTCAAAATTATGCGAAAGTGTTGTAATGAGAGTTGCTACGAACCTAAGAAATGATGCTACAGTCATGTAGTGAGAGTTGCTACTAATCTCAAAATGATGCTAAAGAAATGCGATGAGAGTTGCTATGAACCTATGAAATGATGCTACAGTGATGTAGTGATATTTGCTACGAATCTCAAAATCATGCTAAAGTGATGTCATGAGAGTTGCTTCTAACCAAAGAAATGATGCTACAGTGATGTAGTGAGAGTTGATAGTAATTTCAAAATCACGCTAAAGTGATGTAATGAGAGTTGCTACATACCTAAGAAATGATGCTAAAGTGATGTGGTGAGAGTTGCTACTTACCTAAGAAATGATGCTACAGTGATGTGGTGAGAGTTGCTACAAACCTCAAAATGATGCTAACAGTGATGTGGTGAGAGTTGCTACGAACCTAAAAAATGATGCTACAGTGATGTGGTGAGTTGCTACGAACCTAAGAAATGATGCTACAGTGATGTAGTGATAGTTTCTACGAATCTAAAAATTATGCGAAAGTGTTGTAATGAGAGTTGCTACTAACCTACGAAAGGATGCTACAGTGATGTAATGAGAGTTGCTACTAACCTACGAAATGATGCGACAGTAATGTAGTGAGAGTTGCTACTAATCTCAAAATCATGCTAAAGTGATGTCATGAGAGTTGCTACTAACCTACGAAATGATGCGACAGTAATGTAGTGAGAGTTGCTGATAATCTCAAAATCATGCTAAAGTGATGTCATGAGAGTTGCTTCTAACCAAAGAAATGATGCAACAGTGATGTGGTGAGAGTTGCTACGAACCTCAAACTGATGCTTCCAGTAATGTCGTGAGAGTTGCTACAAACCTCAAAATGATGCTGCAGTGATGTCATGGGAGTTGCTACTAACCTACAAATGGAAAAAAAGATGCGACAGTGATGTAGTGAGAGTTGCTACGATCCTCAAAATGATGCAACAGTGATGTGGTGAGACTTGATAGTAATTTCAAAATGACGCTAAAGTGATGTCATGATAGTTGCTACATACCTAAGAAATGATGCTACAGTGATGTAATGAGAGTTGCTACGAATCTCAAAATGATGCTACAGTAATGTCGTGAGAGTTGCGACTATCCTTAAAATGATGCGACAATGATGTAGTGAGAGTTGCTACGATCCTCAATATGATGCGACAATGATGTATGGAGAGTTGCTATGAACCTCAAAATGATGCTACAGTGATGTAGGGAGAGTTGATACTAATCTCAAAATGATGCTTACAGTGATGTGGTGAGAGTTGCTACAATCCTCAAAATGATGCTACAGTGATGTTATGACAGTTGCTACTAACCTAAGAAATTATGCTGACAGTGTTGTCGGGAGAGTTGATAGTAATTTCAAAATCATGCTAAAGTGATGTCATGAGAGTTGCTACAAACCTCAAAATGATGCTACAGTGATGTCATGGGAGTTGCTACTAACCTAAGAAATGATGCTACAGTGATGAAATGAGAGTTGCTACAAATGTCAAAATGATGCGACAGTGATGTAGTGAGAGTTGCTACGAATCTCAAAATGATGCTACAGGAATGTCGTGAGAGTTGCGACTATCCTCAATATGATGCGACAATGATGTATGGAGAGTTACTACGAACCTCAAAATGATGCTACAGTGATGTAGGGAGAGTTGATACTAATCTCAAAATGATGCTGACAGTGATGTGGTGAGAGTTGCTATAATCCTCAAAATGATGCTACAGTGATGTTATGACAGTTGCTACTAACCTAAGAAATTATGCTGACAGTGTTGTGGTGAGAGTTGATAGTAATTTCAAAATCATGCTAAAGTGATGTCATGAGAGTTGCTTAAAACCGAAGAAATGATGCTACAGTGATGTAGGCAGAGTTGCTACGATGCTCAAATTGATGCTTCCAGTAATGTAGTGAGAGTTGCTACAAACCTCAAAATGATGCTACGGTGATGTAATGAGAGTTGCTACAAACCTCAAAATGATGCTGCAGTGATGTCATGGGAGTTGCTACTAACCTACAAATGGAAAAAAAGATGCGACAGTGATGTAGTGAGAGTTGCTACGATCCTCAAAATGATGCAACAGTGATGTGGTGAGACTTGATAGTAATTTCAAAATGACGCTAAAGTGATGTCATGATAGTTGCTACATACCTAAGAAATGATGCTACAGTGATGTAATGAGAGTTGCTACGAATCTCAAAATGATGCTACAGTAATGTCGTGAGAGTTGCGACTATCCTTAAAATGATGCGACAATGATGTAGTGAGAGTTGCTACGATCCTCAATATGATGCGACAATGATGTATGGAGAGTTGCTATGAACCTCAAAATGATGCTACAGTGATGTAGGGAGAGTTGATACTAATCTCAAAATGATGCTTACAGTGATGTGGTGAGAGTTGCTACAATCCTCAAAATGATGCTACAGTGATGTTATGACAGTTGCTACTAACCTAAGAAATTATGCTGACAGTGTTGTCGGGAGAGTTGATAGTAATTTCAAAATCATGCTAAAGTGATGTCATGAGAGTTGCGACAAACCTCAAAATGATGCTACAGTGATGTCATGGGAGTTGCTACTAACCTAAGAAATGATGCTACAGTGATGAAATGAGAGTTGCTACAAATGTCAAAATGATGCGACAGTGATGTAGTGAGAGTTGCTACGAATCTCAAAATGATGCTACAGGAATGTCGTGAGAGTTGCGACTATCCTCAATATGATGCGACAATGATGTATGGAGAGTTACTACGAACCTCAAAATGATGCTACAGTGATGTAGGGAGAGTTGATACTAATCTCAAAATGATGCTGACAGTGATGTGGTGAGAGTTGCTATAATCCTCAAAATGATGCTACAGTGATGTTATGACAGTTGCTACTAACCTAAGAAATTATGCTGACAGTGTTGTGGTGAGAGTTGATAGTAATTTCAAAATCATGCTAAAGTGATGTCATGAGAGTTGCTTAAAACCGAAGAAATGATGCTACAGTGATGTAGGCAGAGTTGCTACGATGCTCAAATTGATGCTTCCAGTAATGTAGTGAGAGTTGCTACAAACCTCAAAATGATGCTACAGTGATGTAATGAGAGTTGCTACGAATCTCAAAATGATGCGACAGTGATGTCGCGAGATTTGCGACTGTGCTCAAAATGATGCGACAGTGATGTAGTGAGAGTTGCTACGATCCTCAAAATGATGCGACAGTGATGTGGTGAGGGTTGATAGTAATTTCAAAATCACGCTAAAGTGATGTAATGAGAGTTGCTACATACCTAAGAAATGATGCTACAGTGATGTGGTGAGAGTTGCTACTTACCCAATAAATGATGCTGCTGTGACGTGGTGAGAGTTGCTACGAACCTCAAAATGATGCTACAGTAATGTCGTGAGAGTTGCTACGATCTTCAAAATGATACTAAAGTGATGTAATGAGAGTTGCGACAAACCTAAGAAGTGATGCTACAGTGATGTGGTGAGAGTTGATACTATTTTCAAAATAATGCTAAAGTGGTGTAGTGAGAGTTGCTATGAACCACAAAATGATGCTACAGTGATGTTATGAGAGTTGCTACTTACCTAAGAAATGATGCTACAGTGATGTGGTGAGAGTTGCGACTATCCTCAAAATGATGCGAAAGTGATGTAGTGAGAGTTGCTACGATCCTCAAAATGATGCTAAAGTGATGTAATGAGAGTTGCGACAAACCTAAGAAGTGATGCTGCAGTGATGTGGTGAGAGTTGATAGTAATTTCAAAATAATGCGACAGTGGTGTCGTGAGAGTTGCGACTATCCTCAAAATGATGCGACAGTGATGTAATGAGAGTTGCTAAAAATGTCCAAATGATGCTACAGAGATGGAATGAGAGTTGCTACAAACCGAAGAAATGATGCTACAGTGATGTGGTGAGAGTTGATAGTAATTTCAAAATCATGCAAAGGTGATGTAATGAGAGTTGCTACTTACCTAAGAAATGATGCTACAGTGATGTGGTGAGAGTTGCTACGAACCTCAAAATGATGCAACAGTGATGTAATGAGAGTTGCTACGAATCTCAAAATGATGCGACAGTGATGTCGCGAGAGTTGCGAATATCCTCAAAATGATGCGACAGTGATGTAGTGAGAGTTGCTAAGATCCTCAAAATGATGCTACAGTGATGTGGTGAGAGCTGGTACGATCCTCAAAATGAGGTGGCAGTTATGCAGTGAGAGTTGATACTAATCTCAAAATGATGCTGACAGTGATGTGGTGAGAGTTGATAGTAATTTCAAAATCACGCTAAAGTGATGTAATGAGACTTGCTACTTACCTAAGAAATGATGCTACAGTGATGTGGTGAGAGTTGCGACTATCCTCAAAATGATGCGACAGTGATGTAGTGAGAGTTGCTACAATCCTCAAAATGATGCTAAAGTGATGTAAAGAGAGTTGCTAAAAACCGAAGAAGTGGTGCTACAGTGATGTGGTGAGAGTTGATAGTAATTTAAAAATAATGCTAAAGCGGTGTAATGAGAGTTGCTACAAACCGCAAAATGATGCTACAGTGATGTAATGAGGGTTGCTGTTTACCTAAGAAATGATGCTACAGTGATGTGGTGAGAGGTGCTACGAACCTCAAAATGATGCTACAGTGATGTAATGAGATTTGCTACAAACCTAAGAAATGAAGCTACAGTGATGTAGTGAGAGTTGCTACGAATCTCAAAATGATGCTGCAGTGATGTAATGAGAGTTGCGACTATCCTCAATATGATGCGACAATGATGTAGGGAGAGTTGATACTAATCTCAAAATGATTCTGACAGTGATGTTGTGAGAGTTGCTACAATCCTCAAAATGATGCTACAGTGATGTTATGACAGTTGCTACTAACCTAAGAAATTATGCTGACAGTGTTGTGGTGAGAGTTGATAGTAATTTCAAAATCATGCTAAAGTGATGTCATGAGAGTTGCTTAAAACCGAAGACATGATGCTACAGTCATGTAGGCAGAGTTGCTACGATGCTCAAATTGATGCTTCCAGTAATGTAGTGAGAGTTGCTACGAACCTCAAAATGATGCTACAGTGATGTCATGAGAGTTGCTATCTACCTAAGAAATGATGCTACAGTGATGTGGTGAGAGTTGCTACGAACCTCAAAATGATGCAAAAGTGATGTAATGAGAGTTGCTACGATGCTCAAATTGATGCTTCCAGTAATGTAGTGAGAGTTGCTACGAACCTCAAAATGATGCTACAGTGATGTCATGGGAGTTGCTACTAACCTAAGAAATGATGCTACAGTGATTAAATGAGAGTTGCTACTATCCTCAAAATGATGCGACAGTGATGTCGTGAGAGTTGATAGTAATTTCAAAATGATGCTACAGTGATGTGGTGAGAGTTGCTACGAACCTCAAAATGATGCTACAGTGATGTAATGATAGTTGATACGAACCTCAAAATGATGCTACAGTGATGTAATGAGCGTTGCTAGGAATCTCAAAATGATGCTCCAGTAATGTTCGTGACAGTTGCGACTATCCTCAAAATGATGTGACAGTGATGTAATGAGAGTTGCTAAAAATGTCCAAATGATGCTACAGTGATGTGGTGAGAGTTCATAGTAATTTCAAAATCATGCTAAAGTGATGTAATGAGAGTTGCTACGAACCTCAAAATGATGCTACAGTGATGTAATGAGATTTGCTACGATGCTCAAATTGATGCTTCCAGTAATGTAGTGAGAGTTGCTACAAACCTCAAAATGATGCTACAGTGATGTAATGAGAGTTGACACGAACCTCAAAATGATGCTACAGTGATGTAATGAGAGTTGCTAGGAATCTCAAAATGATGCTCCAGTAATGTTCGTGAGAGTTGCGACTATCCTCAAAATGATGCGACAGTGATGTAATGAGAGTTGCTAAAAATGTCCAAATGATGCTACAGTGATGTGGTGAGAGTTCATAGTAATTTCAAAATCATGCTAAAGTGATGTAATGAGAGTTGCTACTTACCTAAGAAATGATGCTACAGTGATGTTATGAGAGTTGCTACTTACCTAAGAAATGATGGTACAGTGATGTGGTGAGAGTTGCAACGAACCTCAAAATGATGCTACAGTGATGTAATGAGAGTTGCTACTTACCTAAGAAATGATGCTACAGTGATGTGGTGAGAGTTGCTACGAACCTCAAAATGATGCTACAGTGATGTAATGAGAGTTGCTACAATGCTCAAATTGATGCTTCCAGTAATGTAGTGAGAGTTGCTACAAACCTCAAAATGATGCTACAGTGATGTCATGGGAGTTGCTACTAACCTAAGAAATGATGCTACAGTGATGTTATGAGAGTTGCTACTTACCTAAGAAATGATGCTACAGTGATGTGGTGAGAGTTGCTACGAACCTCAAAATGATGCTACAGTGATGTAATGAGAGTTGCTACTTACCTAAGAAATGATGCTACAGTGATGTGTTGAGAGTTGCTACGAACCTCAAAATGATGCTACAGTGATGTAATGAGAGTTGCTACGATGCTCAAATTGATGCTTCCAGTAATGTAGTGAGAGTTGCTACAAACCTCAAAATGATGCTACAGTAATGTCATGGGAGTTGCTACTAACCTAAGAAATGATGCTACAGTGATGAAATGAGAGTTACTACTATCCTCAAAATGATGCTACAGTGATGTAATGAGAGTTGCTAAAAATGTCCAAATGATGCGACAGTGATGTGGTGAGAGTTGCTACTTACCTAATAAATGATGCTACAGTGACGTGTTGAGAGTTGCTACGAACCTCAAAATGATGCTAAAGTGATGTAATGAGAGTTGCGACAAACCTAAGAAGTGATGCTACAGTGATGTGGTGAGAGTTGATACTAATTTCAAAATAATGCTAAAGTGGTGTAGTGAGAGTTGCTACGAACCACAAAATGATGCTACAGTGATGTAATGAGATTTGCTACAAACCTAAGAAATGAAGCTACAGTGATGTAGTGAGAGTTGCTACGAATCTAAAAATGATGCTGACAGTGATGTGGTGAGAGTTGATAGTAATTTCAAAATCACGCTAAAGTGATGTAATGAGAGTTGCTACATACCTAAGAAATGATGCAACAGTGATGTGGTGACAGTTGCGACTATCCTCAAAATGATGCAACAATGATGTATTGAGAGTTGCTACGAACCTCAAAATGATGCTACAGTGATGTCATGGGAGTTGCTACTAACCTAAGAAATGATGCTACAGTGATGAAATGAGAGTTGCTACAAATGTCAAAATGATGCGACAGTGATGTCGTGAGAGTTGCTACGAATCTCAAAATGATGCTACAGGAATGTCGTGAGAATTGCGACTATCCTCAATATGATGCGACAATGATGTATGGAGAGTTGCTACGAACCTCAAAATGATGCTACAGTGATGTAGGGAGAGTTGATACTAATCTCAAAATGATGCTGACAGTGATGTGGTGAGAGTTGCTATAATCCTCAAAATGATGCTACAGTGATGTTATGACAGTTGCTACTAACCTAAGAAATTATGCTGACAGTGTTGTGGTGAGAGTTGATAGTAATTTCAAAATCATGCTAAAGTGATGTCATGAGAGTTGCTTAAAACCGAAGAAATGATGCTACAGTGATGTAGGCAGAGTTGCTACGATGCTCAAATTGATGCTTCCAGTAATGTAGTGAGAGTTGCTACAAACCTCAAAATGATGTTACAGTGATGTAATGAGAGTTGCTACGAATCTCAAAATGATGCGACAGTGATGTGGTGAGGGTTGATAGTAATTTCAAAATCACGTTAAAGTGATGTAATGAGAGTTGCTACATACCTAAGAAATGATGCAACAGTGATGTAGTGAGAGTTGCGACTATCCTCAATATGATGCGACAATGATGTATTGAGAGTTGCTACGAACCTCAAAATGATGCTACAGTGATGTTATGACAGTTGCTACTAACCTAAGAAATTATGCTGACAGTGTTGTCGGGAGAGTTGATAGTAATTTCAAAATCATGCTAAAGTGATGTCATGAGAGTTACTACAAACCTCAAAATGATGCTACAGTGATGTCATGGGAGTTGCTACTAACCTAAGAAATGATGCGACACTGATGAAATGAGAGTTGCTACAAATGTCAAAATGATGCGACAGTGATGTAGTGAGAGTTGCTACGAATCTCAAAATGATGCTACAGGAATGTCGTGAGAATTGCGACTATCCTCAATATGATGCGAAAATGATGTATGGAGAGTTGCTACGAACCTCAAAATGATGCTACAGTGATGTAGGGAGAGTTGATACTAATCTCAAAATGATGCTGACAGTGATGTGGTGAGAGTTGCTATAATCCTCAAAATGATGCTACAGTGATGTTATGACAGTTGCTACTAACCTAAGAAATTATGCTGACAGTGTTGTGGTGAGAGTTGATAGTAATTTCAAAATCATGCTAAAGTGATGTCATGAGAGTTGCTTAAAACCGAAGAAATGATGCTACAGTGATGTAGGCAGAGTTGCTACGATGCTCAAATTGATGCTTCCAGTAATGTAGTGAGAGTTGCTACAATCCTCAAAATGATGCTACAGTGATGTAATGAGGGTTGCTGTTTACCTAAGAAATGATGCTACAGTGATGTGGTGAGAGGTGCTACGAACCTCAAAATGATGCTACAGTGATGTAATGAGATTTGCTACAAACCTAAGAAATGAAGCTACAGTGATGTAGTGAGAGTTGCGACGAATCTCAAAATGATGCTGCAGTGATGTAATGAGAGTTGCGACTATCCTCAATATGATGCGACAATGATGTAGGGAGAGTTGATACTAATCTCAAAATGATTCTGACAGTGATGTTGTGAGAGTTGCTACAATCCTCAAAATGATGCTACAGTGATGTTATGACAGTTGCTACTAACCTAAGAAATTATGCTGACAGTGTTGTGGTGAGAGTTGATAGTAATTTCAAAATCATGCTAAAGTGATGTCATGAGAGTTGCTTAAAACCGAAGAAATGATGCTACAGTGATGTAGGCAGAGTTGCTACGATGCTCAAATTGATGCTTCCAGTAATGTAGTGAGAGTTGCTACGAACCTCAAAATGATGCTACAGTGATGTAATGAGAGTTGCTACGAATCTCAAAATGATGCTCCAGTGATGTCATGAGAGTTGCTATCTACCTAAGAAATGATGCTACAGTGATGTGGTGAGAGTTGCTACGAACCTCAAAATGATGCTACAGTGATGTAATGAGAGTTGCTACGATGCTCAAATTGATGCTTCCAGTAATGTAGTGAGAGTTGCTACAAACCTCAAAATGATGCGACAGTGATGTCATGGGAGTTGCTACTAACCTAAGAAATGATGCTACAGTGATTAAATGAGAGTTGCTACTATCCTCAAAATGATGCGACAGTGATGTCGTGAGAGTTGATACGAATCTCAAAATGATGCTGACAGTGATGTGGTGAGAGTTGATAGTAATTTCAAAATCACGCTAAAGTGATGTAATGAGAGTTGCTACATACCTAAGAAATGATGCAACAATGATGTGGTGAGAGTTGCTACATAACTAATAAATGATGCGACAGTGATGTGGTGAGAGTTGCTACGAACCTCAAAATGATGCTACAGTAATGTCGTGAGAGTTGCTACGATCCTCAAAATGATGCTAAAGTGATGTAATGAGAGTTGCGAAAAACCTAAGAAGTGATGCTACAGTGATGTAGTGAGAGTTGCTAAAAATGTCCAAATGATGCTACAGAGATGGAATGAGAGTTGCTACAAACCGAAGAAATGATGCTACAGTGATGTGGTGAGAGTTGATAGTAATTTCAAAATCATGCAAAGGTGATGTAATGAGAGTTGCTGCTTACCAAAGAAATGATGCTACAGTGATGTGGTGAGAGTTGCTACGAACCTCAAAATGATGCTACAGTTATGTAATGAGAGTTGCTACTTTCCGAAGAAATGATGCTACAGTGATGTGGTGAGAGTTGCTACGAACCTCAAAATGATGCGACAGTGATGTAATGAGAGTTGCGACTATCCTCAATATGACGCAACAATGATGTATGGAGAGTTGCTACGAACCTCAAAATGATGCTACAGTGATGTAGGGAGAGTTGATACTAATCTCAAATTGATGCTGACAGTGATGTGGTGAGAGTTGCTACGATGCTCAAATTGATGCTTCCAGTAATGTAGTGAGAGTTGCTACAAACCTCAAAATGATGCGACAGTGATGTCATGGGAGTTGCTACTAACCTAAGAAATGATGCTACAGTGATTAAATGAGAGTTGCTACTATCCTCAAAATGATGCGACAGTGATGTCGTGAGAGTTGATACGAATCTCAAAATGATGCTGACAGTGATGTGTTGAGAGTTGATAGTAATTTCAAAATCACGCTAAAGTGATGTAATGAGAGTTGCTACATACCTAAGAAATGATGCAACAATGATGTGGTGAGAGTTGCTACATAACTAATAAATGATGCGACAGTGATGTGGTGAGAGTTTCTACGAACCTCAAAATGATGCTACAGTAATGTCGTGAGAGTTGCTACGATCCTCAAAATGATGCTAAAGTGATGTAATGAGAGTTGCGAAAAACCTAAGAAGTGATGCTACAGTGATGTAGTGAGAGTTGCTACGAACCGCAAAATGATGCTACAGTGATATAATGAGAGTTGCTAAAAATGTCCAAATGATGCTACAGAGATGGAATGAGAGTTGCTACAAACCGAAGAAATGATGCTACAGTGATGTGGTGAGAGTTGATAGTAATTTCAAAATCATGCAAAGGTGATGTAATGAGAGTTGCTGCTTACCAAAGAAATGATGCTACAGTGATGTGGTGAGAGTTGCTACGAACCTCAAAATGATGCTAGAGTTATGTAATGAGAGTTGCTACTTTCCGAAGAAATGATGCTACAGTGATGTGGTGAGAGTTGCTACGAACCTCAAAATGATGCGACAGTGATGTCATGAGAGTTGCGACTATCCTCAATATGATGCGACAATGATGTATGGAGAGTTGCTACGAACCTCAAAATGATGCTACAGTGATGTAGGGAGAGTTGATACTAATCTCAAAATGATGCTGACAGTGATGTGGTGAGAGTTGCTACAATCCTCAAAATGATGCTACAGTGATGTTATGACAGTTGCTACTAACCTAAGAAATTATGCTGACAGTGTTGTGGTGAGAGTTGATAGTAATTTCAAAATCATGCTAAAGTGATGTCATGAGAGTTGCTTAAAACCGAAGAAATGATGCTACAGTGATGTAGGCAGAGTTGCTACGATGCTCAAATTGATGCTTCCAGTAATGTAGTGAGAGTTGCTACGAACCTCAAAATGATGCTACAGTGATGTAATGAGAGTTGCTACGAATCTCAAAATGATGCTCCAGTGATGTCATGAGAGTTGCTATCTACCTAAGAAATGATGCTACAGTGATGTGGTGAGAGTTGCTACGAACTTCAAAATGATGCTACAGTGATGTAATGAGAGTTGCTACGATGCTCAAATTGATGCTTCCAGTAATGTAGTGAGAGTTGCTAAAAACCTCAAAATGATGCGACAGTGATGTTATGACAGTTGCTACTAACCTAAGAAATTATGCTGACAGTGTTGTGGTGAGAATTGATAGTAATTTCAAAATCATGCAAAAGTGATGTCATGAGAGTTGCTTAAAACCGAAGAAATGATGCTACAGTGATGTAGGCAGAGTTGCTACGATGCTCAAATTGATGCTTCCAGTAATGTAGTGAGAGTTGCTACAAACCTCAAAATGATGTTACAGTGATGTAATGAGAGTTGCTACGAATCTCAAAATGATGCGACAGTGATGTGGTGAGGGTTGATAGTAATTTCAAAATCACGTTAAAGTGATGTAATGAGAGTTGCTACATACCTAAGAAATGATGCAACAGTGATGTGGTGAGAGTTGCGACTATCCTCAATATGATGCGACAATGATGTATTGAGAGTTGCTATGAACCTCAAAATGATGCTACAGTGATGTTATGACAGTTGCTCCTAACCTAAGAAATTATGCTGACAGTGTTGTCGGGAGAGTTGATAGTA
Source organism: Aulostomus chinensis (assembly GCF_037954235.1). Lineage (NCBI taxonomy): Eukaryota > Metazoa > Chordata > Actinopteri > Syngnathiformes > Aulostomidae > Aulostomus > Aulostomus chinensis. The sequence continues at coordinate 34,997,089 of NC_141320.1, read as the reverse complement.
ATTTCAAAATCATGCTAAAGTGATGTCATGAGAGTTACTACAAACCTCAAAATGATGCTACAGTGATGTCATGGGAGTTGCTACTAACCTAAGAAATGATGCGACACTGATGAAATGAGAGTTGCTACAAATGTCAAAATGATGCGACAGTGATGTAGTGAGAGTTGCTACGAATCTCAAAATGATGCTACAGGAATGTAGTGAGAATTGCGACTATCCTCAATATGATGCGACAATGATGTATGGAGAGTTGCTACGAACCTCAAAATGATGCTACAGTGATGTAGGGAGAGTTGATACTAATCTCAAAATGATGCTGACAGTGATGTGGTGAGAGTTGCTATGATCCTCAAAATGATGCTACAGTGATGTTATGACAGTTGCTACTAACCTAAGAAATTATGCTGACAGTGTTGTGGTGAGAGTTGATAGTAATTTCAAAATCATGCTAAAGTGATGTCATGAGAGTTGCTTAAAACCGAAGAAATGATGCTACAGTGATGTAGGCAGAGTTGCTACGATGCTAGAATTGATGCTTCCAGTAATGTAGTGAGAGTTGCTAAAAACCTCAAAATGATGTTACAGTGATGTAATGAGAGTTGCTACGAATCTCAAAATGATGCGACAGTGATGTCGCGAGATTTGCGACTGTCCTCAAAATGATGCGACAGTGATGTAGTGAGAGTTGCTACGATCCTCAAAATGATGCGACAGTGATGTGGTGAGAGCTGCTACGATCCTCAAAATGAGGTGGCAATAATGTAGTGAGAGTTGATACTAATCTCAAAATGATGCTGACAGTGATGTGGTGAGAGTTGATAGTAATTTCAAAATCACGCTAAAGTGATGTAATGAGAGTTGCTACATACCTAAGAAATGATGCTACAGTGATGTGGTGAGAGTTGCTACTTACCTAATAAATGATGCTACTGTGACGTGGTGAGAGTTGCTACGAACCTCAAAATGATGCTACAGTGATGTGGTGAGAGTTGCGACTATCCTCAAAATGATGCGACAGTGATGTAGTGAGAGTTGCTACAATCCTCAAAATGATGCTACAGTGATGTTATGACAGTTGCTACTAACCTAAGAAATTATGCTGACAGTGTTGTGGTGAGAGTTGATAGTAATTTCAAAATCATGCTAAAGTGATGTCATGAGAGTTGCTTAAAACCGAAGAAATGATGCTACAGTGATGTAGGCAGAGTTGCTACGATGCTCAAATTGATGCTTCCAGTAATGTAGTGAGAGTTGCTACGAACCTCAAAATGATGCTACAGTGATGTAATGAGAGTTGCTACGAATCTCAAAATGATGCTCCAGTGATGTCGCGAGAGTTGCGAATATCCTCAAAATGATGCGACAGTGATGTAGTGAGAGTTGCTACGATCCTCAAAATGATGTGACAGTGATGTGGTGAGAGCTGGTACGATCCTCAAAATGAGGTGGCAGTTATGTAGTGAGAGTTGATACGAATCTCAAAATGATGCTGACAGTGATGTGGTGAGAGTTGATAGTAATTTCAAAATCACGCTAAAGTGATGTAATGAGACTTGCTACTTACCTAAGAAATGATGCTACAGTGATGTGGTGAGAGTTGCGACTATCCTCAAAATGATGCGACAGTGATGTAGTGAGAGTTGCTACAATCCTCAAAATGATGCTAAAGTGATGTAATGAGAGTTGCTAAAAACCGAAGAAGTGGTGCTACAGTGATGTGGTGAGAGTTGATAGTAATTTCAAAATAATGCTAAAGCGGTGTAATGAGAGTTGGTACAAACCGCAAAATGATGCTACAGTGATGTAATGAGGGTTGCTGTTTACCTAAGAAATGATGCTACAGTGATGTGGTGAGAGGTGCTACGAACCTCAAAATGATGCTACAGTGATGTAATGAGATTCGCTACAAACCTAAGAAATGAAGCTACAGTGATGTAGTGAGAGTTGATACTAATCTCAAAATGATGCTGACAGTGATGTGGTGAGAGTTGATAGTAATTTCAAAATTATCCTAAAGTGGTGTAGTGAGAGTTGCTACGATCCGCAAAATGATGCTACAGTGATGTAATGAGAGTTGCTACGAACCTCAAAATGATGCTACAGTGATGTAATGAGATTTGCTACAAACCTAAGAAATGAAGCTACAGTGATGTAGTGAGAGTTGCTACGAATCTCAAAATGATGCTGCAGTGATGTAATGAGAGTTGTGACTATCCTCAATATGATGCGACAATGATATATGGAGAGTTGCTACGAACCTCAAAATGATGCTACAGTGATGTAGGGAGAGTTGATACTAATCTCAAAATGATGCTGACAGTGATGTGGTGAGAGTTGCTACAATCCTCAAAATGATGCTACAGTGATGTTATGACAGTTGCTACTAACCTAAGAAATTATGCTGACAGTGTTGTGGTGAGAGTTGATCGTAATTTCAAAATCATGCTAAAGTGATGTCATGAGAGTTGCTTAAAACCGAAGAAATGATGCTACAGTGATGTAGGCAGAGTTGCTACGATGCTCAAATTGATGCTTCCAGTAATGTAGTGAGAGTTGCTACGAACCTCAAAATGATGCTACAGTGATGTAATGAGAGTTGCTACGATGCTCAAATTGATGCTTCCAGTAATGTAGTGAGAGTTGCTCCGAATCTCAAAATGATGCTCCAGTGATGTCATGAGAGTTGCTATCTACCTAAGAAATGATGCTACAGTGATGTGGTAAGAGTTGCTACGAACCTCAAAATGATGCTACAGTGATGTAATGAGAGTTGCTACGATGCTCAAATTGATGCTTCCAGTAATGTAGTGAGAGTTGCTATAAACCTCAAAATGATGCGACAGTGATGTCATGGGAGTTGCTACTAACCTAAGAAATGATGCTACAGTGATTAAATGAGAGTTGCTACTATCCTCAAAATGATGCTACAGTGATGTAATGAGAGTTGCTAAAAATGTCCAAATGATGCGACAGTGATGTGGTGAGAGTTGCTACTTACCTAATAAATGATGCTACAGTGACGTGTTGAGAGTTGCTACGAACCTCAAAATGATGCTAAAGTGATGTAATGAGAGTTGCGACAAACCTAAGAAATGAAGCTACAGTGATGTAGTGAGAGTTGCTACGAATCTAAAAATGATGCTGACAGTGATGTGGTGAGAGTTGATAGTAATTTCAAAATCACGCTAAAGTGATGTAATGAGAGTTGCTACATACCTAAGAAATGATGCAACAGTGATGTGGTGAGAGTTGATACTAATTTCAAAATAATGCTAAAGTGGTGTAGTGAGAGTTGCTACGAACCACAAAATGATGCTACAGTGATGTAATGAGATTTGCTACAAACCTAAGAAATGAAGCTACAGTGATGTAGTGAGAGTTGCTACGAATCTAAAAATGATGCTGACAGTGATGTGGTGAGAGTTGATAGTAATTTCAAAATCACGCTAAAGTGATGTAATGAGAGTTGCTACATACCTAAGAAATGATGCAACAGTGATGTGGTGAGAGTTGCGACTATCCTCAAAATGATGCAACAATGATGTATTGAGAGTTGCTACGAACCTCAAAATGATGCTACAGTGATGTTATGACAGTTGCTACTAACCTAAGAAATTATGCTGACAGTGTTGTCGGGAGAGTTGATAGTAATTTCAAAATCATGCTAAAGTGATGTCATGAGAGTTGCTACAAACCTCAAAATGATGCTACAGTGATGTCATGGGAGTTGCTACTAACCTAAGAAATGATGCTACAGTGATGAAATGAGAGTTGCTACAAATGTCAAAATGATGCGACAGTGATGTCGTGAGAGTTGCTACGAATCTCAAAATGATGCTACAGGAATGTCGTGAGAATTGCGACTATCCTCAATATGATGCGACAATGATGTATGGAGAGTTGCTACGAACCTCAAAATGATGCTACAGTGATGTAGGGAGAGTTGATACTAATCTCAAAATGATGCTGACAGTGATGTGGTGAGAGTTGCTATAATCCTCAAAATGATGCTACAGTGATGTTATGACAGTTGCTACTAACCTAAGAAATTATGCTGACAGTGTTGTGGTGAGAGTTGATAGTAATTTCAAAATCATGCTAAAGTGATGTCATGAGAGTTGCTTAAAACCGAAGAAATGATGCTACAGTGATGTAGGCAGAGTTGCTACGATGCTCAAATTGATGCTTCCAGTAATGTAGTGAGAGTTGCTACAAACCTCAAAATGATGTTACAGTGATGTAATGAGAGTTGCTACGAATCTCAAAATGATGCGACAGTGATGTGGTGAGGGTTGATAGTAATTTCAAAATCACGTTAAAGTGATGTAATGAGAGTTGCTACATACCTAAGAAATGATGCAACAGTGATGTAGTGAGAGTTGCGACTATCCTCAATATGATGCGACAATGATGTATTGAGAGTTGCTACGAACCTCAAAATGATGCTACAGTGATGTTATGACAGTTGCTACTAACCTAAGAAATTATGCTGACAGTGTTGTCGGGAGAGTTGATAGTAATTTCAAAATCATGCTAAAGTGATGTCATGAGAGTTACTACAAACCTCAAAATGATGCTACAGTGATGTCATGGGAGTTGCTACTAACCTAAGAAATGATGCGACACTGATGAAATGAGAGTTGCTACAAATGTCAAAATGATGCGACAGTGATGTAGTGAGAGTTGCTACGAATCTCAAAATGATGCTACAGGAATGTCGTGAGAATTGCGACTATCCTCAATATGATGCGAAAATGATGTATGGAGAGTTGCTACGAACCTCAAAATGATGCTACAGTGATGTAGGGAGAGTTGATACTAATCTCAAAATGATGCTGACAGTGATGTGGTGAGAGTTGCTATAATCCTCAAAATGATGCTACAGTGATGTTATGACAGTTGCTACTAACCTAAGAAATTATGCTGACAGTGTTGTGGTGAGAGTTGATAGTAATTTCAAAATCATGCTAAAGTGATGTCATGAGAGTTGCTTAAAACCGAAGAAATGATGCTACAGTGATGTAGGCAGAGTTGCTACGATGCTCAAATTGATGCTTCCAGTAATGTAGTGAGAGTTGCTACAATCCTCAAAATGATGCTACAGTGATGTAATGAGGGTTGCTGTTTACCTAAGAAATGATGCTACAGTGATGTGGTGAGAGGTGCTACGAACCTCAAAATGATGCTACAGTGATGTAATGAGATTTGCTACAAACCTAAGAAATGAAGCTACAGTGATGTAGTGAGAGTTGCGACGAATCTCAAAATGATGCTGCAGTGATGTAATGAGAGTTGCGACTATCCTCAATATGATGCGACAATGATGTAGGGAGAGTTGATACTAATCTCAAAATGATTCTGACAGTGATGTTGTGAGAGTTGCTACAATCCTCAAAATGATGCTACAGTGATGTTATGACAGTTGCTACTAACCTAAGAAATTATGCTGACAGTGTTGTGGTGAGAGTTGATAGTAATTTCAAAATCATGCTAAAGTGATGTCATGAGAGTTGCTTAAAACCGAAGAAATGATGCTACAGTGATGTAGGCAGAGTTGCTACGATGCTCAAATTGATGCTTCCAGTAATGTAGTGAGAGTTGCTACGAACCTCAAAATGATGCTACAGTGATGTAATGAGAGTTGCTACGAATCTCAAAATGATGCTCCAGTGATGTCATGAGAGTTGCTATCTACCTAAGAAATGATGCTACAGTGATGTGGTGAGAGTTGCTACGAACCTCAAAATGATGCTACAGTGATGTAATGAGAGTTGCTACGATGCTCAAATTGATGCTTCCAGTAATGTAGTGAGAGTTGCTACAAACCTCAAAATGATGCGACAGTGATGTCATGGGAGTTGCTACTAACCTAAGAAATGATGCTACAGTGATTAAATGAGAGTTGCTACTATCCTCAAAATGATGCGACAGTGATGTCGTGAGAGTTGATACGAATCTCAAAATGATGCTGACAGTGATGTGGTGAGAGTTGATAGTAATTTCAAAATCACGCTAAAGTGATGTAATGAGAGTTGCTACATACCTAAGAAATGATGCAACAATGATGTGGTGAGAGTTGCTACATAACTAATAAATGATGCGACAGTGATGTGGTGAGAGTTGCTACGAACCTCAAAATGATGCTACAGTAATGTCGTGAGAGTTGCTACGATCCTCAAAATGATGCTAAAGTGATGTAATGAGAGTTGCGAAAAACCTAAGAAGTGATGCTACAGTGATGTAGTGAGAGTTGCTCCGAACCGCAAAATGATGCTACAGTGATGTAATGAGAGTTGCTAAAAATGTCCAAATGATGCTACAGAGATGGAATGAGAGTTGCTACAAACCGAAGAAATGATGCTACAGTGATGTGGTGAGAGTTGATAGTAATTTCAAAATCATGCAAAGGTGATGTAATGAGAGTTGCTGCTTACCAAAGAAATGATGCTACAGTGATGTGGTGAGAGTTGCTACGAACCTCAAAATGATGCTAGAGTTATGTAATGAGAGTTGCTACTTTCCGAAGAAATGATGCTACAGTGATGTGGTGAGAGTTGCTACGAACCTCAAAATGATGCGACAGTGATGTAATGAGAGTTGCGACTATCCTCAATATGACGCAACAATGATGTATGGAGAGTTGCTACGAACCTCAAAATGATGCTACAGTGATGTAGGGAGAGTTGATACTAATCTCAAATTGATGCTGACAGTGATGTGGTGAGAGTTGCTACGATGCTCAAATTGATGCTTCCAGTAATGTAGTGAGAGTTGCTACAAACCTCAAAATGATGCGACAGTGATGTCATGGGAGTTGCTACTAACCTAAGAAATGATGCTACAGTGATTAAATGAGAGTTGCTACTATCCTCAAAATGATGCGACAGTGATGTCGTGAGAGTTGATACGAATCTCAAAATGATGCTGACAGTGATGTGTTGAGAGTTGATAGTAATTTCAAAATCACGCTAAAGTGATGTAATGAGAGTTGCTACATACCTAAGAAATGATGCAACAATGATGTGGTGAGAGTTGCTACATAACTAATAAATGATGCGACAGTGATGTGGTGAGAGTTTCTACGAACCTCAAAATGATGCTACAGTAATGTCGTGAGAGTTGCTACGATCCTCAAAATGATGCTAAAGTGATGTAATGAGAGTTGCGAAAAACCTAAGAAGTGATGCTACAGTGATGTAGTGAGAGTTGCTACGAACCGCAAAATGATGCTACAGTGATATAATGAGAGTTGCTAAAAATGTCCAAATGATGCTACAGAGATGGAATGAGAGTTGCTACAAACCGAAGAAATGATGCTACAGTGATGTGGTGAGAGTTGATAGTAATTTCAAAATCATGCAAAGGTGATGTAATGAGAGTTGCTGCTTACCAAAGAAATGATGCTACAGTGATGTGGTGAGAGTTGCTACGAACCTCAAAATGATGCTAGAGTTATGTAATGAGAGTTGCTACTTTCCGAAGAAATGATGCTACAGTGATGTGGTGAGAGTTGCTACGAACCTCAAAATGATGCGACAGTGATGTCATGAGAGTTGCGACTATCCTCAATATGATGCGACAATGATGTATGGAGAGTTGCTACGAACCTCAAAATGATGCTACAGTGATGTAGGGAGAGTTGATACTAATCTCAAAATGATGCTGACAGTGATGTGGTGAGAGTTGCTACAATCCTCAAAATGATGCTACAGTGATGTTATGACAGTTGCTACTAACCTAAGAAATTATGCTGACAGTGTTGTGGTGAGAGTTGATAGTAATTTCAAAATCATGCTAAAGTGATGTCATGAGAGTTGCTTAAAACCGAAGAAATGATGCTACAGTGATGTAGGCAGAGTTGCTACGATGCTCAAATTGATGCTTCCAGTAATGTAGTGAGAGTTGCTACGAACCTCAAAATGATGCTACAGTGATGTAATGAGAGTTGCTACGAATCTCAAAATGATGCTCCAGTGATGTCATGAGAGTTGCTATCTACCTAAGAAATGATGCTACAGTGATGTGGTGAGAGTTGCTACGAACCTCAAAATGATGCTACAGTGATGTAATGAGAGTTGCTACGATGCTCAAATTGATGCTTCCAGTAATGTAGTGAGAGTTGCTAAAAACCTCAAAATGATGCTACAGTGATGTCATGGGAGTTGCTACTAACCTAAGAAATGATGCTACAGTGATGAAATGAGAGTTGCTACTATCCTCAAAATGATGCGACAGTGATGTCGTGAGAGTTGATACGAATCTCAAAATCAAGCTGACAGTGATGTGGTGAGAGTTGATAGTAATTTCAAAATCATGCTAAAGTGATGTAATGAGAGTTGCTACATACCTAAGAAATGATGCGACAGTGATGTGGTGAGAGTTGCTACTTACCTAATAAATGATGCTACAGTGACGTGGTGAGAGTTGCTACGAACCTCAAAATGATGCTAAAGTGATGTAGTGAGAGTTGCGACAAACCTAAGAAGTGATGCTACAGTGATGTGGTGAGAGTTGATACTAATTTCAAAATAATGCTAAAGTGGTGTAGTGAGAGTTGCTACGATCCGCAAAATGATGCTACAGTGATGTGGTGAGAGTTGCTACTATCCTCAAAATGAGGTGACAGTGATGTCGTGAGAGTTGATACGAATCTCAAAATGATGCTGACAGTGATGTGGTGAGAGTTGATAGTAATTTCAAAATCACGCTAAAGTGATGTAATGAGAGTTGCTACATACCTAAGAAATGATGCAACAATGATGTGGTGAGAGTTGCTACATACCTAAGAAATGATGCGACAGTGATGTGGTGAGAGTTGCTACATACCTAATAAATGATGCGACAGTGATGTGGTGAGAGTTGCTACGAACCTCAAAATGATGCTACAGTAATGTCATGAGAGTTGCTACGATCCTCAAAATGATGCTAAAGTGATGTAACGAGAGTTGCGAAAAACCTAAGAAATGATGCTACAGTGATGTGGTGAGAGTTGATACTAAATTCAAAATAATGCTACAGTGGTGTAGTGAGAGTTGCTACGAACCGCAAAATGATGCTACAGTGATGTAATGAGAGATGCTAAAAATGTCCAAATGATGCTACAGAGATGGAATGAGAGTTGCTACAAACCGAAGAAATGATGCTACAGTGATGTGGTGAGAGTTGATAGTAATTTCAAAATCATGCAAAGGTGATGTAATGAGAGTTGCTACTTACCTAAGAAATGATGCTACAGTGATGTGGTGAGAGTTGCTACGAACCTCAAAATGATGCTACAGTGATGTAATGAGAGTTGCTACGAATCTCAAAATGATGCTACAGTGATGTAATGAGAGTTGCTACGAATCTCAAAATGATGCGACAGTGATGTAGTTAGAGTTGCTACGATCCTCAAAATGATGTGACATTTATGTGGTGAGAGCTGGTACGATCCTCAAAATGAGGTGGCAGTTATGTAGTGAGAGTTGATACTAATATAAAAATGATGCTGACAGTGATGTGGTGAGAGTTGCGACTATCCTCAAAATGATGCGACAGTGATGTAGTGAGAGTTGCTACAATCCTCAAAATGATGCTAAAGTGATGTAATGAGAGTTGCTAAAAACCTAAGAAGTGGTGCTACAGTGATGTGGTGAGAGTTGATAGTAATTTCAAAATAATGCTAAAGCGGTGTAATGAGAGTTGCTACTTCCCTAAGAAATGATGCGACAGTGATGTAGTGAGAGTTGCTACAAACCTCAAAATGATGCTACAGTGATGTAATGAGGGTTGCTGTTTACCTAAGAAATGATGCTACAGTGATGTGGTGAGAGTTGCTACGAACCTCAAAATGATGCGACAGTGATGTAATGAGATTTTCTACAAACCTAAGAAATGATGCTACAGTGATGTGGTGAGAGTTGCTACGAATCTCAAAATGATGCTACAGTAATGTGGTGAGAGTTGCTACTTACCTAATAAATGATGCTACAGTGACGTGGTGAGAGTTGCTACGAACCTCAAAATGATGCTAAAGTGATGTAGTGAGAGTTGCGACAAACCTAAGAAGTGATGCTACAGTGATGTGGTGAGAGTTGACACTAATTTCAAAATAATGCTAAAGTGGTGTAGTGAGAGTTGCTACGATCCGCAAAATGATGCTACAGTGATGTAATGAGAGTTGCTACGAACCTCAAAATGATGCTACAGTGATGTAATGAGATTTGCTACAAACCTAAGAAATGAAGCTACAGTGATGTAGTGAGAGTTGCTACGAATCTCAAAATGATGCTGCAGTGATGTAATGAGAGTTGCGACTATCCTCAATATGATGCGACAATGATGTATGGAGAGTTGCTACGAACCTCAAAATGATGCTACAGTGATGTCGGGAGAGTTGATACTAATCTCAAAATGATGTTGACAGTGATGTGGTGAGAGTTGCTACAATCCTCAAAATGATGCTACAGTGATGTTATGACAGTTGCTACTAACCTAAGAAATTATGCTGACAGTGTTGTGGTGAGAGTTGATAGTAATTTCAAAATCATGCTTAAGTGATGTCATGAGAGTTGCTTAAAACCGAAGAAATGATGCTACAGTGATGTAGGCAGAGTTGCTACGATGCTAAAATTGATGCTTCCAGTAATGTAGTGAGAGTTGCTACGAACCTCAAAATGATGCTACAGTGATGTAATGAGAGTTGCTACGAATCTCAAAATGATGCTACAGTGATGTCATGAGAGTTGCTATCTACCTAAGAAATGATGCTACAGTGATGTGGTGAGAGTTGCTACGAACCTCAAAATGATGCTACAGTGATGTAATGAGAGTTGCTACGATGCTCAAATTGATGCTACAGTGATTAAATGAGAGTTGCTACTATCCTCAAAATGATGCGACAGTGATGTAGTGAGAGTTGCTACGATCCTCAAAATGATGTGACAGTGATGTGGTGAGAGCTGGTACGATCCTCAAAATGAGGTGGCAGTTATGTAGTGAGAGTTGATACTAATCTCAAAATGATGCTGACAGTGATGTGGTGAGAGTTGATAGTAATTTCAAAATCACGCTAAAGTGATGTAATGAGACTTGCTACTTACCTAAGAAATGATGCTACAGTGATGTGGTGAGAGTTGCGACTATCCTCAAAATGATGCGACAGTGATGTAGTGAGAGTTGCTACAATCCTCAAAATGATGCTAAAGTGATGTAATGAGAGTTGCTAAAAACCGAAGAAGTGGTGCTACAGTGATGTGGTGAGAGTTGATAGTAATTTCAAAATAATGCTAAAGCGGTGTAATGAGAGTTGGTACAAACCGCAAAATGATGCAACAGTGATGTAATGAGGGTTGCTGTTTACCTAAGAAATGATGCTACAGTGATGTGGTGAGAGGTGCTACGAACCTCAAAATGATGCTACAGTGATGTAATGAGATTCGCTACAAACCTAAGAAATGAAGCTACAGTGATGTAGTGAGAGTTGATACTAATCTCAAAATGATGCTGACAGTGATGTGGTGAGAGTTGATAGTAATTTCAAAATTATCCTAAAGTGGTGTAGTGAGAGTTGCTACGATCCGCAAAATGATGCTACAGTGATGTAATGAGAGTTGCTACGAACCTCAAAATGATGCTACAGTGATGTAATGAGATTTGCTACAAACCTAAGAAATGAAGCTACAGTGATGTAGTGAGAGTTGCTACGAATCTCAAAATGATGCTGCAGTGATGTAATGACAGTTGTGACTATCCTCAATATGATGCGACAATGATATATGGAGAGTTGCTACGAACCTCAAAATGATGCTACAGTGATGTAGGGAGAGTTGATACTAATCTCAAAATGATGCTGACAGTGATGTGGTGAGAGTTGCTACAATCCTCAAAATGATGCTACAGTGATGTTATGACAGTTGCTACTAACCTAAGAAATTATGCTGACAGTGTTGTGGTGAGAGTTGATCGTAATTTCAAAATCATGCTAAAGTGATGTCATGAGAGTTGCTTAAAACCGAAGAAATGATGCTACAGTGATGTAGGCAGAGTTGCTACGATGCTCAAATTGATGCTTCCAGTAATGTAGTGAGAGTTGCTACGAACCTCAAAATGATGCTACAGTGATGTAATGAGAGTTGCTACGATGCTCAAATTGATGCTTCCAGTAATGTAGTGAGAGTTGCTCCGAATCTCAAAATGATGCTCCAGTGATGTCATGAGAGTTGCTATCTACCTAAGAAATGATGCTACAGTGATGTGGTAAGAGTTGCTACGAACCTCAAAATGATGCTACAGTGATGTAATGAGAGTTGCTACGATGCTCAAATTGATGCTTCCAGTAATGTAGTGAGAGTTGCTATAAACCTCAAAATGATGCGACAGTGATGTCATGGGAGTTGCTACTAACCTAAGAAATGATGCTACAGTGATTAAATGAGAGTTGCTACTATCCTCAAAATGATGCGACAGTGATGTCGTGAGAGTTGATACGAATCTCAAAATGATGCTGACAGTGATGTGGTGAGAGTTGATAGTAATTTCAAAATCACGCTAAAGTGATGTAATGAGAGTTCCTACATACCTAAGAAATGATGCAACAATGATGTGGTGAGAGTTGCTACATAACTAATAAATGATGCGACAGTGATGTGGTGAGAGTTGCTACGAACCTCAAAATGATGCTACAGTAATGTCGTGAGAGTTGCTACGATCCTCAAAATGATGCTAAAGTGATGTAATGAGAGTTGCGAAAAACCTAAGAAGTGATGCTACAGTGATGTAGTGAGAGTTGCTACGAACCGCAAAATGATGCTACAGTGATGTAATGAGAGTTGCTAAAAATGTCCAAATGATGCTACAGAGATGGAATGAGAGTTGCTACAAACCGAAGAAATGATGCTACAGTGATGTGGTGAGAGTTGATAGTAATTTCAAAATCATGCAAAGGTGATGTAATGAGAGTTGCTGCTTACCAAGGAAATGATGCTACAGTGATGTGGTGAGAGTTGCTACGAACCTCAAAATGATGCTACAGTTATGTAATGAGAGTTGCTACTTTCCGAAGAAATGATGCTACAGTGATGTGGTGAGAGTTGCTACGAACCTCAAAATGATGCGACAGTGATGTAATGAGAGTTGCGACTATCCTCAATATGACGCGACAATGATGTATGGAGAGTTGCTACGAACCTCAAAATGATGCTACAGTGATGTAGGGAGAGTTGATACTAATCTCAAATTGATGCTGACAGTGATGTGGTGAGAGTTGCTACGATGCTCAAATTGATGCTTCCAGTAATGTAGTGAGAGTTGCTACAAACCTCAAAATGATGCGACAGTGATGTCATGGGAGTTGCTACTAACCTAAGAAATGATGCTACAGTGATTAAATGAGAGTTGCTACTATCCTCAAAATGATGCGACAGTGATGTCGTGAGAGTTGATACGAATCTCAAAATGATGCTGACAGTGATGTGTTGAGAGTTGATAGTAATTTCAAAATCACGCTAAAGTGATGTAATGAGAGTTGCTACATACCTAAGAAATGATGCAACAATGATGTGGTGAGAGTTGCTACATAACTAATAAATGATGCGACATTTATGTGGTGAGAGTTTCTACGAACCTCAAAATGATGCTACAGTAATGTCGTGAGAGTTGCTACGATCCTCAAAATGATGCTAAAGTGATGTAATGAGAGTTGCGAAAAACCTAAGAAGTGATGCTACAGTGATGTAGTGAGAGTTGCTACGAACCGCAAAATGATGCTACAGTGATATAATGAGAGTTGCTAAAAATGTCCAAATGATGCTACAGAGATGGAATGAGAGTTGCTACAAACCGAAGAAATGATGCTACAGTGATGTGGTGAGAGTTGATAGTAATTTCAAAATCATGCAAAGGTGATGTAATGAGAGTTGCTGCTTACCAAAGAAATGATGCTACAGTGATGTGGTGAGAGTTGCTACGAACCTCAAAATGATGCTAGAGTTATGTAATGAGAGTTGCTACTTTCCGAAGAAATGATGCTACAGTGATGTGGTGAGAGTTGCTACGAACCTCAAAATGATGCGACAGTGATGTCATGAGAGTTGCGACTATCCTCAATATGATGCGACAATGATGTATGGAGAGTTGCTACGAACCTCAAAATGATGCTACAGTGATGTAGGGAGAGTTGATACTAATCTCAAAATGATGCTGACAGTGATGTGGTGAGAGTTGCTACAATCCTCAAAATGATGCTACAGTGATGTTATGACAGTTGCTACTAACCTAAGAAATTATGCTGACAGTGTTGTGGTGAGAGTTGATAGTAATTTCAAAATCATGCTAAAGTGATGTCATGAGAGTTGCTTAAAACCGAAGAAATGATGCTACAGTGATGTAGGCAGAGTTGCTACGATGCTCAAATTGATGCTTCCAGTAATGTAGTGAGAGTTGCTACGAACCTCAAAATGATGCTACAGTGATGTAATGAGAGATGCTACGAATCTCAAAATGATGCTCCAGTGATGTCATGAGAGTTGCTATCTACCTAAGAAATGATGCTACAGTGATGTGGTGAGAGTTGCTACGAACCTCAAAATGATGCTACAGTGATGTAATGAGAGTTGCTACGATGCTCAAATTGATGCTTCCAGTAATGTAGTGAGAGTTGCTAAAAACCTCAAAATGATGCTACAGTGATGTCATGGGAGTTGCTACTAACCTAACAAATGATGCTACAGTGATTAAATGAGAGTTGCTACTATCCTCAAAATGATGCGACAGTGATGTCGTGAGAGTTGATACGAATCTCAAAATCAAGCTGACAGTGATGTGGTGAGAGTTGATAGTAATTTCAAAATCATGCTAAAGTGATGTAATGAGAGTTGCTACATACCTAAGAAATGATGCGACAGTGATGTGGTGAGAGTTGCTACTTACCTAATAAATGATGCTACAGTGACGTGGTGAGAGTTGCTACGAACCTCAAAATGATGCTAAAGTGATGTAGTAAGAATTGCGACAAACCTAAGAAGTGATGCTACAGTGATGTGGTGAGAGTTGATACTAATTTCAAAATAATGCTAAAGTGGTGTAGTGAGAGTTGCTACGATCCGCAAAATGATGCTACAGTGATGTAATGAGAGTTGCTACGATCCTCAAAATAATGCTACAGTGATGTGGTGAGAGTTGCTACTATCCTCAAAATGAGGTGACAGTGATGTCGTGAGAGTTGATACGAATCTCAAAATGATGCTGACAGTGATGTGGTGAGAGTTGATAGTAATTTCAAAATCACGCTAAAGTGATGTAATGAGAGTTGCTACATACCTAAGAAATGATGCAACAATGATGTGGTGAGAGTTGCTACATACCTAAGAAATGATGCGACAGTGATGTGGTGAGAGTTGCTACATACCTAATAAATGATGCGACAGTGATGTGGTGAGAGTTGCTACGAACCTCAAAATGATGCTACAGTAATGTCGTGAGAGTTGCTACGATCCTCAAAATGATGCTAAAGTGATGTAACGAGAGTTGCGAAAAACCTAAGAAGTGATGCTACAGTGATGTGGTGAGAGTTGATACTAAATTCAAAATAATGCTACAGTGGTGTAGTGAGAGTTGCTACGAACCGCAAAATGATGCTACAGTGATGTAATGAGAGTTGCTAAAAATGTCCAAATGATGCTACAGAGATGGAATGAGAGTTGCTACAAACCGAAGAAATGATGCTACAGTGATGTGGTGAGAGTTGATAGTAATTTCAAAATCATGCAAAGGTGATGTAATGAGAGTTGCTGCTTACCAAAGAAATGATGCTACAGTGATGTGGTGAGAGTTGCTACGAACCTCAAAATGATGCTACAGTTATGTAATGAGAGTTGCTACTTTCCGAAGAAATGATGCTACAGTGATGTGGTGAGAGTTGCTAAGAACCTCAAAATGATGCGACAGTGATGTAATGAGAGTTGCGACTATCCTCAATATGACGCGACAATGATGTATGGAGAGTTGCTACGAACCTCAAAATGATGCTACAGTGATGTAGGGAGAGTTGATACTAATCTCAAATTGATGCTGACAGTGATGTGGTGAGAGTTGCTACGATGCTCAAATTAATGCTTCCAGTAATGTAGTGAGAGTTGCTACAAACCTCAAAATGATGCGACAGTGATGTCATGGGAGTTGCTACTAACCTAAGAAATGATGCTACAGTGATTAAATGAGAGTTGCTACTATCCTCAAAATGATGCGACAGTGATGTCGTGAGAGTTGATACGAATCTCAAAATGATGCTGACAGTGATGTGTTGAGAGTTGATAGTAATTTCAAAATCACGCTAAAGTGATGTAATGAGAGTTGCTACATACCTAAGAAATGATGCAACAATGATGTGGTGAGAGTTGCTACATAACTAATAAATGATGCGACAGTGATGTGGTGAGAGTTTCTACGAACCTCAAAATGATGCTACAGTAATGTCGTGAGAGTTGCTACGATCCTCAAAATGATGCTAAAGTGATGTAATGAGAGTTGCGAAAAACCTAAGAAGTGATGCTACAGTGATGTAGTGAGAGTTGCTACGAACCGCAAAATGATGCTACAGTGATATAATGAGAGTTGCTAAAAATGTCCAAATGATGCTACAGAGATGGAATGAGAGTTGCTACAAACCGAAGAAATGATGCTACAGTGATGTGGTGAGAGTTGATAGTAATTTCAAAATCATGCAAAGGTGATGTAATGAGAGTTGCTGCTTACCAAAGAAATGATGCTACAGTGATGTGGTGAGAGTTGCTACGAACCTCAAAATGATGCTAGAGTTATGTAATGAGAGTTGCTACTTTCCGAAGAAATGATGCTACAGTGATGTGGTGAGAGTTGCTACGAACCTCAAAATGATGCGACAGTGATGTCATGAGAGTTGCGACTATCCTCAATATGATGCGACAATGATGTATGGAGAGTTGCTACGAACCTCAAAATGATGCTACAGTGATGTAGGGAGAGTTGATACTAATCTCAAAATGATGCTGACAGTGATGTGGTGAGAGTTGCTACAATCCTCAAAATGATGCTACAGTGATGTTATGACAGTTGCTACTAACCTAAGAAATTATGCTGACAGTGTTGTGGTGAGAGTTGATAGTAATTTCAAAATCATGCTAAAGTGATGTCATGAGAGTTGCTTAAAACCGAAGAAATGATGCTACAGTGATGTAGGCAGAGTTGCTACGATGCTCAAATTGATGCTTCCAGTAATGTAGTGAGAGTTGCTACGAACCTCAAAATGATGCTACAGTGATGTAATGAGAGTTGCTACGAATCTCAAAATGATGCTCCAGTGATGTCATGAGAGTTGCTATCTACCTAAGAAATGATGCTACAGTGATGTGGTGAGAGTTGCTACGAACCTCAAAATGATGCTACAGTGATGTAATGAGAGTTGCTACGATGCTCAAATTGATGCTTCCAGTAATGTAGTGAGAGTTGCTAAAAACCTCTAAATGATGCTACAGTGATGTCATGGGAGTTGCTACTAACCTAAGAAATGATGCTACAGTGATTAAATGAGAGTTGCTACTATCCTCAAAATGATGCGACAGTGATGTCGTGAGAGTTGATACGAATCTCAAAATCAAGCTGACAGTGATGTGGTGAGAGTTGATAGTAATTTCAAAATCATGCTAAAGTGATGTAATGAGAGTTGCTACATACCTAAGAAATGATGCGACAGTGATGTGGTGAGAGTTGCTACTTACCTAATAAATGATGCTACAGTGACGTGGTGAGAGTTGCTACGAACCTCAAAATGATGCTAAAGTGATGTAGTGAGAGTTGCGACAAACCTAAGAAGTGATGCTACAGTGATGTGGTGAGAGTTGATACTAATTTCAAAATAATGCTAAAGTGGTGTAGTGAGAGTTGCTACGATCCGCAAAATGATGCTACAGTGATGTGGTGAGAGTTGCTACTATCCTCAAAATGAGGTGACAGTGATGTCGTGAGAGTTGATACGAATCTCAAAATGATGCTGACAGTGATGTGGTGAGAGTTGATAGTAATTTCAAAATCACGCTAAAGTGATGTAATGAGAGTTGCTACATACCTAAGAAATGATGCAACAATGATGTGGTGAGAGTTGCTACATACCTAAGAAATGATGCGACAGTGATGTGGTGAGAGTTGCTACATACCTAATAAATGATGCGACAGTGATGTGGTGAGAGTTGCTACGAACCTCAAAATGATGCTACAGTAATGTCATGAGAGTTGCTACGATCCTCAAAATGATGCTAAAGTGATGTAACGAGAGTTGCGAAAAACCTAAGAAATGATGCTACAGTGATGTGGTGAGAGTTGATACTAAATTCAAAATAATGCTACAGTGGTGTAGTGAGAGTTGCTACGAACCGCAAAATGATGCTACAGTGATGTAATGAGAGATGCTAAAAATGTCCAAATGATGCTACAGAGATGGAATGAGAGTTGCTACAAACCGAAGAAATGATGCTACAGTGATGTGGTGAGAGTTGATAGTAATTTCAAAATCATGCAAAGGTGATGTAATGAGAGTTGCTACTTACCTAAGAAATGATGCTACAGTGATGTGGTGAGAGTTGCTACGAACCTCAAAATGATGCTACAGTGATGTAATGAGAGTTGCTACGAATCTCAAAATGATGCTACAGTGATGTAATGAGAGTTGCTACGAATCTCAAAATGATGCGACAGTGATGTAGTTAGAGTTGCTACGATCCTCAAAATGATGTGACATTTATGTGGTGAGAGCTGGTACGATCCTCAAAATGATGTGGCAGTTATGTAGTGAGAGTTGATACTAATATAAAAATGATGCTGACAGTGACGTGGTGAGAGTTGCGACTATCCTCAAAATGATGCGACAGTGATGTAGTGAGAGTTGCTACAATCCTCAAACTGATGCTAAAGTGATGTAATGAGAGTTGCTAAAAACCTAAGAAGTGGTGCTACAGTGATGTGGTGAGAGTTGATAGTAATTTCAAAATAATGCTAAAGCGGTGTAATGAGAGTTGCTACTTCCCTAAGAAATGATGCGACAGTGATGTAGTGAGAGTTGCTACAAACCTCAAAATGATGCTACAGTGATGTAATGAGGGTTGCTGTTTACCTAAGAAATGATGCTACAGTGATGTGGTGAGAGTTGCTACGAACCTCAAAATGATGCGACAGTGATGTAATGAGATTTGCTACAAACCTAAGAAATGATGCTACAGTGATGTGGTGAGAGTTGAACGTAATTTCAAAATCAAGCTACAGTGATGTAGTGAGAGTTGCTACGAATCTCAAAATGATGCTACAGTAATGTGGTGAGAGTTGCTACTTACCTAATAAATGATGCTACAGTGACGTGGTGAGAGTTGCTACGAACCTCAAAATGATGCTAAAGTGATGTAGTGAGAGTTGCGACAAACCTAAGAAGTGATGCTACAGTGATGTGGTGAGAGTTGATACTAATTTCAAAATAATGCTAAAGTGGTGTAGTGAGAGTTGCTACGATCCGCAAAATGATGCTACAGTGATGTAATGAGAGTTGCTACGAACCTCAAAATGATGCTACAGTGATGTAATGAGATTTGCTACAAACCTAAGAAATGAAGCTACAGTGATGTAGTGAGAGTTGCTACGAATCTCAAAATGATGCTGCAGTGATGTAATGAGAGTTGCGACTATCCTCAATATGATGCGACAATGATGTATGGAGAGTTGCTACGAACCTCAAAATGATGCTACAGTGATGTCGGGAGAGTTGATACTAATCTCAAAATGATGTTGACAGTGATGTGGTGAGAGTTGCTACAATCCTCAAAATGATGCTACAGTGATGTTATGACAGTTGCTACTAACCTAAGAAATTATGCTGACAGTGTTGTGGTGAGAGTTGATAGTAATTTCAAAATCATGCTTAAGTGATGTCATGAGAGTTGCTTAAAACCGAAGAAATGATGCTACAGTGATGTAGGCAGAGTTGCTACGATGCTAAAATTGATGCTTCCAGTAATGTAGTGAGAGTTGCTACGAACCTCAAAATGATGCTACAGTGATGTAATGAGAGTTGCTACGAATCTCAAAATGATGCTACAGTGATGTCATGAGAGTTGCTATCTACCTAAGAAATGATGCTACAGTGATGTGGTGAGAGTTGCTACGAACCTCAAAATGATGCTACAGTGATGTAATGAGAGTTGCTACGATGCTCAAATTGATGCTACAGTGATTAAATGAGAGTTGCTACTATCCTCAAAATGATGCGACAGTGATGTCGTGAGAGTTGATACGAATCTCAAAATCATGCTGACAGTGATGTGGTGAGAGTTGATAGTAATTTCAAAATCATGCTAAAGTGATGTAATGAGAGTTGCTACATACCTAAGAAATGATGCGAAAGTGATGTGGTGAGAGTTGCTACTTACCTAATAAATGATGCTAGAGTGACGTGGTGAGAGTTGCTACGAACCTCAAAATGATGCTAAAGTGATGTAGTGAGAGTTGCGACAAACCTAAGAAGTGATGCTACAGTGATGTGGTGAGAGTTGATACTAATTTCAAAATAATGCTAAAGTGGTGTTGTGAGAGTTGCTACGATCCGCAAAATGATGCTACAGTGATGTAATGAGAGTTGCTACGATCCTCAAAAGAATGGTACAGTGATGTGGTGAGAGTTGCTACTATCCTCAAAATGAGGTGACAGTGATGTCGTGAGAGTTGATACGAATCTCAAAATGATGCTGACAGTGATGTGGTGAGAGTTGATAGTAATTTCAAAATCACGCTAAAGTGATGTAATGAGAGTTGCTACATACCTAAGAAATGATGCAACAATGATGTGGTGAGAGTTGCTACATACCTAATAAATGATGCGACAGTGATGTAATGAGATTTGCTACAAACCTAAGAAATGATGCTACAGTGATGTGGTGAGAGTTGAACGTAATTTCAAAATCAAGCTACAGTGATGTAGTGAGAGTTGCTACGAATCTCAAAATAATGCTACAGTAATGTCGTGAGAGTTGCGACTTTCCTCAAAATGATGCGACAGTGATGTAGTGAGAGTTGCTACGATCCTCAAAATGATGCGACAGTGATGTGGTGAGAGCTGCTACGATCCTCAAAATGAGGTGGCAATAATGTAGTGAGAGTTGATACTAATCTCAAAATGATGCTGACAGTGATGTGGTGAGGGTTGATAGTAATTTCAAAATCACGCTAAAGTGATGTAATGAGAGTTGCTACATACCTAAGAAATGATGCTACAGTGATGTGGTGAGAGTTGCTACTTACCTAATAAATGATGCTACTGTGACGTGGTGAGAGTTGCTACTTATCTAATAAATGATGCTACAGTGACGTGGTGAGAGTTGCTACGAACCTCAAAATGATGCTACAGTAATGTCGTGAGAGTTGCTACGATCTTCAAAATGATGCTAAAGTGATGTAATGAGAGTTGCGACAAACCTAAGAAGTGATGCTACAGTGATGTGGTGAGAGTTGATACTAATTTCAAAATAATGCTAAAGTGGTGTAGTGAGAGTTGCTACGAACCACAAAATGATGCGACAGTGATATTAAGAGAGTTGCTACTTACCTAAGAAATGATGCTACAGTGATGTGGTGAGAGTTGCGACTATCCTCAAAATGATGCGAAAGTGATGTAGTGAGAGTTGCTACGATCCTCAAAATGATGCGAAAGTGATGTAATGAGAGTTGCGACAAACCTAAGAAGTGATGCTGCAGTGATGTGGTGAGAGTTGATACTAAATTCAAAATAATGCTACAGTGGTGTCGTGAGAGTTGCGACTATCCTCAAAATGATGCGACAGTGATGTAATGAGAGTTGCTAAAAATGTCCAAATGATGCTACAGAGATGGAATGAGAGTTGCTACAAACCGAAGAAATGATGCTACAGTGATGTGGTGAGAGTTGATAGTAATTTCAAAATCATGCAAAGGGGATGTAATAAGAGTTGCTACTTACCTAAGAAATGATGCTACAGGGATGTGGTGAGAGTTGCTACGAACCTCAAAATGATGCAACAGTGATGTAGTGAGAGTTGCGACAATCCTCAAAATGATGTGACAGTGATGTGGTGAGAGCTGGTACGATCCTCAAAATGAGGTGGCAGTTATGTAGTGAGAGTTGATACGAATCTCGAAATGATGCTGACAGTGATGTGGTGAGAGTTGATAGTAATTTCAAAATCACGCTAAAGTGATGTAATGAGAGTTGCTACATACCTAAGAAATGATGCAACAATGATGTGGTGAGAGTTGCTACATACCTAATAAATGATGCGACAGTGATGTGGTGAGAGTTGCTACGAACCTCAAAATGATGCTACAGTAATGTCGTGAGAGTTGCTACGATCCTCAAAATGATGCTAAAGTGATGTAATGAGAGTTGCTATTACCTAAGAAATGATGCTACAGTGATGTGGTGAGAGTTGCGACTATCCTCAAAATGATGCGACAGTGATGTAGTGAGAGTTGCTACAATCCTCAAAATGATGTTGAAGTGATGTAATGAGAGTTGCTAAAAACCTAAGAAGTGGTGCTACAGTGATGTGGTGAGAGTTCATAGTAATTTCAAAATAATGCTAAAGCGGTGTAATGAGAGTTGCTACTTCCCTAAGAAATGATGCGACAGTGATGTCGTGAGAGTTGCTACAAACCGCAAAATGATGCTACAGTGATGTAATGAGGGTTGCTGTTTACCTAAGAAATGATGCTACAGTGATGTGGTGAGAGTTGCTACGAACCTCAAAATGATGCTACAGTGATGTAATGAGATTTGCTACAAACCTAAGAAATGCTGCTACAGTGATGTGGTGAGAGTTGAACGTAATTTCAAAATCAAGCTAGAGTGATGTAGTGAGAGTTGCTACGAATCTCAAAATGATGCTACAGTAATGTCGTGAGAGTTGCGACTTTCCTCAATATGATGCGACAATGATGTATGGAGAGTTGCTACGAACCTCAAAATGATGCTACAGTGATGTAGGGAGAGTTGCTACGATGCTCAAATTGATGCTTCCAGTAATGTAGTGAGAGTTGCTACAAACCTCAAAATGATGCTACAGTGATGTCATGGGAGTTGCTACTAACCTAAGAAATTATGCTACAGTGATGAAATGAGAGTTGCTACGAACCTCAAAATGATGCTACAGTGATGTAATGAGAGTTGCTAGGAATCTCAAAATGATGCTCCAGTAATGTCGTGAGAGTTGCGACTATCCTAAAAATGATG
Source organism: Aulostomus chinensis (assembly GCF_037954235.1). Lineage (NCBI taxonomy): Eukaryota > Metazoa > Chordata > Actinopteri > Syngnathiformes > Aulostomidae > Aulostomus > Aulostomus chinensis. Next base: position 34,973,835 of record NC_141320.1, on the reverse strand, counting down.
CTACAGTGATGTAAGGAGAGTTGCTACAAATGTCCAAATGATGCTACAGTGATGTGGTGAGAGTTCATAGTAATTTCAAAATCATGCTAAAGTGATGTAATGAGAGTTGCTACTTACCTAAGAAATGATGCTACAGTGATGTGTTGAGAGTTGCTACGAACCTCAAAAAGATGCTACAGTGATGTAATGAGAGTTGCTACGAATCTCAAAATGATGCGACAGTGATGTCGCGAGATTTGCGACTATCCTCAGAATGATGCGACAGTGATGTGGTGAGAGCTGCTACGATCCTCAAAATGAGGTGGCAATAATGTAGTGAGAGTTGATACTAATCTCAAAATGATGCTGACAGTGATGTGATGAGAGTTGCTACTTACCTAATAAATGATGCTACAGTAATGTCGTGAGAGTTGCTACGATCCTCAAAATGATGCTACAGTGATGTAATGAGAGTTGCTCCTTACCTAAGAAATGATGCTACAGTGATGTGGTGAGAGTTGCTACGAACCTCAAAATGATGCCACAGTGATGTAATGAGAGTTGCTATGAACCGCAAAATGATGCCAAAGTGATGTAATGAGAGTTGCTAGGAATCTCAAAATGATGCTCCAGTAATGTCGTGAGAGTTGCAACTATCCTAAAAATTATGCTACAGTGATGTCAGGAGAGTTGCTACAAATGTCCAAATGATGCCAGAGTGATGTAATGAGAGTTGCTACAAACCAAAGAAATGATGCTACAGTGATGTAATGAGAGTTGCTAAAAATGTCCAAATGATGCTACAGTGATGTGGTGAGAGTTCATAGTAATTTCAAAATCATGCTAAAGTGATATAATGAGAGTTGCTACTTACCTAAGAAATGATGCTACAGTGATGTGGTGAGAGTTGCTACGGACCTCAAAATGATGCTACAGTGATGTAATGAGAGTTGCTACAAATCTCAAAATGATGCTACAGTGATGTCGCGAGATTTGCGACTATCCTCAACATGATGCGACAATGATGTTGTGAGAGTTGCTACGATCCTCAAAATGATGCATCAGTGATGTGGTGACAGCTGCTACATTCCTCAAAATGAGGTGGCAATAATGTAGTGAGAGTTGATACTATCTCAAAATGATGCTGACAGTGATGTGGTGAGAGTTGATAGTAATTTCAAAATCATGCTAAAGTGATGTAATGAGAGTTGCTACATACCTAAGAAATGATGCGACAGTGATGTGGTGAGAGGTGCTACGAACCTCAAAATGATGCTACAGTGATGTAATGAGAGTTGCTAGGAATCTCAAAATGATGCTCCAGTAATGTCGTGAGAGTTGGGACTATCCTAAAAATGATGCTACAGTGATGTAAGTAGAGTTGCTACAAATGTCCAAATGATGCTAGAGTGATGTAATGAGAGTTGCTAGAAACCTAAGAAATGATGCTACAGTGATGTAATGAGAGTTGCTAAAAATGTCCAAATGATGCTACAGTGATGTGGTGAGAGTTCATAGTAATTTCAAAATCATGCTAAAGTGATGTAATGAGAGTTGCTACTTACCTAAGAAATGATGCTACAGTGATGTGGTGAGAGTTGCTACGAACCTCAAAATGATGCTACAGTAATGTCGTGAGAGTTGCTACGAATCTCAAAATGATGCGACAGTGATGTCGCGAGATTTGCGACTATCCTCAGAATGATGCGACAGTGATGTGGTGAGAGTTGCTACGATCCTCAAAATGAGGTGGCAATAAATGTAGTGAGAGTTGATACTAATCTCAAAATGATGCTGACAGTGATGTGGTGAGAGTTGCTACTTACCTAATAAATGATGCTACAGTGATGTGGTGAGAGTTGCTACGATCCTCAAAATGATGCTAAAGTGATGTAATGAGAGTTGCGACAAACCTAAGAAGTGATGCTACAGTGATGTGGTGAGAGTTGATACTAATTTCAAAATAATGCTAAAGTGGTGTAGTGAGAGTTGCTACGAACCGCAAAATGATGCTACAGTGATGTAATGAGAGTTGCTACTTACCTAAGAAATGATGCTACAGTGATGTGGTGAGAGTTGCTACGAACCTAAAAATGATGCCACAGTGATGTAATGAGAGTTGCTAGGAATCTCAAAATGATGCTCCAGTAATGTCGTGAGAGTTGCGACTATCCTAAAAATTATGCTACAGTGATGTAAGGAGAGTTGCTACAAATGTCCAAATGATGCCAGAGTGATGTAATGAGAGTTGCTACAAACCTAAGAAATGATGCTACAGTGATGTAATGAGAGTTGCTAAAAATGTCCAAATGATGATACAGTAATGTGGTGAGAGTTCATAGTCATTTCAAAATCATGCTAAAGTGATGTAATGAGAGTTGCTACTTACCTAAGAAATGATGCTACAGTGATGTGGTGAGAGTTGCTACGGACCTCAAAATGATGCTACAGTGAAGTAATGAGAGTTGCTACAAATCTTAAAATGATGCGACAGCGATGTCGCGAGATTTGCGACTATCCTCAACATGATGCGACAATGATGTAGTGAGAGTTGCTACGATCCTGAAAATGATGCATCAGTGATGTGGTGCAAGCTGCTACGTTCCTCAAAATGAGGTGGCAATAATGTAGTGAGAGTTGATACTAATCTCAAAATGATGCTGACAGTGAAGTGGTGAGAGTTGATAGTAATTTCAAAATAATGCTAAAGCGGTGTAATGAGAGTTGCTACAAACCTAAGAAATGATGCTACAGTGATGTGGTGACAGTTGATCGTAATTTCAAAATCATGCTAAAGTGATGTAATGAGAGTTGCTACTTACCTAAGAAATGATGCGACAGTGATGTAGGGAGAGTTGCTACAATCCTCAAAATGATGCTACAGTGATGTTATGACAGTTGCTACTAACCTAAGAAATTATGCTGACAGTGCTGTCGTGAGAGTTGATAGTAATTTCAAAATCATGCTAAAGTGATGTCATGAGAGTTGCTAAAAACCTATAAATGATGCTACAGTGATGTCATGGGAGTTGCTACTAACCTAAGAAATGATGCTACAGTGATGTGGTGAGAGTTGCGACTATCCTCAAAATGATGCGACAGTGATGTAAGGAGAGTTGCTACAAATGTACAAATGATGCGACAGTGATGTCGCGAGATTTGCTACTATCCTCAAAATGATGCGACAATGATGTAGTGAGAGTTGCTACGTTCCTCAAAATGAGGTGGCAATAATGTAGTGAGAGTTGATACTAATCTCAAAATGATGCTGACAGTGATGTGGTGAGAGTTGATAGTAATTTCAAAATCACGCTAAAGTGATGTAATGAGAGTTGCTACTTACCTAAGAAATGAGGCTACAGTGATGTGGTGAGAGTTGCGACTATCCTCAAAATGATGCGACAGTGATGTAGTGAGAGTTGCTACGATCCTCAAAATGATGCTACAGTGATGAAATGAGAGTTGCTACTATCCTCAAAATGAGGTGGCAGTGATGTAGTGAGAGTTGATACGAATCTCAAAATGAAGATGACAGTGATGTGGTGAGAGTTGATAGTAATTTCAAAATCACGCTAAAGTGATGTAATGAGAGTTGCTACTTACCTAAGATATGATGCTACAGTGATGTGGTGAGAGTTGCGACTATCCTCAAAATGATGCGACAGTGATGTAATGAGAGTTGCGACAAACCTAAGAAGTGATGCTACAGTGATGTGGTGAGAGTTGATACTAATTTCAAAATTATGCTAAAGTGGTGTAGTGAGAGTTGCTACGAACCGCAAAATGATGCTACAGTGATGTAATGAGAGTTGCTACTTACCTAAGAAATGATGCTACAGTGATGTGGTGAGAGTTGCTCGGAATCTCAAAATGATGCTCCAGTAATGTCGTGAGAGTTGCGACTATCCTCAAAATGATGCGACAGTGATGTAATGAGAGTTGCTACAAATGTCCAAATGATGCTAGAGTGATGTAATGAGAGTTGCTACAAACCTAAGAAATGATGCTACAGTGATGTGGTGACAGTTGATCGTAATTTCAAAATCATGCTAAAGTGATGTAATGAGAGTTGCTACTTACCTAAGAAATGATGCTACAGTGATGTAGGGAGAGTTGATACTAATCTCAAAATGATGCTGACAGTGATGTGGTGAGAGTTGCTACAATCCTCAAAATTATGCTACAGTGATGTTATGACAGTTGCTACGAACCTAAGAAATTATGCTGACAGTGTTGTGGTGAGAGTTGATAGTAATTTCAAAATCATGCTAAAGTGATGTCATGAGAGTTGCTACAAACCGAAGAAATGATGCTACAGTGATGAAAGCAGAGTTGCTAAGATGCTCAAATTGATGATTCCAGCAATGTAGTGAGAGTTGCTACAAACCTCAAAATGATGCTACAGTGATGTCATGGCAGTTGCTACTAACCTAAGAAATGATGCTACAGTGATGAAATGAGAGTTGCTACAAATGTCAAAATGATGCGACAGTGATGTAGTGAGAGTAGCTACGATCCTCAAAATGATGCTACAGTGATGTGGTGAGAGTTGCTACTATCCTCAAAATGAGGTGACAGTGATGTCGTGAGAGTGTATACGATTCTCAAAATGATGCTGACAGTGATGTGGTGAGAGTTGATAGTAATTTCAAAATCACGCTAAAGTGATGTAATGAGAGTTGCTACATACCTAAGAAATGATGCTACAGTGATGTGGTGAGAGTTGCTACATACCTAATAAATGATGCTACAGTGACGTGGTGAGAGTTGCTCCGAACCTCAAAATGATGCTACAGTAATGTCGTGACAGTTGCTACGATCCTCAAAATGATGCTAAAGTGATGGAATGAGAGTTGCGACAAACCTAAGAAGTGATGCTACAGTGATGTGGTGAGAGTTGATACTAATTTCAAAATAATGCTAAAGTGGTGAAGTGAGCGTTGCTACGAACCGCAAAATGATGCTCCAGTGATGTAATGAGAGTTGCTACTTACCTAAGAAATGATGCTACAGTGATGTGGTGAGAGTTGCTACGAACCTCAAAATGATGCTACAGTGATGTAATGAGAGTTGCTAGGAATCTCAAAATGATGCTCCAGTAATGTCGTGAGAGTTGCGACTATCCTAAAAATGATGCTACAGTGATGTAAGGAGAGTTGCCACAAATGTACAAATGATGCTAGAGTGATGTAATGAGAGTTGCTACAAACCTAAGAAATGATGCTACAGTGATGTGGTGAGAGTTGCGACGAACCTCAAAATGATGCTAAAGTGATGTAATGAGAGTTGCTACGAATCTCAAAATGATGCTACAGTGATGTAATGAGAGTTGCTATCTACCTAAGAAATGATGCTACAGTGATGTGGTGAGAGTTGCTACGAACCTCAAAATGATGCTACAGTGATGCAATGAGAGTTGCTAGGAATCTCAAAATGATGCTCCAGTAATGTCGTGACAGTTGCGACTATCCTCAAAATGATGCGACAGTGATGTAATGAGAGTTGCTAAAAATGTCCAAATGATGCCACAATGATGTGGTGAGAGTTCATAGTAATTTCAAAATCATGCTAAAGTGATGTAATGAGAGTTGCTACTTACCTAAGAAATGATGCTACAGTGATGTGGTGAGAGTTGCTACGAACCTCAAAATGATGCTACAGTGATGGAATGAGAGTTGCTACGAATCTCAAAATGATGCGACAGTGATGTCGCGAGATTTGCGACTATCCTCAAAATGATGCGACAATGATGTAGTGAGAGTTGCTACGATCCTCAAAATGATGCATCAGTGATGTGGTGACAGCTGCTACGTTCCTCAAAATGAGGTGGCAATAATGTAGTGAGAGTTGATACTAATCTCAAAATGATGCTGACAGTGATGTGGTGAGAGTTGATAGTAATTTCAAAATAATGCTAAAGCGGTGTAATGAGAGTTGCTACTTCCCTAAGAAATGATGCTACAGTGATGTAGTGAGAGTTGCTCCAAACCGCAAAATGATGCTGCAGTGATGTAATGAGGGTTGCTATTTACGGAAGAAATGATGCTACAGTGATGTGGTGAGAGTTGCTACGAACCTCAAAATGATGCTACAGTGATGTAATGAGAGTTGCTACGAATCGGAAAATGATGCTAGAGTGATGTAATGAGATTTGCTACAAACCTAAGAAATGATGCTACAGTGATGTGGTGACAGTTGATCGTAATTTCAAAATCATGCTAAAGTGATGTAATGAGAGTTGCTACTTACCTAAGAAATGATGCGACAGTGATGTAGGGAGAGTTGATACTAATCTCAAAATGATGCTGACAGTGTTGTGGTGAGAGTTGCTACAATCCTCAAAATGATGCTACAGTGATGTTATGACAGTTGCTACTAACCTAAGAAATTATGCTGACAGTGTTGTGGTGAGAGTTGATAGTAATTTCAAAATCATGCTAAAGTGATGTCATGAGAGTTGCTTAAAACCGAAGAAATGATGCTACAGTGATGTTATGACAGTTGCTACTAACCTAAGAATTTATGCTGACAGTGCTGTCGTGAGAGTTGATAGTAATTTCAAAATCATGCTAAAGTGATGTCATGAGAGTTGCTAAAAACCTATAAATGATGCTACAGTGATGTCATGGGAGTTGCTACTAACCTAAGAAATGATGCGACAGTGATGTCGCGAGATTTGCGACTATCCTCAAAATGATGCGACAATGATGTAGTGAGAGTTGCTACGTTCCTCAAAATGAGGTGGCAATAATGTAGTGAGAGTTGATACTAATCTCAAAATGATGCTGACAGTGATGTGGTGAGAGTTGATAGTAATTTCAAAATCACGCTAAAGTGATGTAATGAGAGTTGCTACTTACCGAAGAAATGAGGCTACAGTGATGTGGTGAGAGTTGCGACTATCCTCAAAATGATGCGACAGTGATGTAGTGAGAGTTGCTACGATCCTCAAAATGATGCTACAGTGATGAAATGAGAGTTGCTACTATCCTCAAAATGAGGTGGCAGTGATGTAGTGAGAGTTGATACGAATCTCAAAATGAAGATGACAGTGATGTGGTGAGAGTTGATAGTAATTTCAAAATAATGCTAAAGTGATGCAATGAGAGTTGCTACAAACCTAAGAAGTGATGCTACAGTGATGTGGTGAGAGTTGATAGTAATTTCAAAATTATGCTAAAGTGGTGTAGTGAGAGTTGCTACGAACCGCAAAATGATGCTACAGTGATGTAATGAGAGTTGCTACTTACCTAAGAAATGATGCTACAGTGATGTGGTGAGAGTTGCTCGGAATCTCAAAATGATGCTCCAGTGATGTAGTGAGAGTTGCGACTATCCTCAAAATGATGCGACAGTGATGTAATGAGAGTTGCTACAAATGTCCAAATGATGCTAGAGTGATGTAATGAGAGTTGCTACAAACCGAAGAAATGATGCTACAGGTGATGTCGCGAGAGTTGAGACTATCCTCAAAATGATGCTACAGTGATGTAGTAAGAGTTGCTGCGATCCTCAAAATGATGCGACAGTGATGTAGTGAGAGTTGCTACGATCCTCAAAATGATGCTACAGTGATGAAATGAGAGTTGCTACTATCCTAAAAATGATGCGACAGTGATGTGGTGAGAGTTGCTACTATCCTAAAAATGATGCGACAATTGCGATGAAGCTCATAATGAAATTACAGTGATGTATTGAGAGTTGCTTAAAACCTCAAAACGATGCTACAGTGATCTCATAAGAACTGCTTCTAACCAAAGAAATGATGCTCAAGTGATGTGGTGAGAGTTGCTACTAACCTCAAAATGATGCTACAGTGATGTAATGAGAGTTGCTAGGAACCTCAAAATGATGCAGGGTGACTTTGTGGAAAGTCTTGCACTCCCAACACAATCATTCTCACTAATGCAGTGACAGGTCAGAGCAAAGGGAGCCTCCATGTCCACAGATGTCCACATGGCAGCTGGACTTCCTTTTTCACTCCTTCCCGTTCCTCCTGGTACTTTTTGGCCACCGTTTGTTTGATGGTCTGAAAATGACACCCAGAGTAAATCAATACATTGAAATTAAAGATGAAATAAACTGGAGATATCAACGACTGCTTTAGATCATTTCCACACAAACCTTTCTGGTTGGCAAACATATGAGGCTCAAGGACCTGAACCAGTTCCCTGAACCCTTCCCTCTCAACAGTGCTGAGGGGCTGGCAGTCCTTCAGGATGAAATTCAGCAGAGCCTCATCCAACATCTGCTTCCTGGAAGCTGGATGGTTAAAGATGAAGGAGAGAAGAAATGAATAGGAATTAATTCTCAATGAAGCAACTGTGAGTCAGTTGGAGAGTGGCTGTATACCTGAGTTCATCCTGGTGGATCTGGGACTTCATTCTCATGCCTGGCCCCATCATGCCTCAGCACTGAAGAGGTGCTTTTGTTGAGATGAGACGCTTCTGTCCAACAAATGCGACATTCAACCTGCAGAAAAGAACATGAGTGCTCAGCTAAAAGTTCCTTTCTTCATGGTGACTGGTGTTTCTTAGTCTTAGACCACCAGGTTTCCAATGAGGTGTATCGGATACGTTGTTGTGTGCCGCTGAAATCCGTCCAATTCCGGCGTTGTTTCCTCATGAAATATGTTTGCCTTAAAGCTCATTAAAGTGTTGAACCACAATATCGTTCACCATAACTTAGTCAACTTCAAGATAACCTACTTCTACATTCCAGTCCCGGCTGCTCCTGTTCTGCTGCAGTCCAGAAAACAACAACCCGATACAATTGGCGCTCCTTCCCACAGCTCCGGCCCGGATCCGCATGGTTCCGCTGACTGACTGTGAGACCGCTCCCTACAGAGTGGCACAGCCCGATGGGGGTCCTTATCTGGCACGGGGGCGTAAAACAGGTGCGACTGCAAAGCCTGGTTTATTCTGCGTAGAGGGAACGCGTTGCTCTGCAATACACCGCCAAGCCGCTAGGGGGTGTGGCTTTGTCTTTGTATTGTTTACGGGCTCTTGTCGGATTCCTTGGTTTTCTTCCGGTCACAGACAACAATTGTTGGCCATTTGTCAGTCTTTGTAGTGCCGCGAAGAGGCGTTGTAGAGGTGGTCGTACTTGAGCACCTCCTCGATAATCCTTTCTTCAGCTTGGTCCATTTTTTCTTGGAGCCTTCACCACAGAAACTTTGAAAATGGCGGTGTTGCTGTGCCGCGACTGAACCGGAAATAACGTTCTGAGCGGACCAATCACAGTACTCGACGATGACGTCACCACGCGTTGACGCTATGCGTAAGCAGGATTTTTTGGAGGCGCGTTTCAGGCTACGGCGGAGGTATGAATACTACGCGACTCAGAAGCATAAATCAGGCTTAAATCAGGCTTTATAGTCCAACAGGAAGTTAGCATGTCAGTGATGAGACACCCTTTTCGTCCAACAGGAAGTTAGCATGTCAGGGATGAGACACCCTGATAGTCCAAAAGGAAGTTAGCATGTCAGGGATGAGACACGCTTATCGTCCAACAGGAAGTTAGCATGTCAGGGATGAGACACGCTTATCGTCCAACAGGAAGTTAACATGTCAGGGATGAGACATGCTTATCGTCCAACAGGAAGTTAGCATGTCAGGGATGAGACACGCTTATCGTCCAACAGGAAGTTAGCATTTCAGGGATGAGACACGCTTATCGTCCAACAGGAAGTTAGCATGTCAGGGATGAGACACCCTGATAGTCCAACAGGAAGTTGGCATCTCCATGGTTCCCTTGACCAGAAGCCAGTGGGATCGTTCCATTCTGACATCTTGATTGACATTTGTCCTTCTCTTAGCTAAATAGCTGGCAATCATTTGAAAAAAACCTTGATTTACTTTTTGTATTTTGATCTTCAGCTCATTTGCATACTTTTGTTAAAATTCTCCCCTTTTTGTCTTTTTTTTCTGCTGTTTTTAGCACAAAGTCCACCTGGTGCCTAAAGACCAGTTCAGCATGGACTACGTTGAACCTTCAGTCTGCTGCATCAGCACCCATGGATGGTTCCCCCCTGACAGGAGGATTCTGGTGAGGAACATTAGTGGGACAGCGCTCTTGTGAGAACGGTTCTGATCCACCTTCCCTCCCCCTGTAGCTCCTCCTGTGTCCCCTCAGCGCTCTTGTTAGAACGGTTCTGATCCACCTTCCCTCCCCCTGTAGCTCCTCCTGTGTCCCCTCAGGCTCTTGTTAGAGGGGTTCTGATCCACCTTCCCTCCCCCTGTAGCTCCTCCTGTGTCCCCTCAGCGCTCTTGTTAGAACGGTTCTGATCCACCTTCCTCCCCCTGTAGCTCCTCCTGTGTCCCCTCAGCGCTCTTGTTAGAACGGATCTGATCCACCTTCCCTCCCCCTGTAGCTCCTCCTGTGTCCCCTCAGTGCTCTCATTAGAACGGTTCTGATCCACCTTCCCTCCCCCTGTAGCTCCTCCTGTGTCCCCTCAGCGCTCTTGTTAGAACGGTTCTGATCCACCTTCCTCCCTCTGTAGCTCCTCCTGTGTCCTCTCAGCGCTCTTGTTAGAACGGTTCTGATCCACCTTCCCTCCCCCTGTAGCTCCTCCTGTGTCCCCTCAGCGCTCTTGTTAGAACGGTTCTGATCCACCTTCCTCCCCCTGTAGCTCCTCCTGTGTCCCCTCAGCGCTCTTGTTAGAACGGTTCTGATCCACCTTCCTCCCTCTGTAGCTCCACCTGTGTCCCCTCAGCGCTCTTGTTAGAACGGTTCTGATCCACCTTCCCTCCCCCTGTAGCTCCTCCTGTGTCCCCTCAGGTTTCCAAACTCCCTCCCACTGGCTGGTGCTGAAGGAGGGCCAGTGCTCCTCCTACAGGAGCCCATCCTGGCCTCCCCCTACAGCTCCTCCACTGCCCATTTACTAATTTATTACATTTATTAATTTCATTTTGAGATCTTTAGCAATTCTTCTGACATCACTGTAGCATTATTTTGATGTTCGTAGCAACTCTTACTACATTATTGTTGCATGATTTTAAGGTTCGTAGCAACTCTTACTACATGACTGTCAGCATCACTTTGAGTTTATTAGCAACTATCACTACATTACTGTTAGCATCATTTTGAGTTTCTTAGAAATGCTTCCGACATCACTGTCGCAATATTTTGAGGTTCGTAGCAACTCTTACTACATTATTGTTGCATTATTCTAAGGTTCGTAGCAACTCTTACTACATGACTGTCAGCATCACTTTGAGGTTATTCGAAACTTTCACTCCATTACTCTTAGCATCATTTTGAGTTCATTAGCAATTCTTACTACATCACTGTCGCATCATTTTGAGATCATTAGCAATTCTTCCGACATCACTGTCGCATTATTTTGAGGTTCATGGCAACTCTTACTACATCACTGTCACATCATTTTTAGATCATTAGCAATTCTTCTGACATCACTGTCGCATTATTTTGAGGTTCGTAGCAACTCTTACTACATGACTGTCAGCATCACTTTGAGGTTGTTCGAAACACTTACTACATTACTGTAAGCATCACTGAGTTGATTAGCAACTATCACTACATTACTGTTCGCATCATTTTGAGTTCATTAGGAATTCTTCCGACATCACTGTCGCAATATTTTGAGGTTCGTAGCAACTCTTACAACATGACTGTCGCATTATTATGAGGTTCGTAGCAACTCTTAGGACATGACTGTCAGCATCACTTTCAGGTTATTCGAAACGTTCACTCCATTACTGTTAGCATCATCTTGAGTTCATTAGCAATTCTTCTGACATCACTGTCGCAATATTTTGAGGTTTGTAGCAACTTTTACTACATTACTGTCGCATTATTTTGAGGTTCGTAGCAACTCTTACTACATGACTGTCAGCATCACTTTGAGTTTTTTAGCAACTATCACTACATTACTGTTTGCATAATTTTGAGTTAATGAGCAATTCTCACGACATCACTGTAGCATTGAATTGAGTTCATGAGCAACTCTTACTAAATGACTGTCAGCATCACTTTGAGGTTGTTCGAAACTCTTACTACATTACTTTAAGCATCACTGAGTTTCTTAGCAACTATCGCTACATTACTGTTAGCATCATCTTGAGTTCATTAACAATTCCTCCGACATCACTGTCGCAATATTTTGAGGTTCGGAGCAACTTTTACTACATGACTGTCGCATTATCTTGAGGTTTGTAGCAACACTTACTACATGACTGTCAGCATCACTTTGAGGTTATTCGAAACTTTCACTCCATTACTGTTAGCATCATTTTGAGTTCATTAGCGATTCTTACTACGTCACTGTCGCATCATTTTGAGATCATTAGCAATTCTTACTACATCACTGTCGCATCAGTTTGAGATCATTAACAATTCTTCTGACATCACTGTCACATTATTTTGAGGTTCGTAGCAACTTTTACTACATTACTGTCGCATTATTTTAAGGTTCGTAGCAACTCTTAGTACATGACTGTCAGCATCACTTTGAGGTTATTCGAAACACTTTCTACATTACTGTAAGCATCACTGAGTTGATTAGCAACTATCACTACATTACTGTTCGCATCATTTTGAGTTCATTAGGTATTCTTCCGACATCACTGTCGCAATATTTTGAGGTTCGTAGCAACTTTTACTACATTACTGTCGCATTATTTTGAGGTTCGTAGCAACTCTTAGTACATGACTGTCAGAATCACTTTGAGGTTATTCAAAGTTTCACTCCATTGCTGTTCGCATCATTTTGACTTAATTAACAATTCTTCTGACATCACTGTCACATCATTTTGAGGTTCGTAGCAACTCTTACTACATTATTGTTGCATTATTTTAAGGTTCGTAGCAACTCTGACTACATTACTGTCATCATCACTTTGAGTTTATTAGCAACTATCACTACATTACTGTTAGCATCATTTTGAGGTTAGAAGCAACTTTTACTACATGACTGACAGCATCACTTTTAGGTTGTTCGAAACACTTACTACATTACTGTAAGTATCACTGAGTTAATTAGCAACTATCACTACATTTGTGTTAGCATCATTTTGAGTTCATTAGCAATTCTTCCAACATCACTGTCGCAATATTTTGAGGTTCGTAGCAACTCTGACTACATCACTGTCAGCATCACTGAGTTGATATGCAACTATGACTACATTACTGTTAGCATCATATTGAGGTTAGAAGCAACTTTTACTACATGACTGACAGCATCACTTTTAGGTTGTTCGAAACACTTACTACATTACTGTTAGTATCACTGAGTTAATTAGCAACTATCATTACATTACTGTTAGCATCATTTTGAGTTCATTCGCAATTCTTCCGACATAACTGTCGCAATATTTTGAGGTTCGTAGCAACACTTACTTCATGACTGTCAGCATCACTTTGAAGTTATTCGAAACTTTTACTCCATTACTGTTAGCATCATTTTGAGATCATTAGCAATTCTTCCGACATCACTGTTGCATTATTTTGAGGTTCGTAGCAACTGTTACTACATGACTGTCAGCATCACTTTGAGGTTATTCGAAACACTTACTACATTACTGTAAGCATCACTGAGTTGATGAGCAACTATCACTACATTACTGTTAGCATCATCTTGAGTTCATTAGCAATTCTTCAGACATCACTGTCGCAATATTTTGAGGTTCGTAGCAACTTTTACTACATTACTGTCGCATTATTTTGAGGTTCGTAGCAACTCTTACTACATGACTGTCAGCATCACTTTGAGGTTATTCGAAACTTTCACTCCATTACTGTTAGCATTATTTTAAATTCATTAGCAATTCTTACTTCATCACTGTCGCATAATTTTGGGATCATTAGCAATTCTTCTGACATCACTGTCACATTATTTTGAGTTTCGTAGCAACTCTTACTACATGACTTTCAGCATCACTTTGAAGTTGTTTGAAACACTGACTACATGACTGTCAGCATCACTTTGAGGTTGTTGGAAACTCTTACTACATTACTGTCAGCATCACTGAGTTTTTTAGCAACTATCGCTACATTACTGTTAGCATCATCTTGAGTTCATTAGCAATTCGTACGACATCACTGTCGCATCATTTTGAGATCATTAGCAATTCTTCCGACATCACTGTCGCAATATTTTTAGGTTCGTATTAACTCTTACTACATGTCTGTCAGCATCACTTTGAGGTTTTTCGAAACTTTCACTCCATTAATGTTAGCATCATTTTGAGTTCATTAGCAATTCTTACTAAATCACTTTAGCATCATTTTGAGTTCATTGGCAATTCTTACTAAATCACTGTAGCATCATTTTGAGATCATTAGCAATTCTTCTGACATCACTGTCGCATTATTTTGAGGTTGTTCGAAACTCTTACTACATGACTGTCAGCATCACTTTGAGGTTGTTTGAAATGTTCACTCCATTACTGTTATCAGCATTTTGAGTTCATTAGCAATTCTTACTAAATCACTGTCGCATCATTTTGAGATCTTTAGCAATTCTTCTGACATCACTGTCGCATTATTTTGAGGTTCGTAGCAAGTCTTACTACATGACTGTCAGCATCACTTTGAGGTTATTCGAAACACTTTCTACATTACTGTAAGCATCACTGAGTTGATTAGCAACTATCACTACATTACTGTTCGCATCATTTTGAGTTCATTAGGTATTCTTCCGACATCACTGTCGCAATATTTTGAGGTTCGTAGCAACTTTTACTACATTACTGTCGCATTATTTTGAGGTTCGTAGCAACTCTTAGTACATGACTGTCAGAATCACTTTGAGGTTATTCAAAGTTTCACTCCATTGCTGTTCGCATCATTTTGACTTAATTAACAATTCTTCTGACATCACTGTCACATCATTTTGAGGTTCGTAGCAACTCTTACTACATTATTGTTGCATTATTTTAAGGTTCGTAGCAACTCTGACTACATTACTGTCATCATCACTTTGAGTTTATTAGCAACTATCACTACATTACTGTTAGCATCATTTTGAGGTTAGAAGCAACTTTTACTACATGACTGACAGCATCACTTTTAGGTTGTTCGAAACACTTACTACATTACTGTAAGTATCACTGAGTTAATTAGCAACTATCACTACATTTGTGTTAGCATCATTTTGAGTTCATTAGCAATTCTTCCAACATCACTGTCGCAATATTTTGAGGTTCGTAGCAACACTTACTACATCACTGTCAGCATCACTGAGTTGATATGCAACTATCACTACATTACTGTTAGCATCATATTGAGGTTAGAAGCAACTTTTACTACATGACTGACAGCATCACTTTTAGGTTGTTCGAAACACTTACTACATTACTGTTAGTATCACTGAGTTAATTAGCAACTATCATTACATTACTGTTAGCATCATTTTGAGTTCATTCGCAATTCTTCCGACATAACTGTCGCAATATTTTGAGGTTCGTAGCAACACTTACTTCATGACTGTCAGCATCACTTTGAAGTTATTCGAAACTTTTACTCCATTACTGTTAGCATCATTTTGAGATCATTAGCAATTCTTCCGACATCACTGTTGCATTATTTTGAGGTTCGTAGCAACTGTTACTACATGACTGTCAGCATCACTTTGAGGTTATTCGAAACACTTACTACATTACTGTAAGCATCACTGAGTTGATGAGCAACTATCACTACATTACTGTTAGCATCATCTTGAGTTCATGAGCAATTCTTCAGACATCACTGTCGCAATATTTTGAGGTTCGTAGCAACTTTTACTACATTACTGTCGCATTATTTTGAGGTTCGTAGCAACTCTTACTACATGACTGTCAGCATCACTTTGAGGTTATTCGAAACTTTCACTCCATTACTGTTAGCATTATTTTAAATTCATTAGCAATTCTTACTTCATCACTATCGCATAATTTTGGGATCATTAGCAATTCTTCTGACATCACTGTCACATTATTTTGAGTTTCGTAGCAACTCTTACTACATGACTTTCAGCATCACTTTGAAGTTGTTTGAAACACTGACTACATGACTGTCAGCATCACTTTGAGGTTGTTGGAAACTCTTACTACATTACTGTCAGCATCACTGAGTTTTTTAGCAACTATCGCTACATTACTGTTAGCATCATCTTGAGTTCATTAGCAATTCGTACGACATCACTGTCGCATCATTTTGAGATCATTAGCAATTCTTCCGACATCACTGTCGCAATATTTTTAGGTTCGTATTAACTCTTACTACATGTCTGTCAGCATCACTTTGAGGTTTTTCGAAACTTTCACTCCATTAATGTTAGCATCATTTTGAGTTCATGAGCAATTCTTACTAAATCACTTTAGCATCATTTTGAGTTCATTGGCAATTCTTACTAAATCACTGTAGCATCATTTTGAGATCATTAGCAATTCTTCTGACATCACTGTCGCATTATTTTGAGGTTGTTCGAAACTCTTATTACATGACTGTCAGCATCACTTTGAGGTTGTTTGAAATGTTCACTCCATTACTGTTATCAGCATTTTGAGTTCATTAGCAATTCTTACTAAATCACTGTCGCATCATTTTGAGATCTTTAGCAATTCTTCTGACATCACTGTCGCATTATTTTGAGGTTCGTAGCAAGTCTTACTACATGACATTCAGCATCACTTTGAGGTTGTTCGAAACTCTTACTACATTACTGTAAGCATCACTGAGTTGATTAGCAACTATCACTACATTACTGTTAGCATCGTTTTGAGTTCAATAGCAATTCTTACGACATCACTGTCAGCATCATTTTTTATTTACTCGCAACTCAAACCACGTACTGTCAGCATCACTTTGAGGTTATTCGAAACTTTCACTCCATTAATGTTAATATCATTTTGAGTTCATTAGCAATTCTTACTAAATCACTGTTGCATCATTTTGAGATCATTAGCAATTCTTCTGACATCACTGTCGCATTATTTTGATGTTCGTACCAACTCTTTCTACATTACTGTTTCATTATTTAAAGGTTCGTAGCAACTTATACTACATTACTGTCAGCATCACTTTGAGTTTATTAGCAACTTCGACTCCATTAATGTTAGCATCATTTTGAGTTCATTAGCAATTCATACTAAATCACTGTAGCATCATTTTGAGATCATTAGCAATTCTTCTGACATCACTGTCGCATTATTTTTACGTTCGTAGCAACTCTTACTGCATGACTGTCAGCATCATTTTGAGGTTGTTCGAAACACTTAGTACATTACTGTAAGCATCACTGAGTTGATTGTCAACTATCACTACATTACTGTTAGCATCATTTTGAGTTCAATAGCAATTCTTCCGATGTCACTGTCGCATTATTTTGACGTTCGTAGCAACTTTTACTACATTACTGTCGCATTATTTTGAGTTTCGTAGCAACTCTTACTACATGACTGTCAGCATCACTTTGAGGTTGTTCGAAACACTTACTACATTACTGTAAGCATCACTGACTTGATTAGCAACTATCACTACATTACTGTTAGCATCATTTTAAGTTCATTAGCAATTCTTACTACATCACTGTCGCAATATTTTGAGGTTCGTAGCAACTTTTACTAAATTACTGTCGCATTATTTTGAGGTACGTAGCAACTCTTAGTACATGACTGTCAGCATCACTTTGAGGTTATTCGAAACACTTACTACATTACTGTAAGCATCACTGAGTTTCTCAGCAACTATCACTACATTACTGTTAGCATCATCTTGAGTTCATGAGCAATTCTTCCGACATCACTGTCGCAATATTTTGAGGTTCGTAGCAACTCTTACTACATTATTATTGCATTATTTTAAAGTTCGCAGCAACTCTTACTACATTACTGTCAGCATCACTTTGAGTTTTTTCGCAACTATCACTACATAACTGTTAGCATCATTTTGAGTTGTTGAGCAATTATCACGACATCACTGTAGCATTAAATTCAGTTCATTAGCAACTCTTACTAAATGACTTTCAGCATCACTTTGAGGTTGTTCGAAACTCTTCCTACATTACTGTAAGCATCACTGAGTTTCTTAGCAACTATCACTACATTACTGTTAGCATCATCTTGAGTTCATTAGCAATTCTTCCGACATCACTGTCGCAATATTTTGAGGTTCGTAGCAACTTTTACTACATTTCTGTCGCATTATTTTGAGGTTCGTAGCAACACTTACTACATGACTGTCAGCATCACTTTGAGGTTATTCGAAAGTTTCACTCCATTACTGTTAGCATCATCTTGAGTTCATTAGCAATTCTTCCGACATCACTGTTGCATCATTTTGAGATCTTTAGCAATTCTTCTGACATCACTGTCGCATTATTTTGAGGTTCGTAGCAACTCTTACTACATGACTGTCAGCATCACTTTGAGGTTGTTCGAAACACTTACTACATTACTGTAAGCATCACTGACTTGATTAGCAACTATCACTACATTACTGTTAGCATCATTTCAAGTTCATGAGCAATTCTTCCGACATCACTGTCGCAATATTTTGAGGTTCGTAGCAACTTTTACTACATTACTGTTGCATTATTTTGAGGTTCGTAGCAACTCTTAGTACATGACTGTCAGCATCACTTTGAGGTTATTCGAAACACTTACTACATTACTGTAAGCATCACTGAGTTGATTAGCAACTATCACTACATTACTGTTAGCATCATTTTGACTTCATTAGCAATTCTTCCGACATCACTATCGCAATATTTTGAGGTTCGTAGCAACTTTTACGACATTACTGTCGCATTATTTTGAGGTTCGTAGCAACACTTACTACATGACTGTCAGCATCACTTTGAGGTTATTCGAAAGTTTCACTCCATTACTGTTAGCATCATCTTGAGTTCATTAGCAATTCTTCCGACATCACTGTCGCAATATTTTGAGGTACATAGCAACTTTTACTACATTACTGCTAGTATCACTTTGAGGTTGTTGGAAACACTTACTACATTACTGTAAGCATCACTGACTTGATTAGCAACTATCACTACATTACTGTTAGCATCATTTTGAGATCAGTACCAATTCTTCCTACAACACTGTCGCATCATTTTGAGTTCATTAGCAATTCTTCCGACATCACTGTCGCATTATTTTGAGGTTCGTAGCAACTCTTACTACATGACTGCTAGCATCACTTTGAGGTTGTTCGAAACACCTACTACATTACTTTAAGCATCACTGACTTGATTAGCAACTATCACTACATTACTGTTAGCATCATTTTAAGTTCATTAGCAATTCTTACTACATCACTGTCGCAATATTTTGAGGTTCGTAACAACTTTTACTACATTACTGTCGCATTATTTTGAGGTTCGTAGCAACTCTTAGTACATGACAGTCAGCATCACTTTGAGGTTATTCGAAACACTTACTACATTACTGTAAGCATCACTGAGTTGATTAGCAACTATCACTACATTACTGTTAGCATCATTTTGAGTTCATTAGCAATTCTTCCGACATCACTGTCGCAATATTTTGAGGTTCGTAGCAACTTTTACTACGTTACTGTCGCATTATTTTGAGGTTCATAGCAACTCTTACTACATTACTGTAAGCATCACTTTGAGTTCATTAGCAACTATCACTCCATTACTGTTAGCATCATTTTGAGTTTATTAGCAATTCTTCCGACATCACTGTCGCAATATTTTGAGGTTCGTAGCAACTTTTACTACGTTACTGTCGCATTATTTTGAGGTTCATAGCAACTCTTACTACATTACTGTAAGCATCACTTTGAGTTCATTAGCAACTATCACTCCATTACTGTTAGCATCATTTTGAGTTCATTAGCAATTCTTCCGATATCACTATCGCAATATTTTGAGGTTCGTAGCAAGTTTTACTACATAACTGTCTTATTATTTTGAGGTTTGTAGTAACACTTACTACATGACTGTCAGCATCACTTTGAGGTTATTCGAAAGTTTCACTCCATTACTGTTAGCATCATTTTGAGTTCATTAGCAATTCTTCCGACATCACTGTCGCAATATTTTGAGGTTCGTAGCAACTCTTACTACATTATCGTTGCATTATTTTAAGCTTCATAGTAACTCTTACTACATTACTGTTAGCATCACTTTGAGTTCATTAGCAATTCTTCCTACAACTCTGTCGCATCATTTTGAGTTCCTTAGCAATTCTTCCGACATCACTGTCGCAATATTTTGAGGTTCGTAGCAACTCTTACTACATTACTGTCAGCATTACTTTGAGTTTTTTAGCACCTATCACTACATAACTGTTAGCATCATTTTGAGTTGTTGAGCAATTCTCACGACATCACTGTAGCATTAAATTGAGTTCATTAGCAACTCTTACTAAATGACTTTCAGCATCACTTTGAAGTTGTTCGAAACTCTTACTACATTACTGTAAGCATCACTGAGTTTCTTAGCAACTATCACTACATTACTGTTAGCATCATCTTGAGTTGATTAGCAATTCTTCCGACATCACTGATGCAATATTTTGAGGTTCGTAGCAACTTTTACTACATTACTGTCGCATTATTTTGATGTTCGTAGCAACTCTTAGTACATGACTGTCAGCATCACTTTGAGGTTATTCGAAACGTTCACTCCATTACTGTTAGCATCATTTTGAGATCATTACCAATTCTTCTGACATCATTGTTGCATCGTTTTGAGGTTCGTAGCAACTCTTACTACATGACTGTCAGCATCACTCTGAGGTTATTCGAAACGTTCACTCCATTACTGTTAGCATGATTTTGAGATCATTAGCAATTCTTCTAACATCACTGTCGCATCATTTTGAGATCTTTAGCAATTCTTCTGACATCACTGTTGCATTATTTTGAGGTTCGTAGCAACTCTTACTACATGACTGTCAGCATCACTTTGAGGTTGTTCGAAACACTTACTACATTACTGTAAGCATCACTGAGTTTATTAGCAACTATCACTACATTACTGTTAGCATCATTTTGAGTTCATTAGCAATTCTTCCGAAATCACTATCGCAATATTTTGAGGTTCGTAGCAACTTTTACTACATTACTGTCGCATTATTTTGAGGTTCCTAGCAACACTTACTACATGACTGTCAGCATCACTTTGAGGTTATTCGAAAGTTTCACTCCATTACTGTTAGCATCATTTTGAGTTCATTAGCAATTCTTCCGACATGACTATCGCAACATTTTGAGGTTCGTAGCAACTCTTACTACATTATTGTTGCATTATTTTAAGGTTCATAGCAACTATTAGTACATTACTGTTAGCATCATCTTGAGTTTATTAGCAACTATCACTGCATTACTGTTAGCATCATTTTGAGTTGTTGAGCAATTCTCACGACATCACTGTAGCATTAAATTGAGTTCATTTTCAACTCTTACTACATTACTGTAAGCATCACTTTGAAGTTTTTCGAAACTCTTACTACATTACTGTTAGCATCACTTTGAGTTCATTAGCAATTCTTCCTACATCACTGTCGCATCATTTTGAGTTCATTAGCGATTCTTCCGACATCACTGTCGCATTATTTTGAGGTTCGTAGCAACTCTTAGGACGTGACTGTCAGCATCACTTTGAGGTTGTTCGAAACACTTACTACATTACTGTAAGCATCACTGAGTTAATTAGCAACTATCACTACATTACTGTTCGCATCATTTTGAGTTCATTAGCAATTCTTCTGACGTCACTGTCGCATCATTTTGAGATCTTTAGCAATTCTTCTGACATCACTGTCGCAGTATTTTGAGGTTCGTAGCAACTCTTACGACATGACTGTCAGCATCACTTTGAGGTTTTTCGAAACACTTACTACATTACTGAAAGCATTACTGACTTGATTAGCAACTATCACTACATTACTGTTAGCATCATCTTGAGTTCATTAGCAATTCTTCCGACATCACTGTCACAATTTTTAGAGGTTCGTAGCAACTTTTACTTCATTCCTGTCGCATTATTTTGAGGTTCGTAGCAACTCTTAGTACATGACTGTCAGCATCACTTTGAGGTTATTCGAAACGTTCACTCCATCACTGTCGCATCATTTTGAGATCATTAGCAATTCTTCTGACATCACTGTCACATTATTTTGAGGTTCGTAGCAACTCTTACTACATTATTGTTGCATTATTTTAAGGTTCGTAGCAACTCTTACTACATGACTGTCAGCATCACTTTGAGGTTATTCGAAAGTTTTACTCCATTACTGTTATCATCATTTTGAGTTCATTAGCAATTCTTACTACATCACTGTCGCATTATTTTGAGGTTCGTAGCAACTCTTAGTACATGACTGTCCGCATCACTTTGAGGTTATTCGAAACACTTACTACATGACTGTCAGCATCACTTTGAGGTTATTCGAAACTTTCACTCCATTACTGTTAGCATCATTTTGAGTTCATTAGCAATTCTTACTACATCACTGTCGCATCATTTTGAGATCATTTGCAATTCTTCTGACATCACTGTCACATTATTTTGAGGTTCGTAGCAACTCTTACTACATTATTGTTGCATTATTTTAAGGTTCGTAGCAACTCTTACTACATGACTGTCAGCATCACTTTGAGTTTATTAGCAACTATCACTACATTACTGTTAGCATCATTTTGAGTTTATTAGAAATGCTTCCGACATCACTGTCGCATTGAATTGAGTTCATTAGCAACTCTTACTAAATCACTGTCGCATCATTTTGAGATCATTAGCAATTCTTCCGACATCACTGTCGCAATGTTTTGAGGTTCGTAGCAACACTTACTACATTACTGTCAGCATCACTTTGAGTTCATTAGCAACTATCACTACATTACTGTTCGCATCATTTTGAGTTCATGAGCAATTCTCACGACATCACTGTAACATTGAATTGAGTTCATTAGCAATTCTTCCGACATCACTGTCGCATTATTTTGAGGTTCGTAGCAACTCTTAGTACAAGACTGTCAGCATCACTTTGAGGTTATTCGAAACCTTCACTCCATTACTTTTAGCATCATTTTGAGTTCATGAGCAATTCTTTCTAAATCACTGTCGCATAATTTTGAGATCTTTAGCAATTCTTCTGACATCACTGTCGCATTATTTTGAGGTTCGTAGCAACTTTTCCTACATGACCGTCAGCATCACTTTGAGGTTGTTCGAAACACTTACAACATTACTGTAAACATCACTGAGTTGATTAGCAAGTATCACTACATTACTGTTAGCATCATTTTAAGTTCATTAGCAGTTCTTCCGACATCACTGTCGCAATATTTTGAGGTTCGTAGCAACTTTTACTACATTACTGTCGCATTATTTTGAGGTTCGTAGCAACTCTTAGTACATGACTTTCAGCATCACTTTGAGGTTATTCGTAACTTTCACTCCATTACTGTTAGCATCATTTTGAGTTCATTAGCAATTCTTACTACATCACTGTCGCATCATTTTGAGATCATTTGCAATTCTTCTGACATCACTGTCACATTATTTTGAGGTTCGTAGCAACTCTTACTACATTATTGTTTCATTATTTTAAGGTTCGTAGCAACTCTTACTACATGACTGTCAGCATCACTTTGAGTTTATTAGCAACTATCACTACATTACTTTTAGCATCATTTTGAGTTTATTAGAAATGCTTCCGACATTACTGTCGAAATATTTTGAGGTTCGTAGCAACTTTTACTACATTACTGTCGCATTATTTTGAGGTTCGTAGCAACACTTACTACATGACTGTCAGCATCACTTTGAGGTTATTCGAAACTTTCACTCCATTACTGTTAGCATCATCTTGAGTTCATTAGCAATTCTTCCGACATCACTGTCGCAATATTTTGAGGTTCGTAGCAACTTTTACTACATTACTGTCGCATTATTTTGAGGTCCGTAGCAACTCTTACTACATTACTGTCAGCATCACTTTGAGTTCATTAGCAACTATCACTACATTACTTTTAGCATCATTTTGAGGTTAGAAGCAACTCTTACTACATGACTGTCAGAGTCACTTTGAGGTTATTCGAAACACTTACTACATTACTGTAAGCATCACTGAGTTGATTAGCAACTATCACTACATTACTTTTAGCATAATTTTGGGTTTATTATCAACTATCACTACATTACTGTAAGCATCATCTTGAGTTCATTAGCAATTCTTCCGACATCACTGTCGCAATATTTTGAGGTTCGGAGCAACTTTTACTACATTATTGTCGCATTATTTTGAGGTTCGTAGCAACTCTTACTACATGACTGTCAGCATCACTTTGAGGTTATTCGAAACTTTCACTCCATTACTGTTAGCATCATTTTAAGTTGTTGAGCAATTCTCACGACATCACTGTAGCATTAAATTGAGTTCATTAGCAACTCTTACTAAATGACTGTCAGCATCACTTTGAGGTTGTTCGAAACTCTTACTACATTACTGTAAGCATCACTGAGTTTCTTCGCAACTATCACTACATTACTGTTAGCATCGTCTTGAGTTCATTAGCAATTCTTCCGACATCACTGTCGCATTATTTTGAGGTTCGGAGCAACTCTTACTACATGACTGTCAGCATCACTTTGAGGTTAATCGAAACACTTACTACATTACTGCAAGCATCACTGAGTTTATTAGCAACTTTCACTCCATTACTGTTAGCATCATTTTTAGTTCATTAGCAATTCTTACTACATCACTGTCGCATCATTTTGAGATCATTTGCAATTCTTCTGACATCACTGTCACATTATTTTGAGGTTCGTAGCAACTCTTACTACATTATTGTTGCATTATTTTAAGGTTCGTAGCAACTCTTAGTACATGACTGTCAGCATCACGTTGAGTTTATTCGAAACGTTCACTCCATTACTGTGAGCATCATTTTGAGTTCATTAGCAATTCTTCTGACATTACTGTCGCATCATTTTGAGATCTTTAGCAATTCTTCTGAAATCACTGTCGCTTTATTTTAAAGTTCGTAGCAACTCTTACTACATGACTGTCAGCATCACTTTGAGGTTATTCGAAACACTTACTACATTACTGCAAGCATCACTGAGTTAATTAGCAACTATCACTACTTTACTGTTAGCATCATCTTGAGTTCATTAGCAATTCTTCCGACATCACTGTCGCAGTATTTTGAGGTTCGTAGCAACTTTTACTACATTACTGTCGCATTATTTTGAGGTTCGTAGCAACACTTACTACATGACTGTCAGCATCGCTTTGAGGTTATTCGAAACTTTCACTCCATTACTGTTAGCATCATTTTGAGTTGTTGAGCAATTCTCACGACATCACTGTAGCATTAAATTGAGTTCATTAGCAACTCTTACTAAATGACTTTCAGCATCACTTTGAGGTTGTTCGAAACTCTTACTTCATTACTGTAAGCATCACTGAGTTTCTTAGCAACTATCACTACATTACTGTTAGCATCATTTTAAGTTCATTAGCAATTCTTCCGACATCACTGTCGCAATATTTTGAGTTTCGTAGCAACTTTTATTACATTACTGTCGCATTATTTTGAGGTTTGTAGCAACTCTTAGTACATGACTGTCAGCATATCTTTGAGGTTATTCGAAACGTTCACTCCATTACTGTTAGCATCATTTTGAGTTCATTAGCAATTCTTACTACATCACTGTCACATCATTTTGAGATCATTAGCAATTCTTCTGACATCACTGTCACATTATTTTGAGGTTCGTAGCAACTCTTACTACATTATTGTTGCATTATTCTAAGGTTCGTAGCAACTCTTACTACATGACTGTCAGCATCACTTTGAGTTTATTAGCAACTATCACTACATTACTTTTAGCATCATTTTGAGTTTCTTAGAAATGCTTCCGACATCACTGTCGCAATATTTTGAGGTTCGTAGCAACTCTTACTACATTATTGTTGCATTATTCTAAGGTTCGTAGCAACTCTTACTACATGACTGTCAGCATCACTTTGAGTTTATTAGCAACTATCACTACATTACTTTTAGCATAATTTTGGGTTTATTAGCAACTATCACTACATTACTGTTAGCGTCATTTTGAGTTTATTTGCAATTCTTCCGACATGACTATCGCAATATTTTGAGGTTCATAGCAACGTTTACTACATGACTGTCGCATTATTTTGAGGTTTGTAGCAACTCTTACTACATGACTTTCAGCATCACTTTGAGGTTATTCGAAACGTTCACTCCATTACTGTGAGAATCATTTTGAGTTCATTCGCAATTCTTCTGACATCACTGTCGCATCATTTTGAGATCTTTAGCAATTCTTCTGACATCACTGTCGCATTATTTTGAGGTTCGTAGCAACTCTTACTACATGACTGTCAGCATCACTTTGAGGTTATTCGAAACACTTACTACATTACTGCAAGCATCACTGAGTTGATTAGCAACTATCACTACATTACTGTTAGCATCATTTTCAGTTCATTAGCAATTCTTCCGACATCACTGTCGCAATATTTTGAGGTTCGTAGCAACTTTCATTACATTACTGTCGCATTATTTTGAGGTTTGTAGCAACTCTTAGTACATGACTGTCAGCATATCTTTGAGGTTATTCGAAACGTTCACTCCATTACTGTTAGCATCATTTTGAGTTCATTAGCAATTCTTACTACATCACTGTCGCATCATTTTGAGATCATTAGCAATTCTTCTGACATCACTGTCACATTATTTTGAGGTTCGTAGCAACTCTTACTACATTATTGTTGCATTATTCTAAGGTTCGTAGCAACTCTTACTACATGACTGTCAGCATCACTTTGAGTTTATTAGCAACTATCACTACATTACTTTTAGCATCATTTTGAGTTTCTTAGAAATGCTTCCGACATCACTGTCGCAATATTTTGAGGTTCGTAGCAACTCTTACTACATTACTGTCAGCATCACTTTAAGTTCATTAGCAACTATCACTACATTACTTTTAGCATCATTTTGAGGTTAGAAGCAACTCTTACTAAATGACTGTCAGCGTCACTTTGAGGTTATTCGAAACACTTACTACATTACTGTAAGCGTCACTGAGTTGATTAGCAACTATCACTACATTACTGTTAGCATCATTTTGAGTTCATTAGCAATTCTAACTACATCACTGTCGCATCATTTTGAGATCATTAGCAATTCTTCCGACATCACTGTCACATTATTTTGAGGTTCGTTGCAACTCTTGCTACATGACTGTCAGCATCACTTTGAGGTTGTTAAAACACTTACTACATTACTGCAAGCATCACTGAGTTGATTAGCAACTTTCACTACATTACTGTTAGCATCATTTTAAGTTCATTAGCAATTCTTCCGACATCACTGTCGCAATATTTTGAGGTTCGTAGCAACTTTCATTACATTACTGTCGCATTATTTTGAGGTTTGTAGCAACTCTTAGTACATGACTGTCAGCATCACTTTGAGGATATTCGAAACTTTCACTCCATTACTGTTAGCATCATTTTGAGTTCTTTAGCAATTCTGACTAAATCACTGTCGCATCATTTTTAGATCATTTGCAATTCTTCTGACATCACTGTCACATTATTTTGAGGTTCGTAGCAACTCTTACTACATTATTGTTGCATTATTTTAAGGTTCGTAGCAACTCTTACTACATGACTGTTAGCATCACTTTGAGTTTATTAGCAACTATCACGACATTACTGTTAGCATCATTTTGAGTTTATTAGAAATGCTTCCGACATCACTGTCGCAATATTTTGAGTTTCGTAGCAACTCTTACTACATTACTGTCAGCATCACTTTGAGTTCATTAGCAACTATCACTACATTACTTTTAGCATCATTTTGAGGTTAGAAGCAACTCTTACTACATGACTGTCAGCGTCACTTTGAGGTTGTTCGAAACACTTACTACATTACTGAAAGCATCACTGAGTTGATTAGCAACTATCACTACATTACTGTTAGCGTCATTTTGAATTTATTTGCAATTCATAGACATCACTGTAGCATTAAATTGAGGTTAGTAGCAACACTTACTACATTACTGTCAGCATCACTTTGAGGTTGTTTGAAACACTTACTCCATTACTTTAAGCATCACTGAGTTTATTAGCAACTATCACTACATTACTGTTAGCATCATTTTGAGTTCATTAGCAATTCTTCCGACATGACTGTCGAAATATTTTGAGGTTCGTAGCAACTTTTACTACATTACTGTCGCAATCTTTTGAGGTTCGTCGCAACTCTTACTACATGACTGTCAGCATCACTTTGAGGTTATTCGAAAGTTTCACTCCATTACTGTTAGCATCATCTTGAGTTCATTAGCAATTCTTCCGACATCACTGTCGCAATATTTTGAGGTTCGTAGCAACTTTTACTACATTACTGTCGCATTATTTTGAGGTCCGTAGCAACTCTTAGTACATGACTGTCAGCATCACTTTGAGGTTTTTCGAAACGTTCACTCCATTACTGTTAGCATCATTTTGAGTTCATTAGCAATTCTTACTAAATCACTGTCGCATCATTTTGAGATCATTAGCAATTCTTCTGACATCACTGTCACATTATTTTGAGGTTCGTAGCAACTCTTACTACATTATTGTTGCATTATTTTAAGGTTCGTAGTAACTCTTACTACATTACTGTCAGCATCACTTTGAGTTTATTAGCAACTGTCACTATATTACTGTGAGCATCATTTTGAGTTCATGAGCAATTCTCACGACATCACTGTTGCATTGAATTGAGTTCATTAGCAATTCTTCCTAAATGACTGTCAGCATCACTTTGAGGTTGTTCGAAACTCTTACTACATTACTGTAAGCATCACTGAGTTTCTTAGCAACTATCACTACATTACTGTTAGCATCATCTTGAGTTCATTAGCAATTCTTCCGACATCACTGTCGCAATATTTTGAGGTTCATAGCAACTTTTACTACATGACTGTCGCATTATTTTGAGGTTTGTAGCAACTCTTACTACATGACTTTCAGCATCACTTTGAGGTTATTCGAAACGTTCACTCCATTACTGTGAGAATCATTTTGAGTTCATTAGCAATTCTTCTGACATCACTGTCGCATCATTTTGAGATCTTTAGCAATTCTTCTGACATCACTGTCGCATTATTTTGAGGTTCGTAGCAACTCTTACTACATGACTGTCAGCATCACTTTGAGGTTATTCGAAACACTTACTACATTACTGCAAGCATCACTGAGTTGATTAGCAACTATCACTACATTACTGTTAGCATCATTTTCAGTTCATTAGCAATTCTTCCGACATCACTGTCGCAATATTTTGAGGTTCGTAGCAACTTTCATTACATTACTGTCGCATTATTTTGAGGTTTGTAGCAACTCTTAGTACATGACTGTCAGCATATCTTTGAGGTTATTCGAAACGTTCACTCCATTACTGTTAGCATTATTTTGAGTTCATTAGCAATTCTTACTACATCACTGTCGCATCATTTTGAGATCATTAGCAATTCTTCTGACATCACTGTCACATTATTTTGAGGTTCGTAGCAACTCTTACTACATGACTTTCAGCATCACTTTAAGTTCATTAGCAACTATCACTACATTACTTTTAGCATCATTTTGAGGTTAGAAGCAACTCTTACTAAATGACTGTCAGCGTCACTTTGAGGTTATTCGAAACACTTACTACATTACTGTAAGCGTCACTGAGTTGATTAGCAACTATCACTACATTACTTTTAGCATAATTTTGGGTTTATTTGCAACTATCACTACATTACTGTTAGCGTCATTTTGAGTTCATTAGCAATTCATAGACATCACTGTAGCATTAAATTGAGGTTAGTAGCAACTCTTACTACATGACTGTCAGCATCACTTTGAGGTTGTTTGAAACACTTACTCCATTACTTTAAGTATCACTGAGTTTATGAGCAACTATCACTACATTACTGTTAGCATCATTTTAAGTTCATTAGCAATTCTTCCGACATCACTGTCGCAATATTTTGAGGTTCGTAGCAACTTTCATTACATTACTGTCGCATTATTTTGAGGTTTGTAGCAACTCCTAGTACATGACTGTCAGCATCACTTTGAGGATATTCGAAACTTTCACTCCATTACTGTGAGCATCATTTTGAGTTCTTTAGCAATTCTGACTAAATCACTGTCGCATCATTTTTAGATCATTAGCAATTCTTCCGACATCACTGTCGCAATATTTTGAGCTTCGTAGCAACTTTTACTACATTACTGTCGCATTATTTTGAGGTCCGTAGCAACTCTTACTACATTATTGTTGCATTATTTTAAGGTTCGTAGTAACTCTTACTACATTACTGTCAGCATCACTTTAAGTTTATTAGCAACTGTCACTATATTACTGTGAGCATCATTTTGAGTTCATGAGCAATTCTCACGACATCACTGTTGCATTGAATTGAGTTCATTTGCAATTCTTCCTAAATGACTGTCAGCATCACTTTGAGGTTGTTCGAAACTCTTACTACATTACTGTAAGCATCACTGAGTTGATGAGCAACTATCACTACATTACTGTTAGCATCATCTTGAGTTCATTAGCAATTCTTCCGACATCACTGTCGCAATATTTTGAGGTTCGTAGCAACACTTACTACATGACTGTCAGCATCACTTTGAGGTTATTCGAAAGTTTCACTCCATTACTGTTAGCATAATCTTGAGTTCATTAGCAATTCTTCCGACATCACTGTCGCAATATTTTGAGGTTCATAGCAACTTTTACTACATCACTGTCGCATCATTTTGAGATCATTAGCAATTCTTCTGGCATCACTGTCGCATTATTTTGAGGTTCGTCGCAACTCTTACTACATGACTGTCAGCATCACTTTGAGGTTATTCGAAACACTTACTACATTACTGCAAGCATCACTGAGTTGATTAGCAACTATCACTACATTACTGTTAGCATCATTTTAAGTTCATTAGCAATTCTTCCGACATCACTGTCGCAATATTTTGAGGTTCGTAGCAACTTTTATTACATTACTCTCGCATTATTTTGAGGTTTTTAGCAACTCTTAGTACATGACTGTCAGCATCACTTTGAGGTTATTCGAAACTTTCACTCCATTACTGTGAGCATCATTTTGACTTCATTAGCAATTCTTCTGACATCACTGTCGCATCATTTTGAGATCTTTAGCAATTCTTCTGACATCACTGTCGCAGTATTTTGAGGTTCGTAGCAACTCTTACGACATGACTGTCAGCATCACTTTGAGGTTATTCGAAACGTTCACTCCATTACTGTTAGCATCATTTTGATTTCGTTCGCAATTCTTACTAAATCACTGTCGCATCATTTTGAGATCATTAGCAATTCTTACTACATCACTGTCGCATCATTTTGAGATCATTCGCAATTCTTCTGACATCACTGTCACATTATTTTGAGGTTCGTAGCAACTCTTACGACATTATTGTTGCATTATTTTAAGGTTCGTAGTAACTCTTACTACATTACTGTCAGCATCACTTTGAGTTTATTAGCAACTGTCACTACATTACTGTGAGCATCATTTTGAGTTCATGAGCAATTCTCACGACATCACTGTTGCATTGAATTGAGTTCATTAGCAATTCTTCCTAAATGACTGTCAGCATCACTTTGAGGTTGTTCGAAACTCTTACTTCATTACTGTAAGCATCACTGAGTTTCTTAGCAACTATCACTACATTACTGTTAGCATCATTTTGAGTTCATTAGCAATTCTTCCGACATCACTGTCGCAATATTTTGAGGTTCGTAGCAACTCTTACTACATGACTGTCAGCATCACTTTGAGGTTGTTCGAAACACTTACAACATTACTGTAAGCATCACTGAGTTGATTAGCAACTATCACTACATTACTGTTAGCATCATTTTAAGTTCAATAGCAATTCTTCCGACATCACTGTTGCAATATTTTTAGGTTCGTAGCAACTCTTACTACATTATTGTTGCATTATTTTAAGGTTCGTAGCAACTCTTACTACATTACTGTCAGCATCACTTTGAGTTTATTAGCAACTATCACTACATTACTGTTAGCATCATTTTGAGTTGTTGAGCAATTCTCACATCACTGTAGCATTAAATTGAGTTCATTAGCAACTCTTCCTAAATGACCTTCAGCATCACTTTGAGGTTGTTCGAAACTCTTTCTACATTACTTGAAGCATCACTGAGTTTCTTAGCAGCTATCACTACATTACTGTTAACATCATCTTGAGTTCATTAGCAATACTTCCGACATCACTGTCGCAATATTTTGAGGTTCGTAGCAACGTTTACTACATTACTGTCGCATTATTTCGAGGTTCTTAGCAACTCTTAGTACATGACTGTCACCATCACTTTGAGGTTATTCGAAACGTTCACTCCATTACTTTTAGCATCATTTTGAGTTCATTAGCAATTCTTACAAAATCACTGTCGCATCATTTTGAGATCATGAGCAATTCTTCCTTAATGACCTTCAGCATCACTTTGAGGTTGTTCGAAACACTTACTACATTACTATAAGCATCACTGACTTGATTAGAAACTATCACTCCATTACGTTTAGCATCATTTTGAGTTCATTAGCAATTCTTACTACATCACTGTCGCATCATTTTGAGATCATTAGCAATTCTTCCGACATCACTGTCGCAATATTTTGAGGTTCGTAGCAACTCTTACTACATGACTGTCAGCATCACTTTGAGGTTATTTGAAACCTTCACTCCATTACTGTTAGCATCATTTTGAGATCATTAGCAATTCTTCTAACATCACTGTCGCATCATTTTGAGATCTTTAGCAATTCTTCTGACATCACTGTCGCATTATTTTGAGGTTCGTAGCAACTCTTACTACATGACTGTCAGCATCACTTTGAGGTTGTTCGAAACACTTACTACATTACTATAAGCATCACTGACTTGATTAGCAACTATCACTCCATTACTGTTAGCATCATTTTGAGTTCATTAGCAATTCTTACTACATCACTGTCACATCATTTTGAGATCATTAGCAATTCTTCCGACATCACTGTCGCAATATTTTGAGGTTCGTAGCAACTCTTACTACATGACTGTCAGCATCACTTTGAGGTTATTTGAAACATTCACTCCATTACTGTTAGCATCATTTTGAGATCATTAGCAATTCTTCTGACATCACTGTCGCAATATTTTGAGGTTCGTAGCAACTCTTACTACATGACTGTCAGCATCACTTTGAGGTTGTTCGAAACACTTACTACATTACTATAAGCATCACTGACTTGATTAGCAACTTTCACTACATTACTATTAGCATCATTTTGAGTTCATTACCAATTCTTCCTACAACACTGTTGCATCATTTTGAGTTCATTAGCAATTCTTCCGACATCACTGTCGCAATATTTTGAGGTTCGTAGCAACTCTTACTACATTATTGTTGCATTATTTTAAGGTTCGTAGTAACTCTTACTACATTACTGTCAGCATCACTTTGAGTTTTTTAGCAACTATCACTACATAACTGTTAGCATCATATCACTACATAACTGTTAGCATCATTTTGAGTTGTTGAGCAATTCTCACGACATCACTGTAGCATTAAATTGAGTTCATTAGCAACTCTTACTAAATGACTGTCAGCATCACTTTGAGGTTGTTCGAAACTCTTACTACATTACTGAAAGCATCACTGAGTTTCTTAGCAACTATCACTACATTACTGTTAGCATCATTTTGAGTTCATTAGCAATTCTTCCGACATCACTGTCGCAATATTTTGAGGTTCGTAGCAACTTTTACTACATTACTGTTGCATTTTTTTGAGGTTCGTAGCAACTCTTTGTACATGACTGTCAGCATCACTTTGAGGTTATTCGAAACGTTCACTCCATTACTGTTAGCATCATTTTGAGATCATTACCAATTCTTCTGACATCACATTTGCATCATTTTGAGATCTTTATCAATTTTTCCGACATCACTGTCGCATTATTTTGAGGTTCGTAGCAACTCTTACTACATGACTGCTTGCATCACTTTGAGGTTGTTCGAAACACTTACTACATTACTGTAAGCATCACTGACTTGATTAGCAACTATCACTACATTACTGTTAGCATCATTTTAAGTTCATTAGCAACTATCACTACATTACTGTCACATTATTTTGAGGTTCGTAGCAACTCTTAGTACATGACTGTCAGCATCACTTTGAGGTTATTCGAAACACTTACTACATTACTGTAAGCATCACTGAGTTGATTAGCAACTATCACGAAATTACTGTTAGCATCATTTTGAGTTCATTAGCAATTCTTCCGACATCACTGTCGCAATATTT
This sequence comes from Aulostomus chinensis, assembly GCF_037954235.1. NCBI lineage: Eukaryota > Metazoa > Chordata > Actinopteri > Syngnathiformes > Aulostomidae > Aulostomus > Aulostomus chinensis. The sequence goes on along the minus strand of NC_141320.1, from coordinate 34,939,506 downwards.
TAAGGTTCGTAGCAACTTTGACTACATTACTGTCGCATTATTTTGAGGTTTTTTAGCAACACTTACTACATGACTGTCAGCATCACTTTGAGGTTATTCGAAAGTTTCACTCCATTACTGTTAGCATCATCTTGAGTTCATTAGCAATTCTTATGACATCACTGTAGCATCATTTTGAGATCATTAGCAATTCTTCCGACATTACTTTCGCATTATTTTGCGTTCATTCGCAATTCCGACGACATCACTGTAGCATTATTTTGAGGTTAGTAGCAACTCTTACAACACGAATGTCAGCATCACTTTGAGGTTGTTCGAAACTCTTACTACATTACTGTAAGCCTCACTGAGTTTATTAGCAACTATCACTACATTACTTTTAGCATCATTTTGTGTTCATTCGTAATTCTTACGACATCACTCTCACATCATTTTGAGATCATTAGCAATTCTTCCGACATCACTGTCACATTATTTTGTGGTTCGTAGCAACTCTTACTACACGACTGTCAGCATCACTTTGAGTTTATTAGCAACTATCACTACATTACTGTTAGCATAATTTTGAGTTCATTAGCAATTCTTATGACATCACTGTCGCATCATTTTGAGATCATTAGCAATTTTTACAACATCATTGTAGCATTATTTTGAGGTTATTAGCAACTCTTCCTCCATTACTGTTAGCATCATTTTGAGTTCATTAGCAATTCTTCCGACATCACTGTAGCATTATTTTGAGGTTCCTTTGTTTGTAACCAATCTGCTGACCAGCGAGACGCCACCACGCACGGCTGTCAGCTCTGTAAAGGAGGGAGAGGAAGTGGAAAGGACGGAGAAGGGTCGGACCAGGTCTACTTCTAGGTGACCACTCACTATCGTCTGCCACACTGCCCCTCATGGTGGGGAGTGTAGCGCTATCCTGCCACAGTACATTTGTTTAATTCTTTTGCTCTTTCACTTTAATTAAAATGGACTTGACTTGAGAATGTTTTGTTTCAAAATATAGAAGAATTCCCAGATTTATAGGTAGCATGAGTATGAAGTCGCACTTGCACCCGGTGGGAAAATGTCCTCTGCATTTGACTCTAACTATGTAGGAGCAGTGGTAGCAGGGTCAGCCTGGGGGCTTGGTCAAGATCAATGACAGGAGTAGCAGACAGGTAATATCCATAGCATGCATGTTGTTTTAGAGGAGTAAGGGTACACTGTTGGTCTCTCACCTGATGCGCTGTCATCAGCACAAATGATCTGTTCCTAAACATCAAAATCTACCATCCCTCCTGATTGTTTTTTACAACTGGAGTATTGGTTGACACTTTAGAAAGCCTTCATTCAGAGCTGTGAAGAACCTTGAACCTGATATCCCAGACATCAAAGTGGGCCACTAACTGGCCAGATGAAGCTATGCTAGGCTGCTGTATCCTGAAGAGCTAAAGTAGCAGCTTCTGAGAGGGATGCTAACCTGGATGTGTTCATCTCCTACTTTAATATCAGCCCCCAACTTGGAGCTCTGACAGCCTCCAGCTTGTTGTTCCTGTTTCTGCTTCAGTCAACAGGGAACTCCAACCTGCAGCAGAATCTTCAACAACAATGGAATAGAAAAGAGAGGAAGAAAAACTAGAATAAACTTACAAAGCTGAGAAATGTTCATGAAGAAGAAAGGCACACGTTATGATTGAGGCCAGAAACTAAAACTCCACACCAAATGTACTTTGACTTGTAGGGTAATGAACTTGAATGTGTTGAAACAGCAGATCAGTGAATCCACTACCACACAACAAGATGATGACCCTCTACCACAAGATGGCGTCACAGATCCTGACGCTCTGAGCAGGAAACACCAAGCAAAACATTACAACAAAGCTCCTGTTGTTCCCTCCAGGAAAAACTGTGGCTCTGATGAGAAGAAGGATCCCAGCGTCCTCTGAGGATCCATGGCCGCACCATTGGGTAGAAGGACGATGGGGTCGGCACCAGGAGGAACCCTGGTGTCTCCGATGCAGGGAAGATGGAGCAGTGAAGAGGCCACATTGTGGCGTCCTAAAGAGGACATTTGGTGGAGCCTGAGACAGCAAACATCACGCCCCCTTCATCAGAAGAACCACAGCACCAGAAGAAAGAATCCTGGCAGTGACGACAGGGAGGATCAGGGTGACCTCCTCACCTCCACCTTTGAACCTTCAAATGAACTTTAAAAAGCTTCAGAGTGGAGAAGGATTTTAAAACATTTTATTGTTTTTTTCCTTTCATTCTCATTTGTGCGATTGTCTGATTTATTAGAAATAAACACTGTCTGCTGGGTTTACATTGACTGTGATTCTCTTTTTGCATGCAAGTTGAAAGTTATGCCAATAAAAACACAAGTATTTGAAGACCAAAGGAAGGACCCCCAAAGTCAGGACCCTGAGATCAAAGTGAGCGCTCTGATCTCAGAGGTCTGGGATATTTCTCATCCCATGGCCCTTCAAATAAGAGCCCTGTGTCTCTGTCTCAAAGTTTTCAACCGTATTTGTTTGTTAAATTAAAACCAGACGACCACTGTGGTCCTTTTTACACGGTAAGTAAAGCACAGATGCCCTGGTGGACCTGTTGGCACCCTGGACTTTGAATCCAGTGACCTGAGTCCAAGTCTCCGTTCCAGCAGGTTTCCTGCAGCCTTCAGCAGAGCTGCCATGTTTCTCTGTAGAGAACTAAGTGATGCTCTCAGCAGGTTGAGGGCACCACCAACAAGTGAGGGATGAACCTCTGACTTCCTTCTTGTCAAACAGGAAACTCCTAATACCTCATTTGAGTAAAGTACCTCATATTCCTGACATCCAAGTAGTAGTGAAGTGGAGGAAGAAGGGAGGAGATCTCCAACAGGATCCTTCTTTCCTCTGTCCTCCTTGATCTCATGGATCACCACAGTCAAGGGGAGACCCAAGCTCCCGGATGGATCTGGCACTCAGGAACTGCTGAGTTTTCCAGTGGACTTTGTTCCATCCATGGTTCAGGAACAGGACTCCTCCTGGTTAACCTGGTATCTTTCCACCCAACTGTGGGTTCTTGGAGAATTTTTCATGTCATGTCAAGAAATCAGGCTGGTGGGTTTTTCAATGAGAGAAATTCTGGTAACTTAATTAAGTGGCATGTTTGTTGAAGCAGTAATTAACTGATAAATTAAGGAAGGCCTGGCCAGTCTTTGCTCCCAGGTCATACGATGGAGTTAGAAAGTCCTGAATAAATCTGGAGTTCCATGATTTCCTTGTGGTTCTTGATCCTTTTGCCAATGTAGTCTGGAACAAGAGCAAGATGAACCTCCAAATAGCAACAGGTTGATTGCAGGTGATGTCAAGTGGTATTTTGAGGAACCACCTCCTTGTGTTTGGTTCCATGATGGAAGGGTGAGAACTCTGGATCCAGTGATCCCAGTTCAAGTCTTGGTGGGACCTTCCTGTCTGGAAGGTGTCCCATGTAACAAACTGATCAAGAGATGCAATGTGGTTCTAATGTTCTGGTTCATTTCTTCCTGCCATGTGTGTTTAATGTTAACAATAAATGTAACAACTCAGGAGCCAGTAGCTCCTGTGGAAAAAATTCTACTTTGTCAGTGAATTAATTCAGTCTGCAACTGTCAGTGTCTGTCAGGATGGCCGAGCGGTCTAAGGCGCTGCGTTCAGGTCACAGTCGCTCCTGGAGGCGTGGGTTCAAATCCCACTTCTGACAAAGGACATTTTCTCCACATTCCTATGCATCCACAATGGTACATTCCAAACCCAGTTGAAGCTGCTCTCCACTGATGGGAGTGAGTGGTTGAACTGGCAGCAGAGGAGGCAAAGGAGCTTCCCTGTGACGGTCCAACATCGTCTGGTTTCCTCCAACATGGAGCAGCCACCAAACTCTAACTTCAATGTTGGATCAAAGTCTGCTGAAGAAATGTGTTTTCTTTCAATTCACATTTTGTCCATTAACTTCATAATCAGAGTCACCATCTCATCACATGACTAAAGTCTGGGTTCTGTATTGGTGGTAAAATATCCTTCCATGCCCCTCACTAGTTTGCACACAGAAAAGCATATTTTACTGGTTTCAGACCTCTTAGCTTGTTCTCTCTCTTAAACCAGCTGTGGCAGCTTTCATTGTGTGATTGATTTTAAAATATAAACATGGAACAGAACCATTGGAATCAGATGTCAGGACATTTGAAGGAATGTCAATCTCCTGTTGAAATGTTGCAGTGTGCAGCTGAGGCTCTCTGGCAGTGGCACCAGGAGCCCCAATGGCAGAACCTGGACCCTCCTGGAGGAGAACCACAGGTGAGGGCCTTCTTGGCTCCAGATTGATGGAAATCAAGTGTCTGAGGCTGTTAGCAGCCATGAAGTTGATCTGGTTGGCACTGGTATTTGTTCTTGCTGCAGCTCAGGAGTGATTCAGGAGAAGAGTTTCAGAACAGCCCAGGTTGGGGACTGGAATTCTAAAATTTCCCCTGGAACCAAACAACCTTGGAGGGTAAAACCTCCAGTCATAGCCACTCAGATGCAGCAGCAGAAGAAGCTGTCATCCACCCTGACAGTCAGAGCATCAAGTCAAGAAAACATCACCATCTTGTAGTTCCAAACCTCCACCTGTCAGATTCAGCTACTTCTTATTGTGGGACTTTAAACTTGAACACAATGGAATTTGGACAAGGAGTTTTCCTTCCAGTCCAAACATCATCGTCCAGCCTCCAACCAGAGGTCCATCAGTTATCATGGAGCCACAGGTGGAGTCTGGATTCTTTTCTATAATGTGATGGCAATGACAGTCCTGCCAAGTGACATCACTGACATGACTGGATGACTTCAGTCATGTGACTGGATGACTTCAGTCATGTGACTGGATGGCAGTGCAGATTCCAATGTAGAGGTTGGGGAAATAGTCTCTGAGAATCCAACTTGAAGCCACGCCCTCCTTGTTCTTCAAAAACCCAAACAGCGACCATCAGTCTCCCTCCAATCCTGTACTTGGTTCAATGTTGCTGTTCCATTTTGCAGCATTCATCCCCTCATTCTGGAGGCTTTAACATGAAAATGAAAATGCTGACAGACACAAATGCAAATCAGGGTATTTGACCAGAGGTGACATATCTTTTAATGCCTTTCTTGTTATATTTGATATATATGTTCTGTATGGTTATATTTGTTATGGTTGTTATGGAGTTGATGGTTATTATCTCTGTTTCTTGTGTCTTTGTCTTTGTCGTCCTCCCCTTCGTCCGTCCTGGATTTTTGACCTTGGTTTCAGGAAGCGTGTGACCTCAAGTCCTTTTTCTGTGTTGCTGAACGTAGAGCCTTGCTTCATTGTGCTCGCTAAAGTGTGATCCTCCCTGCTAATTCCTTATTTCCTTGACTAATTACCCACCAAAAATTAATACCTAACTGCTTTATTTGGCTGAAGTTTAAAAGACCATCATTCTGGTAGCAACAGTCTTTCTGCCTTGTAAACACGCTAAGCTAACGATGGCTTCTCCCTCTTGTCCTCCTCTCTCCTGCTCAGAGTGCCACATGTTTTCTTCCTCCTCTGCCTCCTTTAGTGATACTGATAAGTGTGTTAAATGTAGTTTTTTGTTGTGTTGGAGGTGAGGCTTAGCGAGGTTGAATTGGACCTGCAGCAGCTCTGCACCAAAAGCTGCGAGAGCTAGCCAGCCCTCACTAGCTGGTGTAGACCAACTTAGCTTAGCTCCTAGCTTAGGCCTAACTAGCGCTTCCCCAGCAGCTCCCAAGCATCTGGGAGAGTGCCAAGAAAAGTTGGGCCTAAGCTAGGATGTGCTTGCTCATGAAGAATTGTTGAGTGTAAATTCATTTAAGGAGTGTTGAACTGGACCTGTTCTACTTGTAAAGTGTAACTTTTGTTATTTGGTGCTTTACAGGGTTATGACTTGACTTCATTGCAGCTTTGACCTGAGCAGGTGTTCATCCTCATCTCAGTAACAGGGGACACTTTATCACACCAGTGGACAAACATCAGCATTCATCACCCAGCAGCTCCTCTGATCAACAGAACAAGTTAAAGTATTCTGGAGAATGAGGGCATGGATCCCTCTACCTCTCACATGCTAAGCTAGCACTCTACCATTTGAGCTAATTCCTCTGTTAAGGAGCGCAGCAGATGATGGAGGTTGACCTTTAGGCTGCTGAGAATTCAACAACTGAAACATTTTAGGAATTCCCTCATCTTGTTGGAAATAATTTGATAGAAGAAAACCTTGAAACATGATGTTGTTATTATTTATGTCTTTAATGCACCCAAACCTTTATTTTTCTGGGGTTTTGAGAGGTTCTGGGTCATGAATCAAAATTTAAAATGGACAAAAATGTCCTGCAGGGTCACTGGGGCCGCACGTTTCATGTTCTCAACAGATTAGAACTGTAGAGTGTGTGTGGTGTGTTTGTCAGGAGCTGTCAAGACCAAAGTTGTTGACACACAAAAGAAAGAAACATGTCAAAGTTTGTTCATTCTTGTGAGTTCAACTGAAAATTAGTTGCAGAGTGACGACAAAAATGGAGAAATCCTCACTATCCTATCCTCTTCACTACTCCATCAAAACCACTGACACACACACACACACACAAATAGTTTGTGTTTGTGAGAAGATAAAAAACCTACTATGCTTCAATAAATATAAATTGTTGAATATCAATCCTCTACTCATGTGTGGGAGTGTAGTTGTTGTGGCCGAGTGGTGAAGGCGATGGACTAGAAATCCATTGGGGTCTCCCTGCTCAGGTTCCAGTCCTGCCAACAACGTTAAACTGCTGTTCCAGAGGAGACAACACCTGCTCCTACTGTAGGTCCATGTGTCAAAGGTTTTCTTTCAAGGGCTGCAGCAGCTGATGATGAGGGAGAGAGAGAGGATTGGTCGCATGTTGTCTTGTCTCCACCATTCTGGTGTTGACCAGATACTCCAGTGGTGGTGAAGCTGATGGGAAGGTTCCATGTTCTACCAGTCTCATCTAGAACTGAGGTGGAGCTTAGGGTTAAGTAGGAATTGGTTTGGTTTAGTCCCTGGGAATGTCAGTTGGTGTGTGTGTGTGTGTGTGTGTGTGTGTGTGTGTGTGTGTGTGTTACATGCATTTCTTGTCTTATCTGTTTTTCTATTGGAGACCATTTCTCTATAGAACGTGATCAGGACTCCTCATCCTCACAGGGACCAAAGACAAAGTAATTTGTCTTTTAGAGTTTAGGTCTGAGTAGAGTTTAGGTTCAGATTAGGGATTAGACATCCTTTGGTGAGGATTAGGATTAAGGTGAAACTGTACATGAAATGGAAATTAATGTCCGAACTAGGATAGCTGTGCAAACCTGTGTGTGTGCGTGTGTGTGTGTGTGTGTGCGTGTGTGTGTGTGTGTGTGTGTGTGAGTCTGTGTGTGTGTGTGTGTGTGTGTGTGTGTGTGTGTGTGTGTACATGCAGACTTTCCCTTGTGACAGCTGATTTGGTTTGGAATCCATCTTAGTCAGGAAATTTGGAGAAAATTCTATCATTTAATTGCAATTATTTTGATTTACAACACTGCAAAAATAAGTAAAATCATCTCCCCTCCAAAAACCCTCCTCTTCAACTTTGTACTCAAGTTGTCTCCTCATCAGGCACCACAGGATCCAGCAGGTTCAGTTAAAACGGTCATTAGAGATTGAAAAAATGTCCATCAAACACAAAATAAGGCTTCAAATAGGTTTACAATTTTATTTGATGTTGACACATTTTGTCCATTTGACATCAGGACTGCTCCCAGATCAGCTCCATGACCTCATCCCTGCACCAGATCAGCTCCATGACCTCATCCCTGCACCAGAGTACCGCCCAAGTTCATCAAGGACAGCAAACATGAGCAGATCTAGATTCACCTCCATCTTTAGAGGCTGTTGAATTTCCTCCTGAGGACCGTCAGGCTGTTTCCTTACTTTGCTGTGACCCAACAGCAGACAGCAACAAGGACTGCTGCAGTGCACTTGGTAAAATCACCATCTGGAGTCTGGACCAAGATGCTGATGTGATCCTTTGATGAGTTTAGAATCAGTCAGAGATCAAAGACTGAAGCAGGAGATCAATGTACAGAATTCAGAGATCAAAGACTGAAGCAGGAGATCAATGTACAGAATTCAGAGATCAAAGACTGAAGCAGGAGATCAATGCACAGAATTCAGAGATCAAAGACTGAAGCAGGAGATCAATGCACAGAATTCAGAGATCAAAGACTGAAGCAGGAGATCAATGCACAGAATTCAGAGATCAAAGACTCCTGGAGCTTTGCCTTCTCTTGTCTTTGGGCCTGGATGTTCCTGAATGTTTTACTCCACCAGTAACTTGTTCATCCTCCTTTTTCTGCCTCGTGTCTCTGAATCAGCTCATCGTTTGTTGTGTCCACGTCTCCGTGTCACCACCTCAAGTCAGTTATCAACCTGTGGGAACAATAAATGCTGCCTACTTCAGAACTTTGCAGCTCAGTTGAATGTGTGGCTCCTACATTTTCTACTTGCACTCCAAAAAATTAATTCCCAAAAGGAACATTATTATTATCATGTTTTATGTAACATGAATGACACATCAATATCCAAATATATACATGACATCAATTATCTCTTGATAGGGATAAACATCAATAACAAGTGAGAGAAGTCATGTGGTTCTCCGACCTCTCTAAGCTGCATAGCAGTGCTGGAGGAATGCTGACATCATCATTCTGGTTCCTTGCTGGATGGAGGCCTAAACTCTGCAGTGAAACCTACTGCCTTGAACTCCCTCTTCATTCTGGCTCAGGCTTTTCCTGCCAACAAGGCAGCGTCAACAGAAGCAGTCAGCTGATGTCCACAGCTCAACATGAAAAGGACACTTTTCTTTGAAGACAAAACTTTCAAGGAGTTTTTGCTGCCAATACAGGACAACACCCACTCACAAACCAGTGTTGGGCAAGTTACTGAACAGCTGTAATGTGTTATTTATTACTTGTTACTGTCATTTTAAAATAATTGGTTACATTAGGATTGTGTCTGCCAGGGCCATCTTTCTGTGTGGAGTCTCCATGTTCTCCCCATGCCTGCGTGGGTTCTCTCTGGTACTCCAGCTTCCTCCCACCGTCCAAAGACATGCAATTTGGGGACGAGGCTGATTGGACACTCTAAATTGACCGTAGGTGTGAATGGTTGTTCGTCTCTGTATATTGGCCCTGCGATGGACTTGCGACCTGTCCAGGGTGTACCCCACCTCTCTCCCGTAGACGCTGGGATAGGCTCCACCCCCCCTGCGACCCTTACCAGTAAGGAATAAGCGGAAGACGACGATGGATGGATGGATAATGAACTTGAATGTGTTGAAACAGCAGATCAATGAATCCACTACCACACAATAAGATGATGACCCCCTACCACAAGATGGCGTCACAGATCCTGACGCTCTGAGCAGGAAACACCGAGCAAAACATTACAACAAAGCTCCTGTTGTTCCCTCCAGGAAAAACTGTGGCTCTGATGAGAAGAAGGATCCCAGCGTCTTCTGAGGATCCATGGCCGCACCATTGGGTAGAAGGACGATGGGGTCGGCACCAGGAGGAACCCTGGTGTCTCCGATGCAGGGAAGATGGAGCAGTGAAGAGGTCACATTGTGGCGTCCTAAAGAGGACATTTGGTGGAGCCTGAGACGGCAAACATCACGCCCCCTTCATCAGAAGAACCACAGCACCAGAAGAAAGAATCCTGGCAGTGACGACAGGGAGGATCAGGGTGACCTCCTCACCACCACCTTTGAACCTTCAAATGAACTTTAAAAAGCTTTAGAGTGGAGAAGGTTTTTAAAACATTTTATTGTTTTTTCCTTTCATTCTCATTTGTGCGATTGTCTGATTCATTAGAAATAAACACTGTCTGCTGGGTTAAAATTGACTGTGATTCTCTTTTTGCATGCAAGTTGAAAGTTCTGCCAATAAAAACCACAAGTATTTGAAGACCAAAGGAAGGACCCCCAAAGTCAGGACCCTGAGATCAAAGTGAGCGCTCTGATCTCAGAGGTCTGGGATATTTCCCATCCCATGGTCCTTCAAATAAGAGCTCTGTGTCACTGTCTCAAAGTTTTCAACCGTATTTGTTTGTGAAAATTAAAACCAGATGACCACTGTAGTCCCTCCTACATGATTAGTGCCATATTTCGTCTCAATCACATCTTCTTTGGACAGGTTCCATGGTGTAACGGTTAGCACTCTGGACTTTGAATCCAGCAATCCGAGTTCAAATCTCGGTGGAGCCTCCAGCACGTCTCTGACAGGCTTTGAAAGTGGAGTTGTGTTTGTCCGTGGCCAACTCCTGCTCCTTGGCTGCGGTGGACGGGAGGAGGCTCAGGTCCTAACAATGCTGCCTCCAGCTTTAATTAAGACCTCAGTTTTGTCCTGGTTGAGCTGGAGAAAGTTCTCTGTCACCATGACAGGTAAATGGACATCAACTGGTCCTGAGTCATCAGGAGACACGGCGATGTGAAAAGAAAAGAATCGCTGCTAGCTTGACAAATAACTGCACAAACCAGGTTCAAGCTGGACTTTGGACCCTGGTATCTGCAACGACTCCATCAACTCCTAATCTAGCAGCTCTGCTGGGTCCAACTATTTTACAGAACATTTGACAGACCTGTGGAGCAGTGAGGACACACATGAGTTGATCACATGATCCACTGAAGCACCATTTTACCTGCCACTGAGGTCACCAGCATGAACTGGAGTTGGGAATCTTGAATTGAACCTGGGATCACAGCGACACCTACTGCTGCAAAATGGAACAGCAACATTGAACCCAGTACAAGATTGGAGGGAGACTGATGGTCGCTGTTTGGGTTTTTGAAAAACAAGGGGGGCGTTGGTTCAAGCTGGATTCTCAGAGACTATTTCCCCAACCTCTACATTGGAATCTACACTGTCATCCAGTCATGTGACTGAAGTCATCCAGTCACGTGACTGAAGTCATCCAGTCATGACTGAAGTCATCCAGTCATGACTGAAGTCATCCAGTCATGTGACTGAAGTCATCAATTCATGTCAGTGATGTCACTCTGCAGGACTGTCATTGCCGTCTCATTCTAGAAAAGAACCCAGACTCCACCTGTGGCTCCATGATAACTGATGGACCTCTGGTTGGAGGCTGGACGATGATGTTTGGACTGGAAGGAAAACTCCTTGTCCAAATTCCATTGTGTTCAAATTTAAAGTCCCACAATCAGAAGTAGCTGAATCTGACAGGTGGAGGTTTGGAACTACAAGATGGTGATGTTTCCTTGACTTGATGCTCTGACTGTCAGGGTGGATGACAGCTTCTTCTGCTGCTGCATCTGAGTGGCTATGATTGGAGCTTTTACCCTCCAAGGTTGTTTGGTTCCAGGTGAAACTTGTGAAACACACACAGTGACCCCGCATGTCGTTTTTGTCCAACTTAAATTTTCATTCATTACCCAGAACCTCTCAAAAGCCCTGAAGAAAAATTGAATATTTGGTGTTTGAAAGCCATAAATCACATCCATATCATCTCGTCCATCTCAGTCTGACCTCATCTTTGTTTGTTGTTTTTAAAGAGGGACAAATTGGTACTTGGTTAAAAAAGCACTCTGGGAAAATGATCCTGCTTTCAGGGAGGTCTTTGGTGAGTTTGCTAACAATGCAGAGAACCATGACGGAACCAAGCACAAGGCTGCTGCCCTCCGCATCACAGCTACACTTTGGAGTCTGTTTGAACTGAATGTGAAGGGTCTGACATCATCACACCAGTACGACAACAAGTGACCGTGAACCAAAGAAAACCTTCACTGATGAGTCCATGGATCTAATTGATCTGTGCCATTTCCTGATCTTCAGGTTCGTTCTTTGATTTCTTTCTTTGATCTCTAAATTCTGTGCTTTGGTTTCCTTGGTCAGTCCTTGAATTCTGGTTCGTAATAAAAAAGAACTCCCAGCATATTTCTGCAGACCATAGATAGGGATTTTACCAACTGCACCATAGCAACCCTCTTGCTGTCTGCTGCTGTGCCATTGAAAAGTAAGACAGCCTGGCAGTCAACAAACTGGGCTCAACAGAAAAATGTCAACTAAAGATGGATTAAAGACCAGGAGGAAATGTAACCAACCTACAAAGATGGAGGAGAATTGAGACCCACATGTTTGCCATCCTTGATGAACTGTCCACTGGTGCAGGGGATGAGGTCATGGCGATGATCTGGGAGCCAGTCCTGGATGTTAAATGCCCTGATGATGGACAGTGCAGTGGCAAAATGTCCGGTCCACTGACTGAACTCTGCCACAAATGAGGAACAACAGTCAGCAAGGAGTAGAAACGAAGAGGAGAAATGGAGAGAACAGAAAGAATGAGAGATCATGGAGGAAAGAGGCTGATATTTGCAAGTGTTCTGACTACAACACAGCAATCTAGAGAAACCATGACCTGGATTACTGAGGACCTCCACTGGCAGTTCATTTCTGTTGATCATAGGGCCATGCTGGGTGAAGCAGGACTGAATCCTGGGACTGAGGTTGTGGAGCAATGGTCACCTTTCCTGCTGAAACTGTCAATTCTTCTGCTTGGTTCTCTCCACAAAACCAGTCCCTTAACGGAGCTCAAACCCCAGTTACAGCTGTGAGAGCCCAGAATCGGACACACTGGACCATCAGGAACAGCTTTGTGCTTTCAAACAACAGAGACGACACTCAAGGACTCAGGGAACGCAGGAATCTCTGGCCTCAGCTGACATGTTGAATTTCAGCAACACTTCATGATGCTGAGTTTAGCAAACCAATGAGAAGATGAAGGAGGCCGTCAACTCCTTCAAGCTCAACATCTCCACTGCTTTACCTCAGGAGGTCAGAGGTCAAAGCAGAACCTGCACCCCCCACCTCTGATGTTTACTCCACACAGAGATGAGGGGTCGGTTCAGAAGAGTGAGCTGGAGTCTGGGCAAGTCTTTTCATTCAGTCCCTGGTTTAAACAATTGTCTCCACCAACTTCAGTATGGGTCTGGACCTGCACAGGTTCCAATTCCTGTCTTGGTCCCAAGGGTTTGTTGAACCAGAGAAGCTCCAACTGGTGACGCTCATCCAACCCTGCATGAAGGTCAACCTGCATTATCTGCTGTGCTCATTAGCAGGGACTTAGCTCCAATGGTAGAGTGCTAGCTTAGCATGTGAGAGGGAGAGGGATCCATACCCTCGTTCTCCAGAATACTTTAACTTGTTCTGTTTATCAGAGGAGCTGCTGGGTGATGAATGCTGATGTTTGTCCACTGCTGTGATAAAGTGTCCCCTGTTACTGAGATGAGGATGAACACCTGCTCAGGTCAAAGCTGCAATCAAACCAGGGACTTTGAACCACACAGGTAGTGAAGGAGTTTGTCACCAGGCTTTAAACTTCCCACCATCTCCTGAATGTGGAGCAACTTGTCCTGCCAAAACTGTCCCCTCTTCCATCCTTAATAACACCTGTCCTGACAGCCGCTCAGGCTGCAGCAGTGAAAGCGCTGAATGCAGCCAGGATACACAATGACTCAACACAGGAATCTGTTGACTCAGCTGGAGAAGCAGAGGGTCCACCAAGACCAGCAGACACCTTCATTCTTGATTCTTGATTCAAGGGCAGCCCCTTGAGATGCACCATCTCATTTTGGAGGGGGTCCTGACAAATAATGACCAACAATACAACAATAATAAAAGTAGATTCTATTTTCAACACAAGGACACACACATCATACACCCAGGTACAGGCCAACAATGTTCCCCAAAGCCCCCCCCCCCCCCCCCATCCAGTATTATACAAAGTATGATCAGAGATCCCACTACAGAATAAGAGTGGGCCTGTGTTCACATACTCATACATTTAAACACCCATCTAAATAAATACTGCTTCCATGCACCATTAAAGTACACAATGCATATTCATACACAAATATCCACATATTTACAGTACAGAGAACAAACAAGAACAAGTAGAGAGTGAATCCTGGAGAGAAAAGGGGAGGTGCATCAGAAACAAGAGCAGATGTTTGAAAATGCTTGATGATTTGAAGATGAGAAAGGAAGAGAGAGACCCAAGTGAGGAGGAAAGGTTGTTCCAATCTGATGGAGCTTTAAATACAACCGGTCAAAGCAGGAGGCCGTCCCCACTGATCCTGGATCTGCTCGACCTTCCTGCCTGTTAAAAGGAAGGTTTTCATCACCACTGTTGCAGGATGTGCTGCTGGTGGAGAATTGTTGGGTGTAGATTCATTGAAGCAGTTTGGTGCTGGACCTGCTCTACTAGTAAAGAGTCATGAGAGAACTTTGTTGTGATTTGGTTCTAACAAATAAAAATGACTTGACTTGATTTGGTGCCTCATGAGGAGAAAATTTGGGCACAAAAGTTGGACAAGAGTGTTTGTGGAGGTTGTGGATCAAAGTTCTATTGATATACAACACATAAAATCAAACAATGTGAAGCAGGCTAATGAACAATAAATCAAATATAAAAATGCTTTATTTGAAGATCTAGAATATCTTGTGAATATCTGGAGCTTCATTCCAGCAGCAGACCTCCTCAGGTGATGACTTCATATTTGACATGTTTACCATTCAATGAGACTCATTGTCAGTCCATTGAAATCTACTGGTGTTCCTGGTGAGTTGATTTAACAACATGAGCTGACAGAATCTACGTTCAGGTAGGAACCACCACATCCAGGGGTCTGGACCTTTGAGCAGGCAGAGCCATCAAAGTAGCAGACTAAGCTAGCAGACATGAGCATTGAGAAGAAACTGATACCTGAGTCTACTTTTGGGTCTGGACCTTTGAGCAGGCAGAGCCATCAAATAGCAGACTAAGTTTATGTAAATTAGAGGCACACACACATGTTAATGGTGAGGTTTATTGAATCAGCAAACAAGTGAAACATTTTCTATGCCATGTGTTCTGGGGAGGGACCTGGGAAGCACAGGGGGGCCGGCCATCCTGCCTGTGGAAAATGAAGACCCCAGTGTCAGTCAGTGGTAATCAGTGTGCAAGGCCTGGTATTTAGTGTTGATCTAGTTTGTCTCATGTAAATGTGGCAGTTTCAGTCGTCACGTCAGTCCTCACCTCTTCCTGGTGGTTTCCTTAAAGGGGGTGGAGCCAAAAGGGGAGAGTGGCCCAAGGAAGCTCCTTAAGAGCTGTAGGTGCAAACCTTTGCTCCCAGATGGGGGAGGGGGTACAATCACAGGCGAGGTTCATTGAATGATTATGCATGTGGATGTATTATTGAGTTGGTGTAGTAGTCTGGAATCATGTATATATTTAGTCAGATTCAGTTGTTGAGATGGTGCTGGTTTGATGTAAATATTGATTGTAGAGCATGGTTGTGGTCTCACCTCCACTCTGTGGGCCATCCATCATCATCTTCTGCTTATTCCTTACTAGTAAGGGTCGCGGGGGGGCTGGAGCCTATCCCAGCATCTACGGGCGAGAGGCGGGGTTCACCCTGGACAGGTCGCCAGTCCATCGCAGGGCCAACACATAGAGACGAACAAACATTCACACTCACAGTCACACCTACAGTCAATTTAGAGTATCAATCAGCCTAGTCCCCTAATGTCCATGTCTTTGGACAGTGGGAGGAAGCCGGAGTACCTGGAGAGAACCCACGCAGGCCCGGGGAGAACATGGAGACTCCACACAGAAAGATCCCACGCCCGAGCCGGGACTCGAACCCGGGACCTTCTTGCTATGAGGACACAGTGCTGACCACTGCACCACCGTGCAGCCCCGCTATGGGCTGGTCTGTCTAATTTCCTGCAGCCAGGAGGGAATTAAAGGCAGTCAGGGGTTTTTAATTTAAGTTGATGGTGTCTCATGCAATCTCTTTCAATACTCCAGTGGTGGTTTAAGTGAAGAAAAACATGGGTTAGTCAGTAGGACTCTGTGTGTTTGTGTGTGTGAGAAGTGGACTGTTGTTAACTCTCACAATGGTTGGTGATTGTGGAGGAAGAAAAAATCCTTATGAACCTCTTTTTAACAGACACACATTTCTAAAGACACTGGTTCATTTTATTTTTCTTCTTCTAGCAGAGGATGGTTTCGATCCATCGACCTCTGGGTTCTGGGCCCAGCACGCTTCCTCTGCGCCACTCTGCTCTACCATTGACTGAACAGTCCTTGTTTTAGGACAGCATTCTCTGTGTTTGTCTCTGCCCTGCTCTCCTGCTCTCTTTCCCCTCATTTAGTCCTTGACATGATACATGCTCTACAGCTCTGCGGGTGGAATGAAGACCTGCGTCTGCTCTGCTCGTGCCGTCCTTCGTCTCAACCTAAATTGTTTGACCCACCTTTATAATGATCGGACTCGCTCCCGCTGAGCGCGCCAGGCGCTGCAGACAACACAACCAAACTGGCCCCGATCAGGATTTGACAGGCCGAACTCGCGCCGAAATCTTTACAAAAAATCCATTTTTGTCACCCACGTGAAGATGGGTGGGAACATGCCCTAAAAACACCAAGAATAATATCCACCACCTTCTGAACGGGGCCTGGCCCGTCTCCTGCATCAGGGGCCGCCGCAGTCGCGCATCAGCTGTTCAACAGCTGTTCGCCGCAACACTCAATGAGACAAAGACATAGAAGCTCAAGCTGCTGTTGAGGAGGCTCTGATCCTAGAGTGGTTAGTACTCTGTGTTGTGACCGCAGCAACCCGGTTTGAATCCGGGTCACGGCAGCATGAGATAAATTTCTTTGTGTGTATTGATGGACACAAGCCAAGCAGAAATTTCCCACGATGCAATAGGGCAGTGTTTGGTCAGTGTTGAGCAGGCGTCAGTCTGACAATGATGTCATATTATTGTGTCATCACCTGACCAGACCCAAAAGTAGGCTCAGGTATCAGTTTCTTCTCAATGCTAATGTCTGCTAGCTTAGTCTGCTACTTTGATGGCTCTGCCTGCTCAAAGGTCCAGACCCCTGGATGTGGTGGTTCCTACCTGAACGTAGATTCTGTCAGCTCATGTTGTTAAATCAACTCACCAGGAACACCAGTAGATTTCAATGGACTGACAATGAGTCTCATTGAATGGTAAACATGTCAAATATGAAGTCATCACCTGAGGAGGTCTGCTGCTGGAATGAAGCTCCAGATATTCACAAGATATTCTAGATCTTAAAATAAAGCATTTTTATATTTGATTTATTGTTCATTAGCCTGCTTCACATTGTTTGATTTTATGTGTTGTATATAAATAGAACTTTGATCCACAACCTCCACAAACACTCTTGTCCAACTTTTGTGCCCAAATTTTCTCCTCCTGAGGCACCAAATCAAGTCAAGTCATTTTATTTGTTAGAACCAAATCACAACAAAAGTTCTCTCATGACTCTTTACTAGTAGAGCAGGTCCAGCACCAAACTGCTTCAATGAATCTACACCCAACAATTCTCCACCAGCAGCACATCCTGCAACAGTGGTGATGAAAACCTTCCTTTTAACAGGCAGGAACGTCGAGCAGATCCAGGATCAGTGGGGACGGCCTCCTGCTTTGACCGGTTGTATTTAAAGCTCCATCAGATTGGAACAACCTTTCCTCCTCACTTGGGTCTCTCTCTTCCTTTCTCATCTTCAAATCATCAAGCATTTTCAAACATCTGCTCTCGTTTCTGATGCACTTCCCCTTTTCTCTCCAGGATTCACTCTCTACTTGTTCTTGTTTGTTCTCTGTACTGTAAATATGTGGATATTTGTGTATGAATATGCATTGTGTACTTTAATGGTGCATGGAAGCAGTATTTATTTAGATGGGTGTTTAAATGTATGCGTATGTGAACACAGGCCCACTCCTTTTCTGTAGTGGGATCTCTGATCATACTTTGTATAATACTGGATGGGGGGGGGGGGGGCTTTGGGGAACATTGTTGGCCTGTACCTGGGTGTATGATGTGTGTGTCCTTGTGTTGAAAATAGAATCTACTTTTATTATTGTTGTATTGTTGGTCATTATTTGTCAGGACCCCCTCCAAAATGAGATGGTGCATCTCAAGGGGCTGCCCTTGAAATCAAGAATCAAGAATGAAGGTGTCTGCTGGTCTTGGTGGACCCTCTGCTTCTCCAGCTGAGTCAACAGATTCCTGTGTTGCTTGAGTCATTGTGTATCCTGGCTGCATTCAGCGCTTTCACCGCTGCAGCCCAGCGTGATTGCCAGTCAGGACAGGTGTTATTAAGGATGGAAGAGGGGACAGTTTTGGCAGGACAAGTTGCTCCACATTCAGGAGATGGTGGGAAGTTTCAAAGCTGCCATAAATCTTGATAACAAACTCCTTCACTGTGTGTGGTTCAGAGTCCCTGGTTTGATTGCAGCTTTGACCTGAGCAGGTGTTCATTCACATCTCAGTAACAGGGGACACTTTATCACACCAGTGGACAAACATCAGCATTCATCACCCAGCAGCTCCTCTGATCAACAGAACAAGTTAAAGTATTCTGGAGAATGAGGGCATCGATCCCTCTACCTCTCACATGCTAAGCGAGCGCTCTACCATTTGAGCTAATTCCCCTGTTCAGGAGCACAGCAGATAATGCACCTTGACCTTCATCATGGTTGAATGAGCGTCACCAGTTGAAGCTTCTCTGGTTGACCAATGTAATGGAGACCAAGGGTTCCATGACATAAATGATTAATTGAAGGTAGCATTTGTCTTGGTATTAACAGTTTATGTAAATTAGAGGCACACACACATGTTAATGGTCAGGTTTATTGAATCAGCAAACAAGTGAAACATTTTCTATGCCATGTGTTCCAGGGAGGGACCTGGGAAGCACAGGGGGACCGGCCATCCTGCCTGTGGAAAATGAAGACCCCAGTGTCAGTCAGTGGGAATCACTGTGCAAGGCCTGGTATTTAGTGTTTGTCTAGTTTGTCTCATGTAAATGTGGCAGTTTCAGTCGTCACGTCAGTCCTCACCTCTTCCTGGTGGTTTCCTTAAAGGGGGTGGAGCCAAAAGGGGAGAGTGGCCCAAGGAAGCTCCTTAAGAGCTGTAGGTGCAAACCTTTGCTCCCAGATTGGGGGGGGGGGGGTACTGATTGTAGAGCCTGGTTGTGGTTCATTTTATTTGTTCTTTTAGCAGAGCATGGTTTCAATCCATTGACCTCTGGGTTCTGGGCCCAGCTCTCTTCTGCTGAGCCACTCTGCTGGAGCAGGAAAAGAAGAAGGGATCTGAATTTCAAATGTTTCACATTGATAGGCTCCAGCCCACCCCCCACCCCACCCCCCTCACCCCTCCCACACACACAACCCTAAACAGGATAAGTGGAAGAAAATGGATGGATGGATGTTTCCCAGTTTGGTCATGACATTCCCTTTTTTTAACCTGTCCTGTTCAGGAAATGGAAATGGAAATTTAGCTGCTATGTTGAATCAGAAAAACCTTTTGAAGTCTACTTTTGCTTCAGTCAGAAAGTAGACTGTTGTTAACTCTCACAATGGTTGGTGATTGTGGAGGAAGACAAAATCCTTATGAACCTCTTTTTAACAGACACACATTTCTAAAGATGCAGGTTCATTTTATTTTTCTTCTTTTAGCAGAGGATGGTTTCGATCCATCGACCTCTGGGTTCTGGGCCCAGCACGCTTCCTCTGCTCCACTCTGCTCTACCATTGACTGAACAGTCCTTGTTTTAGGAGAGCATTCTCTGTCTTTGTCTCTGCCCTGCTCTTCTGTTCTCTTTCCCCCCAACCAGTCAAAGCAGACGTCCGTCCCCACTGATCCTGGATCTGCTCGACGTTCCTGCCTGTTAAAAGGAAGGTTTTCATCACCACTGTTGCAGGATGTGCTGCTGGTGGAGAATTGTTGGGTGTAGGTTCATTGAAGCAGTTTGGTGCTGGACCTGCTCTACTTGGAAAGAGTCATGAGAGAACTTTGTTGAGACTTGACTTGACACACACACACACACACACACACACAATCCTAAACAGGATAAGTGGAAGAAAATGGATGGATGGGTGTTTCCCAATGTGGCTCTGCAGCAGGAGGTCTTGTAGAAACAGGGACTGACCTGACACCAGCTCCCTCTGGAACAATGGTTCATTCATTCATCGGTGCCAGGAGGCCTAAAAACACAAAACACCAATTCAATCCAGGACCTTGGATCCTAAACTGAAACTCCATCACACGGTGGCTCTGCTGGGGCTCCCACAGGTGAGTGAGGCTGAGCTCCAGTCTGCTCTGAGGAGGCAGCAGACATCTGCACCACTCAGAGGTTTGGTTGGTGTCTTTGACAAAATCCCAACAAACTCAAATCCTGTTGAAGCAGGAAGTTCTAGTTGAACTCTCATCCACGTCACATGACCAAGAAAACCTCCTCTTTCATTCAGACCAGAACAGACAAACATAGAAACATTGACACGACAGGTGGGCACCGTCAACTTAAAGCACGTTAAAATGGCAAAATATGAGGCCATGCATGCATTTATTATGCAAAATATTTGATACTTTATTGATAATAAGGATTCCAAGAAACATTCTGAAACCAGGCCGACCTGTGCCGTGTGCTAGCCTATGGAAACAAACAGACCCAGAATCAGATATAGAGGTTCAGGTTCTGGATGGTTCTGGTTGGTTCCTGCAGTAATTGAAGCAGTTAAAGGCATATATATCCAAGTGTGTGTGTGTGTGTGTGTGTGTGTGTGTGTGTGTCAAAAACTGACCCACTTCTTTTGCCAACATGAGCCCACAGTGGTGGTGTCTCTAAAGAGGTGGAGCTCTGTCCTTCACCTGCTAGGTTCCAGCAGGCAGCTCAGGTCTAGTTTTCTTCACTGAGCCTCCATGATGAGTTTCCTCTGAGAAGTTCTTGTCCAAGGTCCCAGCTGGTAAAACCATTGTCACCAGTGATACTGGGACCCTGCAGTCCAGTGGTCTTATCAGGACCACACTGGACCTGCCGTCTTTGTTTGTTGTGTTGTTGTGCAATGTGAGAGATTGTGACAGACCATTTTATACCAAAGAAAGGCTGCGTGTGTGTGTGTGTGTGTAACCATGTTAAACTCTTTTAAATAAATGTTTCAGCCTGCTATTATTTGGATGCTGTATGATTCCTGCAACCCCAGACTAACTCAGGTGTTCGTACTGCAACCTAAAGTATGGTGATGAGGAGAATGATGAACAATCCACAAGGTGATCAGAAAATAAGAAATGGATTCAGGAACAACAAACCCATCTCTGAACATGTGATTGAAACATGTGAGTGGGACTGGCAGAACCTGGCTTTACCTCAAAGTGTCTCATCCAGAGATCTGTGACAGGCGTCTGCTGTGGAGGGTCAGTCTGTCCGTCCACATTCAGATCATCGATGCAGCGACTCTGCTAGGATCAAACTACTCAGGATGAAACAGACCAATGTTGACATCAAGTAGCAACTCAGCAGCTGATCAACAGAGTCCTCAGCACCAGTAGAGCCTGGTCCTGGTCCCTGGGGGGCTCCAACCACCAGCCTCTCTGTTAACAGCCGAGCGCCACAGAGACTCTGAGTCTCCTGCTGTTCATGAAGAGTTTTCAGGCTAAATTCAGTGTGTGAGGTCCACACTGCACATTTGAGGGACCATGAAGGACAGAGGAGAGTCTGACTGTCATGGTGAAAGCCTTCAGCACTAGAACTGAAACAGCCCCACCATCTGAACCCCCCCAGACCAAACATCATCGTCCAGCCTCCAACCAGAGGTCCATCAGTTATCATGGAGCCACAGGTGGAGTCTGGATTCTTTTCTAGAATGAGACGGCAATGACAGTCCTGCAGAGTGACATCACTGACATGAATGGATGACTTCAGTCACATGACTGGATGACTTCAGTCACGTGACTGGATGACTTCAGTCACATGACTTCAGTGCCAAACAGTGCACACTGGTGCCTACCAGTCAAAACCACCTCAGACTGTATCATTCTATATGCTTGGCTGTAGTGTGTGTGTGTGTGTGTGTTTTTAAAAAGGCAAAAAAGTCTTTTTTTCAGCAATAGAACTTTAATACAAACACAAAATGAAAAGCAGAACAAGCCAGAACCCAAAATATGGATTTACAGAGGAAGCGTGCTGGGCCCAGAACCCAGAGGTGGATGGATCAAAACCATCCTCTGCTAAAAGAAGGGAACAAAATAAACCTGGTTGTTTTGAAATGTGAATCTGTTGAAGAGGGTGGAAATGGTGAGGGAGTCAGTTGTTCCTTTTGTTTTATGACAGAGACCTCATTGTTAACTAAATCATTTTAATTCTTTACTTGAAGATTCACGCTTTTTCGCTCAAAATGTTTGACAACTTCCTCCATGCTGGTGCCCCATCACACACAACAGGTGCACTTGTCCTCTTTTCACCTCTGACCCTCAAACATTCACAGTCTTCCAGTGAACGTCCAATTGTCCTCTGAAATAAGAGATGAATCTTTCCCTGCTGAGACTCCTGATCTCTGACTGTCACTAGCATGTGCTAGCAGAATACAGCACTCCTTCTTCATGATCTGTCTTTGTCTCTGACCAGCTCTCCTGCTCTCTTTCCTCCTACCAGTCAAAGCAGACATCTTCACCTACTGATCTTGGATCTGCTGCCCGTTCCTGCCTGGTAAAAGAAGGAACCAGCACCTGGTTCTCCAGGCTGAATGAACTCCAGGACGTTGGCCAGCCGTGTCAGTTGAAACCTTATTTGTCCAAATAGAGAAAATATAAGTCTGATTGTTGATGAAAGATGTCATCATGGCTTTGAAACTGTGGTTGGGGACCAGCCAACATGAGCACATTGATGGAAGAATAGCAGTAAAAACAGGAAGTGTCAGTTAGCAAGTACTCACCAGTCTGTCACTACCATACTTGATTCTAGTGGAAAAAAATGGCTGCTGCTGACTGTGCTGCCTGGTGGAGGATCACTCTTCACCATCCTCTCAGGCCTTGATGGAACCAAAAAGGCCAGTTCCTGGAGAAGATCCTCTAGGGGTCCAGGTTAAAGCGGTGCCCCAGCTGGCACCAGGCGCTGACCCAGGTCCTGCATGGGAGATACTGTCAGTTCTGTTCTGCCCTGCTCACAACCACAGGCTGGTGTTGAGGCCTGCAGCAACCAGGGCCCCAGTCACCAAGAGTATAAAGGCTGGTCATTGTGGCAGTGGGAGGAGTCAAAATGAAGACAGACCAATGTGAGCAGGACGTTCCTGGAGAAGTCAGAAGAACTTGACCATGTTTCCTACAGTACCCAGGAGGCCTGGGAGTTGTTGAAGGAAGTTCCAAAAGCAAAGAGCAGACAGCAGGACATCAAAAGAAAAGATCCAGACACTAAAACTACAAGTAGAAACAAGAAGAAATACTAAAAGCTTTGGAAAGATACTACAAGGTTGTATATACATTATTATATACACTACTATTCTCACTGACTCCTAAAGAGGGACAGGAAACATTAGAATGTGGATCAGATCAGCTGATTTCACTGTTGAGTCCATCCCTCCATCCACTTTCTGTTCTTATCCTTTAAGGGTCGGGGGGGGGCGATCCCAGGTGACATTGTTCAAGAGGCAGGGTTCACCCTGGACAGGTCACCAGTCCATCAGGAGAAATGAGGTGGTCGGCATCATGCAACCTAAACTAAAACATTAGTCAGATCAAATTCAGATTAAGGCAAGAGTCTCCAGATCAAAGTCAGAATTCCTGATGATGTCATCAGGGCTTTGACAGTAGCTAGAATTCTGTCTTTGATCTCGGGAGGACATGAAAGAAACACAATTTAGAAACGTATATGAGACCACGGCAGCATGATGGTGCAGTGGTCAGCACTGTGGCCTCACAGCAAGAAGGTTCTGGATTTGAGTCCAGGCTCGGGTGCAGAATCTGCATGTTCTCCCCATGAATGCGTGGGTTCTCTCTGGGTACTCCGGCTTCTTCCCACCGTCCAAAGACATGTAATTTGGGATGAGGCTGATTGGACACTCTAAATTGACTGTAGATGTGAGTGTGAATGGTTTTGGCGACCTGTCCAGGGTGAACCCCGCCTCTGGCCTGTAGATGCTGGGATAGGCTCCACCCCCCTCGACCATCAATGTAGGTCTTTTGTTAATTGCATGCCACATGAAATTATTGTTGGTCAGTTTTCTAGCGACTGTCTCACAGTGGCAAGACAAGAAAACTTCTACTTTTGATGTTGACAGTTTGTTCAACACTAAACTTCATCCAGTACCATGTTGTCAAACACTGGAACCTCCACAGCACCTGAACAGGGACTTGAACCCTGGACCCTCAGATTAAAAGTCTGATGCTCTACCGTCTGAGCTCCTCAGGCTCTTTCTACAGCATTGAGACAGGAACAGAAACACCTGTGAAGGTCAAACTGATGCTTTCTTGACTTGTTCAGTCCTCCATGTTGAAGTCCACCATGCTTTTGATTGGCTCTGATTCTCTGTGGCAAAATCCAACAAGAGGCTCCAAAAATGTCCTGAATGTCACAAGAATGCACAGGACAAGATGTTAGTTTCCTTCATGTCTGCAGTTCCTCCACTGGAAAGTAAAGTCAATGCTGCTCCTCTGCTGAAACCTGGGATCGGACCAGGGACCTTTAGATCTTCAGTCTAAGGCTCTCCCAACTGAGCTGGTTCAGTTCTGAGTGAGGGCCCTGCTTCTCTCATTTATAATCTCTTCCACTCTCACTGGACCTTAGAGAGGATTGGAGCTTCTGAAGTCCTGACACATTGAACAGTTCTCCAGGACCATTTTTGATGGATGTCTGGATCACACCCGCCTTTTTTGTTTGTCTTCTTGCACCACCGTGCCGCCCCTACTAGTCGTCTACATATCAGTGTTCTCAGTATTGCACGAACATTCACATCAGTATTGTGCTAATATTTTATTTCCTGGCTCTTCAATCCTCCTATTATGAAGTTGATTGCTTCAGCGACCAGGAGACGTTATCATTGGCAGCTAGTTTGCTATTATTGCTGCTGCTGTTGTTGGTTGTGTGTCTGTCTTCCATCCCCCTGTCCCTCTGTCTTTCTCTCTGCTTGTCTTTCACCCTCATCTTGTTCCCATCTTTTTGTCATTCTCTCCCTCCTTTCTCTCTGTCTTTTGTCTTTCCTTCTCTATATTTGTCTTCTGCTGTCTGTCCTGTCCTGCTCTCTTTCAACAACCAACCAGTCAAAGCAGACGTCCGGTTAAAAAAATATGATAAAAGAACTCTTGGTTTGATTTGGCTTGAGACATGAAGAAGATAGGATTGTTTTCCTTTCATTTTAAGCTTTTCCAGATTCATGAAAAGATCATCAATCAGTGCAGTATTTCAGACAGACTTCTGGTCCGTGAGGACGAGGAATCCAGCACAGATCCACAGAACTCCAACTGCCATCTTTGATGGTTCCTTTACAGTCTGGAGGGTGGAGAGATCCTCCTGAGTCTGGCTTGGAATGTTTGTCTGTGGATGTGTTGGCCCTGTGATGGACTGGTGACCTGTCCAGGGTGAACACGGCCTGTCGCCCAAAAGCTGCTGGGATAGGCTCCACCCCCTCATGACCCTGAACAGGATCAGCAGAAGACAATGGACAGAAGTCCTGACACATTGAACAGTTCTCCAGGACCATTTTTGATGAAGGTCTGGATAACACCAGCCTTTTTTGTTTGTCTTCTTCCAGTGTCCTCAACATTGTGTGAGCCAATAATTCCACATCTGTACCAGACACACCTCTGGTTGGTGGGTTGATGGATCTTTCTGTTCTAACAGTGTCTTTTATCTTGCTTTTATCTTTTCTTTGTATCTGCATTCTGTGGTGCACGGTGGCTCTGGAAGAGCGCTCTAACTATTGTCACTGTACCCCCCCCCCCTACAACGAAAATAAAAGATTCTGATTCCGATTCTGACACACACACACACACACACACACACACACACACACACACACACACACACACACACACACACACACACACACGTGTATCAACATGATGTTCCGAATGTTTCACTGTCTGTGGTTGTCCAGCTCTCCTTGTCTCTTCACTGTCATTGTCAGAACTCGGAGCAGTCTTCCTCTCCAGGTGATGTCTCTGAGTGATGATGATTGCTGTCTGTTCAACCAGCTTCATTTGTTGATATCTGAGAAGGTCTGAAGACAGCAAAGTGTGCTGATTGGCCAACAACCCCTCACAGGTCAAAGGTCACTGCTCTGAGGCGGACCAGTTTACTGTAACAGTGGTGGCACCATCCACTGCTGGCGCTCTCTTCAGTGCTTCTTGTTTCTGCCCTTTGTGTGTGAGCTCCTAGAGCAGCTGGTCCGGCTCCTCCCCTTTTCTTTTCTATTCCACAAATTTATTTTTTGATTTTCTATTTTTGTAATTCATCATCGATCTCGGCTCACGGTCGCTACACTCTTGACCTCCTGTGAGCCTTGAAGAGAGAGAAGCCACCTTTGTGTCGGAGAAGAGCAGCTTAGTCCAGGCAGCCAGCAGCCTGAGACCAGAGGGTAGCCAATCAACGCGCTTCCCTTCTTCATCGAGCGAATCTCAGCGGGAGCCACGGTCGACGAGGTGGAGGCTTTGGAGGCCGTCCTCCCACCAGTTCGTTGGAGAGGCGTCGTACATCGATGGGAGAATCCAGCTGAGAACGTAAGCCGGTTACGTTGGTTTTCACCGATTCAGGCCTGGACTCCTGTCTCGCTGCCAAACTCCGCCTGACTCCGTAGAGCTGGTCAGCCTCCACTCAGTCCTCTTCATTTGGTTGGAGGTCACCATCGTTCATCCTACACACCTTTCCACCTGCCTCTTAGCCGTCTACTTGAAGCTCAGATAAATCCAGGCTAATTCATACATGCTACTCAATATGGGCCTTAATTACTCTGCTGGAATTATCACTCTGTCTTAAGGGTTTTCTTAATTGTATTAAATCCTCTTTAATTTCCAAGAAGTCTTCCAACTCATTCATTCATGCAAGCCACTGATCCACAAGACCTCATTGATGAGCTTCAACCTGAGACTGATTGTTTCTCATTGGACGAGACACCCATTCAATGAGACTCATTGTCAGTCCATTGAAATCTACTGGTGTTCCTGGTGAGTTGATTTAACAACATGAGCTGACAGAATCTACGTTCAGGTAGGAACCACCACATCCAGGGTTCTGGACCTTTGAGCAGGCAGAGCCATCAAAGTAGCAGACTAAGCTAGCAGACATTAGCATTGAGAAGAAACTGATACCTGAGCCTACTTTTGGGTCTGGTCAGGTGATGACACAATAATATGACATCATTGTCAGACTGAAGCCTGCTCAACACTGACCAAACGCCGCCCTATTGCATTGTGGGAAATTTCTACTTGGCTCGCGTCCATCAAAACACACAAAGAAATTTCTCCAGAATCAGGATTGACAGTGGATACAATTGATTCCACACTGGTTTTTCATTCTGAGTCGGGTGCAGGTGTGGAATTTCAGACACAGTCTGTGTTTGTTTCGATTAACCTCAAAGTGATGCTGACAGTAATGTAGTAAGAGTTGCTTCGAACCTCAAAGTAATGCGACAGTGATTTCAGAAGAATTGCTAATGATCTCAAAATGATGCGACAGTGATGTCGTAAGAATTGCTAAAAAACTCAAAACGATGCAAACAGTAATGTAGTGATAGTTACTAATAAACTCAGTGATGCTTACAGTAACGTCGTAAGTGTTTTGAACAACCTCAAAGTGAAGCTGACAGTCATGTAGTAAGAGTTGCTAATGAACTCAATTTAATGCTACAGTGATGTCGTGAGAATTGCTAATGATCTCAAAATGATGCTAACTGTAATGTAGTGGTAGTTGCTAATAAACTCAAAGTGATGCTGACAGTAATTTATTAAGAGTTGCTAAAAACCTTAAAATAATGACACAGTAATGTAGTAAGAGTTGCTATGAAACTAAAAATAATGCTACGGTGATGTCGTAAGAATTGCTAATGATCTCAAAATGATGCTAACTGTAATGTAGTGGTAGTTGCTAATAAACTCAAAGTGATGCTGACAGTAATTTATTAAGAGTTGCTAAAAACCTTAAAATAATGACACAGTAATGTAGTAAGAGTTGCTATGAAACTAAAAATAATGCGACAGTGATGTAAGAAGAATTGCTAATGATCTCAAAATGATGCGACAGTGATGTCGTCAGAATTGAGAGTCGGGGTTTTCCAAGTTGATCTCCTCCCACGCATGAATTCTCTGGTATCATTCCACTTACTGCGAAGACGAGCCGTGGATGTATTGTCCTGAGCCCAGGGCTTGTCAGATACCATGACCCTCAACTAAATGTGGCAGAAACCCTGCCCTCTTCATTTAGGGCTGGAAGGTGTGAGAGATCCTGGGAGTTCATCGAGGCTACGTCCTCCGCGGTCTCCTCAGGCTGGCCAGCACAAGAGGAGACCGCCAACTGGCCGGGACAGGCGGTCACTGTTGTTGTTGTTGCCGCCGTGGTCGGCCTTTCTTTCTTTCTTTCCTTTTTTCACACGATCACAGGGGAGAGCGCGGACGCAGTCCCCCACTGTCAGAAATTATGCAGTTGAGATTCCCACATTTGGGGAATTCACCAGGGTCAGCACAGCCCCAGTGCAATGGCTGAGCCTCACCCGGGGAGAACCACCTTGCTGATCATGGTATCTCCCCTGCCAGGTAAGTATGACTCGCTGAGCTTAGGAACAGACATGAGCTCCAGGGACACAGCCTTCTGACTGACAGGCAGGGAGGCCGACACAGCGCCTGATCTTTCCGACCTTGTGCCAATCTGCCACGTGCGCAGCCCCCTTTGTTTCTCACAACGATGCCGGATGTCGGATATCCCAAGCCCGGGAAGCTCGACCGATGCCGTTTTCAAGGCTCACCTTCTCGCTGGGGGCACCAGCGTGGCATCTAACCGCACGCATCGTGCCCCGCAGTAAAAAAAACAATCTCCGTCCGCTTTCACCCTTGGATGGAGCGTCGCGACCATGAGAGCTGTCAACGCAAGCGGCCCAATTCCGAAAGACTGAAGGCAGCAAGCTGGGGTTTCACGTTTCAACATCAAGTTCACAACCCATCTCTGGGCAAAACAGGCACATTGAAGGTTCAGGTCTTTCAGAGTGCATTCCAAAGCCTTTTGGGAAAGGCTCCGAGAGCAGTGCCGTCAGCGGACCTCTATCCTTATCTGGAGTGCAAACGGAGCCACAACTTGACGCCCAGCGGCAGCGCGGGCGGAAATCCAGCCCCGGCCTCATGTGCAGCACTCGAGAGTTGGCCTGAAGAGCATGGGATTTGCTCCTGACAAAAGGGGAGGGGCCCGCACTGTTCCTGGAAGGCCATTGCGGTCGCAGGCTGAGGAAAAGCTGCAGTGCAGGAGGAGAACCTTGGTCCGGCTTTGGGTGGAGCAGGTGAGCGAGTGCCTGGCGGAGGCTTGTTTTATTTCCGACAAGAAATGCGGGGCATTGCACCACTCCTGGAAACACTGCAATACCAGGTTGATGCGTGGAAAGGACGGAGCAAGCTCCCGTTCCATCTCCCTGTTCCAAAAAGCAATTTAATATATGGTTCCTGGATAGGGAACATACCAGATATTAAACTGATAAGAACAGATACTACACTTGATCTTAGCCAAAAGGCCGAGAAGCGATGCCTGTCAGCCACCCGACGTGAGAGCCAGCACCCCCGGTAAAGCCAATCCCGGCCGCGGCTGTGGGCAGGAACTGCAACATTTTGGGTGGCGACACAAAATGCAGTGCCATAAACACTACATCTGGCACACTGGTTGTCCCCACTGCTATCCAAAGCAAAGGCAATCGGTGCCTTCACCCTGCTATGCTAGTGGGGCGACTCAAAGTAAAACAAAGCGGTGTTCAAAGCCACAAGCCAGCGACTCATCCTGGAGTCGGGGTTTTCCAAGTTGATCTCCTCCCACGCATGAATTCTCTGGTATCATTCCACTTACTGCGAAGACGAGCCGTGGATGTATTGTCCTGAGCCCAGGGCTTGTCAGATACCATGACCCTCAACTAAATGTGGCAGAAACCCTGCCCTCTTCATTTAGGGCTGGAAGGTGTGAGAGATCCTGGGAGTTCATCGAGGCTACGTCCTCCGCGGTCTCCTCAGGCTGGCCAGCACAAGAGGAGACCGCCAACTGGCCGGGACAGGCGGTCACTGTTGTTGTTGTTGTTGCCGCCGTGGTCGGTCTTTCTTTCTTTCTTTCCTTTTTTCACATGATCACAGGGGAGAGCGCGGATGCAGTCCCCCACTGTCAGAAATTATGCAGTTGAGATTCCCACATTTGGGGAATTCACCAGGGTATCCAAAGCCCGGGAAGCTCGGCCAATGCCGTTTTGAAGGCTCAACCTTCTCGCTCGGTGAACCAGCGTGGCCTCGAACCGCATTAGAATTGCTAATGAACTCAAAATGATGCTAAAAGTAATGTTGTGAAAGTTTCGAATAACCTCAAAGTAATGCTGACAGTCATGTAGTAAGAGTTTCTATGAACTTCAATTTAATGCGACAATGATGTCGGAAGAATTGCTAATAATCTCAAAATAATGCGACAGTGATGTCGTAAGAATTGCTAATAAACTCAAAATGATGCTAACAGTAATGTAGTGAGAGTTGCTAATAAACTCAGTGATGCTTACAGTGATGTAGTAAGTGTTTCGAACAACCTCAAAGTGATGCTGACAGTCATGTAGTAAGAGTTGCTACTAACCTCAAAATAATGCAACAGTAATGTAGTAAGAATTGCTAATGAACTCAAAATGATGCTGACAGTAATGTAGTAAGAGCTGCTAATGACGTCAAAATAATGCTACAGTGATGTCGTAAGAATTGCTAATAAACTCAAAATAATGCTAACAGTGATGTAGTGATCGTTGTTAATAAACTCAGTGAAGCTTAAAGTAATGTAGTAAGTGTTTTTAACAACCTCAAAGTGATTCTGACAGTCATGTAGTAAGAGTTAAAAACAAACCTTAAAATAATGCTAACAGTAATTTAGTAAGAGCTGCTAATAACCTCAAAATAATGCGACAGTAATGTAGGAAGAATTGTGAATGAAATCAAAAATGATGCTAACATTAATGTAGTGATAGTTGCTTATAAACTAAAAGTGATGCTTAAAGTAATGTAGTAAGTGTTTCGAACAACCTCAAAGTGATGCTGACAGTCAGTTAGAAAGAGTTTCTTAAAATAATGCAACAGTAATGTAGTAAGAGTTGCTAACAACCTCAAAATAATGCGACAGTGATGTCAGAAGAATTGGTAATAACCTCAAAA
Organism: Aulostomus chinensis; assembly: GCF_037954235.1. Lineage (NCBI taxonomy): Eukaryota > Metazoa > Chordata > Actinopteri > Syngnathiformes > Aulostomidae > Aulostomus > Aulostomus chinensis. Next base: position 34,908,287 of record NC_141320.1, on the reverse strand, counting down.
TGATGCTGAAAGTGATGTCGTCAGAATTGCTCATGAACTCAAGATGATGCTAACAGTAATGTAGTGATAGTTGCTAATAAACTCACTGGTGCTTAAAGTAATGTAGTAAGTGTTTTTAACAACCTCAAAGTGATGCTGACAGTCATGTAGTAAGAGTTGCTCCGAAACTCAAAATAATGCGACAGTGATGTCGGAAGAATTGCTAATGATCTCAAAATGATGCGACAGTGATGTCGTAAGAATTGCTAATAAACTCAAAATGATACTAACAGTAATGTAGTGAAAGTTTCGAATAACCACAAAATAATGCGACAGTAATGTAGTAAGAGTTGCTACGAACCTCAAAATAATGCGACAGTGATGTCGTAAGAATTGCTAATGAACTCAAAATGATGCTAACAGTCACGTGGTGATAGATGCTAATAAACTCAGTGATGCTGACAGTAATGTAGTAATAGTTGCTAATAACCTCAAAATGATGCGACAGTGATTTCGTAAGAATTGCTAATGAACTCAAAATGATGCGACAGTGATGTCGTAAGAATTGCTAATGAACTCAAAATGATGCGACAGTGATGTCAGAAGAATTGCAAATGAACTCAAAATGATGCTGACGGTAATCTAGTAAGAGTTGATAAAAAACTCAAAATAATGCGAAAGTGATGTCGTAAGAATTGCTAATAAACTCAAAATAATACTGACATTATTGTAGTAATAGTTGCTACGAACCTCAAAATGATGCTACAGTGAGGTCGTAAAGATTGCTAATAAACTCAAAATGATGCTACAGTGATGTAGGAAGAATTGTTAATGAATTAAAGAATGATGCTGATGGTAATGTTGTGAGAGTTGCGAAAAACCTCAATATGATGATTACAATAATGTCGTAAGAATTCCTAATGAACTCAAAATGATGCTACCGTGATGTTCTAAGGATTGCTAATAAACTCAAAATGATGCTAACAGTAATGTAGTGATAGTTGCTAACAAACTCAAAGTGATGCTGACAGTAATGTCGTGAAAGTTTCGAATATCCTCAAAGTGATGCTGACAGTCTTGTAGTAATATTTGCTACGAACCTCAAAATGATGCTACAGTGATGTAATTAAAGTTACTAATGATCTCAAAATGATGCTGAGAGTGATGTCGTAAGATTTGCTAATAACCTCAAAAAATGCTACAGTGATGTAGGAAGAGTTGCTAACGACCTCAAAAACAATGCTACAGGGATGTAGGAAGAGTTGCTAATAACCTCAAAATAATGCGACAGAGATGTCGTCAGAATTGCTAATGAAATCAAAATAATGCTAACAGTAATGAAGTGAAAGATTCGAATAACCTCAATGATAATAATGAACTCAAAATGATGCTGACAGTGATGTAATGAGAGTATCTACTAATTTCAAAAAGATGCGAAAGTGATGTCATGAGAGTTGCTACTATCCTCAAAATGATGCTACAGTGATGTAGTGAGAGTTTCGATGAACTTCAAAATGATGCTCCAGTGATGTAGTGAGAGTTGCTTAAAACCTTAAAATGATGCTGACAGTCATGTAGTGAGAGTTGCTACTATCCTCCAAATGATGCTACAGTGATGTATTGAGAGTTGCTTAAAATCTCAAAATAATGCGACAGTGATGTGGTGAGAGTTGCTTCTGTCACGACCCGGCTCAGAAATCGTGACATCGAAGGAGGGAGACGCAGACTAAACGTGACACACAACTAATAATTTATTATTAGTAACGCAAAATCAACACAAGGCAAACCATAACGTACAGTGGAGTGTGGTTATCAGTCGTGTCAGTGGTGAGTGCGAGTGTGTGCATGAGTGTACAGGGGGTGTATGTGTGCGGTGTGATGGATGCAGAGATCTAAACAAGACATAACTCAAGAAACACAACCATCGCTCCGACGTGGGCCAGGAGGAGTGAGCGAGAGACAGCCGGCCAGGTTGGTCGCCTGTTTTATAGCTGGGAGACGCCGGGCCCAGGTGCTCCCAATTAGTCAGCAGCTCCGCCCCATGAAGCTCGAACCTGAGAAGGGAAGGAAGTCAAAAATAATGCAACGCCCCCATGCCCGTGACCATGGGGACGTGACACGACGAACATCAATATGATGCTCCAGTACTGTAGTGAGAGTTGCTACTAATCTAAGAAATGATGCTCCAGTGATGTAAAAAGAATTGCTTCAAACCTAAGAAATGATGCAACAGTGATTTAGTGAGAGTTGCTTAAAACCTCAAAATGATGCTACAGTGATGTAGTGAGAGTTGCTACGAAGCTCAAAATGATGCTACAGTGATGTCGTAAGAGTTGCTAAAAATCTCAAAATGATGCTTCAGTAATGTTGTGACAGTTGCTAAAAACCTCAAACTGATGCTACAGTGATGTCGTGAGAGTTGCTACTAATGTCAAAATGATGCTGACAGTGATGTGGTGAGAGTTGCTAAAAACCTCAAAATGATGATTACAGTAATGTATTGAGAGTTGCTAAAAACCTCAAAATGATGATTACAGTAATGTATTGAGAGTTGCAACTCACCTAAAAATGATGCTGGAGTGATGTGGTGAGAGTTGCTAAAAACCGCAAGATGATGCAACAGTAATGTCGTGAGAGTTGCTACGATGCTCAAATGATGCTACAGTGATGTAATAAGAATTGCCACTAACCAAACAAATGATGCTACAGTGATGTAGTGAGAGTTGCGAAAAACCTCAAAATGATGCCACAATAATGGAGTGAGAGTTGCGACTAACCTCAAAATGATGCTGATAGTGATGTCATGAGAGTTGCTACGAACCTCAAAATGATGCTGAAGTGATGTAATGAGAGTTGCTACTAACCTAAGAAAGGATGCTACAGTGATGTGGTGAGAGTTCTACGAACCTCAAAATGATGCTGACAGTAATGTAGTGAGAATTGCTACGAACCTTTAAATGATTCGACAGTGGTGTAGTAAGAGTTACTACTATCCTCAAAATGATGCTTCAGTGATGTAGTAAGAGTTGCTACTACCCTAAGAAATGATGCTCCAGTGATGTGGTGAGAGTTGCTAAAAACCTCAAAATGATGCTGACAGTAATGTAGTGAGAGTTTCTGCTAAACTCAAAATAAGGCTACAGTGATGTAGTGAGAGTTTCAACTGTTCTCAAAATGATTCTTCAGTGATGTAGTGAGAGTTGCTACTAACCTCAAAATGATGTTACACTGATGTGGTGAGAGTTCTACGAACCTCAAAATGATGCTCAAGTGATGTAATGACAGTTGCTACTAATTTAAAAATGATGCTAAAGTGATGTAATGAGAGTTGCTCCGAACCTAAGAAATGATGCTACAGTAATGTAGTGAGAGTTACTAGGATGCTCAAAATGATGCTGACAGTAATGTTGTGAGAGTTGCTTAAAACCTAAAAATTGATGCTAAAGTCATGGAGTGAGAGTTGCTACGAACCTCAAAATGATGCAGTGATGAAGTAAGAGTTGACACTATCCTCAAATTGATGCTTACAGTAATGTAGTGAGAGTTTCTTCTTAACTGAAAATAAAGCTACAGTAATGTAGTGAGAGTTTCTTCTTAACTGAAAATAAAGCTACAGTGATTTGAGAGTTTCTTCTCACATAAGAAATGATAATCAAGTGATGTAATGAGAGATGCTACGAACCTAAGAAATGATGCTACAGTGTTGTAGTGAGAGTTGCTACTAATGTCAAAATGATGCGGACAGTGATGTAATGAGAGTTGCTACAAACCTAAGAAATAATACTCCAGTGATATGGGGAGAGTTGCCAAAAACCTAAAAATGATGGTGACAGTGATGTAGTGAGATTTGCTACGAATCTCAAAATGTTGCTAAAGTGATGCAATGAGAGTTGCTACTAACCTAAGAAATGATGCTGCAGTGATGTGGTGAGAGTTGCTACGATGCTCAAAATGATGCTAAAGTGATGTAATGACAGTTGCTACTAACCTAAGAAATGATGCTACAGTGATGTGGTGAGAGTTGCTACGAATCTCAAAATGATGCTAAAGTAATGTAGTGAGAGTTGCTACTGATCTCAAAATGATGCCACAGTGTTGTAAAGAGAGTTGCGACGAACCTCAAAATGATGCTACAGTGATGTAGTAAGAGTTACTACGAACCTCAAAATGAATCTGCAGTGATGAAGTAAGAGTTTCTGCTTAACTGAAAATAGAGCTACAGTGATGTAGTGAGAGTTGCTACTCATCTAAAAATTATGCTACAGTCATGTAATAAGAGTTTCTTCTCAAATAAGAAATGATAATCAAGTGATGCAATGAGAGATGCTACTCACCTAAGAAATGATGCTACATTAATGTAGTGGGAGTTGCTACTCATTTCAAAATGATGCTGACAGTGATGGAGTGAGAGTTGCTCGTAACCTAAAAATGATACGACAGTGATGTAGTGAGAGTTCCTACTTCCCTAAGAAATGATGCTACAGTGATGTAGTGAGAGTTGCTACGAACCGCAAAATGATGCTACAGTGATATAATGAGGTTTGCTATTTACCTAAGAAATGATGCAACAGTGATGTGGTGAGAGCTGCTAAAAAGCTCAAAATGATGCTGCAGTGATGTAATGAGGGTTGATAGTAATTTCAAAATCACACTTCAGTGATGTAATGAGAGTTGCTACTTTCCTAAGAAATGATGCTACAGTGATGTGGTGAGAGTTGCTACGAACCTCAAAATGATGCTACAGTGATGTAATGAGAGTTGCTACGAATCTCAAAATGATGCTACAGTAATGTCGCGAGAGTTGCGACTATCCTCAAAATTATGCGACAGTGATGTACTGAGAGTTGCTACCAACCGCAAAATTATGCTAAAGTGATGTAATGAGGGTTGCTATTTACCTAAGAAATGATGCTACAGTTATGTGGTGAGAGTTGCTACAAATGTCCAAATGATGCTAGAGTGATGTAATGAGAGTTGCTACTAACTTAAGAAATGATGCTACAGTGATGTGGTGAGAGTTGCTACTTACCTAAGAAATGATGCTACAGTGATGTGGTGAGAGTTGCCACGAACCTCAAAATGATGCTACAGTGATGTAATGAGAGTTGCTACAAATCTCAAAATGATGCTGACAGTGATGTGGTGAGAGTTGATAGTAATTTCAAAATCACGCTAAAGTGATGTAATGAGAGTTGCTACATACCTAAGAAATGATGCTACAGTGATGTGGTGAGAGTTGCTACTTACCTAAGAAATGATGCTACAGTGATGTGGTGAGAGTTGCTACGAACCTCAAAATGATGCTACAGTGATGTAATGAGAGTTGCTACGAATCTCAAAATGATGCTACAGTAATGTCGCGAGAGTTGCGACTATCCTCAAAATGATGCGACAGTGATGTATTGAGAGTTGCTACGATCCTCAAAATGATGCGATAGTGATGTGGTGAGAGTTGCTACGATCCTTAAAATGAGGTGGCAGTGATGTAGTGAGACTTGATACTAATCTCAAAATGAAGCTGACAGTGATGTGGTGAGAGTTGATAGTAATTTCAAAATCACGCTAAAGTGATGTCATGAGAGTTGCTACTTTCCTAAGAAATGATGCTACAGTGATGTAGTGAGAGTTGCTACTTACCTAAGAAATGATGCTACAGTGATGTGGTGAGAGTTGCTAAGATCCTAAAAATGATGCTACAGTAATGTAGTGAGAGTTGCTACTAATCTCAAAATGATGCTCCAGTGATGTAATGAGAGTTGCTACAAATGTCCAAATGATGCAAGAGTGATGTAATGAGAGTTGCTACAAACCTAAGAAATGATGCTACAGTGATACAGTGAGAGTTGCTACTCATCGAAGAAATGATGCTAAAGTGATGTAGTGAGAGTTGCTTCAAATCTCAAAATGATGCTACAGTGATGTGGTGAGAGTTTCTTAAAATCTTAAAATGATGCGACAGTGATGTAGTAAGAGTTGCTACGAACCTCAAAATGATGCTGACAGTCATGAAGTGAGATTTGCTACTATCCTCAAAATGATGCTACAGTGATGTAGGAAGAGTTGCTAAAAACCTCAAAATGATGCTGCAGTGATGTAGTGAGAGTTGCTACTAATCTCAAAATGATGCTAAAGTGATGCAGTAAGAGTTGCTTAAAATCTCAAAATGATGCGACAGTGATGTGGTGAGAGTTGCTACTATCCTTCAAATGATGCTACAATGATGTAGTGAGAGTTGCTTAAAACCTCAAAATGATGCTACAGTGATGTAGTGAGAGTTTCTTAAAATCTCAAAATGATGCGACAGTGATGTGGTGAGAGTTGCTAAAAATCTCAAAATGATGCTAAAGTGATATAGTGAGAGTTGCTACGAACCTCAAAATGATGCTACAGTGATGTGGTGAGAGTTTCTTAAAATCTCAAAATGATGCGACAGTGATGTGGTAAGAGTTGCGAAAGACCTCAAAATGATGCTGACAGTAATGTGGTGAGAGTTGCTAAAAATCTCAAAATGATGCTAAAGTGATATAGTGAGAGTTGCTACGAACCTCAAAATGATGCTCCAGTGATGTGGTGAGAGTTGCTACTCTCCTCCAAATGATGCTACAGTGATGTAGTGAGAGTTGCTTAAAATCTCAAATGATGCAACAGTGATGTAGTGAGAGTTGCTACGATCCTCAAAATGATGCTACAGTAATGTATTAGGTTGCTAAAACCTCAAAATGATGCTACAGTGATGTAGTGAGAGTTGCTACGAACGTCAAAATGATGCTCCAGTGATGTAGTAAGAGTTGCTTAAAACCTTAAAATGATGCTGACAGTCATGTAGTGAGAGTTGCTACTATCCTCAAAATGATGCTAAAGTGATGTGATGAGAGTTGCTAAAAATCTCAAAATGATGCTGTAAGTAATGAAGTGAGACTTGCTACGAACCTCAATAATGCTACAGTAATGTAGTGAGAGTAGCTCCGAACCTCAATATGATGCGACAGTAATGTGGTAAGAGTTGCTAAAAATCTCAAAATGATGCTAAAGTGATGTGGTGAGAGTTGAAAAAAAAAATCAAAATGATGCTGTCAGTAATGTAGTGAGAGTTGCTACGACCCTCAAAATGATGCTACAGTGATGTAGTGAGTTGCTAAAAACCTCAAAATGATGCTGCAGTGATACAGTGAGAGTTGCTACTCATCAAAGAAATGATGCTAAAGTGATGTAGTGAGAGTTGCTTCAAATCTCAAAATGATGCTACAGTGATGTAATGAGAGTTTCTTAAAATCTTAAAATGATGCGACAGTGATATGGTGAGAGTTGCTACAATCCTCCAAATGATGCTACAGTGATGTTGTGAGAGTTGCTTAAAATCTCAAAATGATGCGACAGTGATGTGGTAAGTGTTGCTAAAGACCTCAAAATGATGCTGACAGTAATGTGGTGAGAGTTGCTAAAAATCTCAAAATGATGCTAAAGTGATGTAGTGAGAGTTGCTACGGACCTCAAAATGATGCTCCAGTGATGTGGTGAGAGTTGCTACTATCCTCAAAATGATGCTCCAGTGATGTGGTGAGAGTTGCTTCTATCCTCCAAATGATGCTACAGTGATGTAGTGAGAGTTGCTTAAAATCTCAAATGATGCTACAGTGATGTAGTGAGAGTTGCTACGGACCTCAAAATGATGCTCCAGTGATGCAGTAAGAGTTGCTTAAAACCTCAAAATGATGCTGACAGTAATGTAGTGAGAGTTGTTAAGAACCTCAAAAGGATGCTACAGTGATGTGGTGAGAGTTGATAGTAATTTCAAAATCATGCCAAAGTGATGTAATGAGAGTTGCTACTTACTTAAGAAATAATGCAACAGTGATGTGGTGAGAGTTGCTACGAACCTGAAAATGATGCTACAGTAATGTGGTGAGAGTTGCTACGAACCTCAAAATGATTCTACAGTGATGTAGTGAGGGTGCTACGATCCTCAAAATGATGCTACAGTAATGTATTAGGTTGCTAAAAACCTCAAAATGATGCTACAGTGATGTTGTGAGAGTTGCTACTATCCTCAAAATGATGCTACAGTAATGTATTAGGTTGACTAAAAACCTCAAAATGATGCTCCAGTGATGCAGTAAGAGTTGCTTAAAACCTTTAAAAATGATGCTGACAGTCATGTAGTGAGAGTTGCTACTATCCTCCAAATGATGCTACAGTGATGTCATGAGAGTTGCTAAAAATCTCAAAATGATGTGACAGTGATGTGGTAATAGTTTCAAAAAACTCAAAATGATGCTCCAGTGATGGAGTAAGAGTTGCTACGAACCTCAAAATGATGCTGACAGTCATTAAGTGAGATTTGCTACTATCCTCAAAATGATGCTACAGTGATGTAGGAAGAGTTGCTAAAAACTTCAAAATGATGCTGCAGTGATGTAGTGAGAGTTGCTACTAATCTAAGAAATGATGCTAAAGTGATGTGGTGAGAGTTGCTTCAAATCTCAAAATGATGCTCCAGTGATGCAGTAAGAGTTGCTTAAAACCTTAAAATGATGCCACAGTGATGTGGTGAGAGTTGCTACTAACCTAAAAAATGATGCTACAGTCATGAAGTGAGAGTTGCTAAAAACCTCAAAATGATGCTGACAGTGATGTAATGAGAGTTGCTACTAACCTAAGAAATGATGCCACAGTGATGGGGTGAGAGTTATTACTAATCTCAAAATGATGCTAAAGTGATGTAATGAGAGTTGCTACTAACCTAAGAAATGATGCTACAGTGATGTGGTGAGAGTTGCTACTAACCTCAAAATGATGGTGACAGTAATGTAGTGAGACTTGCTGCTAACCTTAAAATGATGCTGACAGTGATATCGTGAGAGTTTCTTCGAACCTCAAAATGATGCTACAGTGATGTAGTGAGAGTTGCTACAAACCTAAGAAATGATGCCACAGTGATGTAGTGATAGTTGCTAAAAACCTAAAAATGAGGCTCCAGTAATGTCGTGAGAGTTGCTACTATCCTCAAAATGATGCTAAAGTAATATGGTGAGAGTTGCTACTAATCTCAAAATGATGCTGAAAGTGATGTCGTGAGAGTTTCTATGAACCTCAAAATGATGCTACAGTGATGTAATGAGAGATGCTACAAACCTAAGAAATGATGCCACTGTGATGTAGTGATAGTTGCTCCTAATCTCAAAATGATGCTAAAGTGATGTTGTGAGAGTTGCTATGTACCTAAGAAATGATGCTACAGTGATGTGGTGAGAGTTGTTACCGACCTCAAAATGATGCTACAGTGATGTAATGAGAGTTGCTATGAATCTCAAAATGATGCTACAGTAATGTCGCGAGAGTTGCGACTATCCTCCAAATGATGCTACAGTGATGTAGTGAGAGTTGCTTAAAATCTCAAATGATGCTACAGTGATGTAGTGAGAGTTGCTACGGACCTCAAAATGATGCTCCAGTGATGCAGTAAGAGTTGCTTAAAACCTCAAAATGATGCTGACAGTAATGTAGTGAGAGTTGTTAAGAACCTCAAAAGGATGCTACAGTGATGTGGTGAGAGTTGATAGTAATTTCAAAATCATGCCAAAGTGATGTAATGAGAGTTGCTACTTACTTAAGAAATAATGCAACAGTGATGTGGTGAGAGTTGCTACGAACCTGAAAATGATGCTACAGTAATGTGGTGAGAGTTGCTACGAACCTCAAAATGATTCTACAGTGATGTAGTGAGGGTGCTACGATCCTCAAAATGATGCTACAGTAATGTATTAGGTTGCTAAAAACCTCAAAATGATGCTACAGTGATGTTGTGAGAGTTGCTACTATCCTCAAAATGATGCTACAGTAATGTATTAGGTTGACTAAAAACCTCAAAATGATGCTCCAGTGATGCAGTAAGAGTTGCTTAAAACCTTTAAAAATGATGCTGACAGTCATGTAGTGAGAGTTGCTACTATCCTCCAAATGATGCTACAGTGATGTCATGAGAGTTGCTAAAAATCTCAAAATGATGTGACAGTGATGTGGTAATAGTTTCAAAAAACTCAAAATGATGCTCCAGTGATGGAGTAAGAGTTGCTACGAACCTCAAAATGATGCTGACAGTCATTAAGTGAGATTTGCTACTATCCTCAAAATGATGCTACAGTGATGTAGGAAGAGTTGCTAAAAACTTCAAAATGATGCTGCAGTGATGTAGTGAGAGTTGCTACTAATCTAAGAAATGATGCTAAAGTGATGTGGTGAGAGTTGCTTCAAATCTCAAAATGATGCTCCAGTGATGCAGTAAGAGTTGCTTAAAACCTTAAAATGATGCCACAGTGATGTGGTGAGAGTTGCTACTAACCTAAAAAATGATGCTACAGTCATGAAGTGAGAGTTGCTAAAAACCTCAAAATGATGCTGACAGTGATGTAATGAGAGTTGCTACTAACCTAAGAAATGATGCCACAGTGATGGGGTGAGAGTTATTACTAATCTCAAAATGATGCTAAAGTGATGTAATGAGAGTTGCTACTAACCTAAGAAATGATGCTACAGTGATGTGGTGAGAGTTGCTACTAACCTCAAAATGATGGTGACAGTAATGTAGTGAGACTTGCTGCTAACCTTAAAATGATGCTGACAGTGATATCGTGAGAGTTTCTTCGAACCTCAAAATGATGCTACAGTGATGTAGTGAGAGTTGCTACAAACCTAAGAAATGATGCCACAGTGATGTAGTGATAGTTGCTAAAAACCTAAAAATGAGGCTCCAGTAATGTCGTGAGAGTTGCTACTATCCTCAAAATGATGCTAAAGTAATATGGTGAGAGTTGCTACTAATCTCAAAATGATGCTGAAAGTGATGTCGTGAGAGTTTCTATGAACCTCAAAATGATGCTACAGTGATGTAATGAGAGATGCTACAAACCTAAGAAATGATGCCACTGTGATGTAGTGATAGTTGCTCCTAATCTCAAAATGATGCTAAAGTGATGTTGTGAGAGTTGCTATGTACCTAAGAAATGATGCTACAGTGATGTGGTGAGAGTTGTTACCGACCTCAAAATGATGCTACAGTGATGTAATGAGAGTTGCTATGAATCTCAAAATGATGCTACAGTAATGTCGCGAGAGTTGCGACTATCCTCAAAATGATGCGACAGTGATGTATTGAGAGTTGCTACGATCCTCAAAATGATGCGATAGTGATGTGGTGAGAGTTGATAGTAATTTCAAAATCACGCTAAAGTGATGTCATGAGAGTTGCTACTTTCCTAAGAAATGATGCTACAGTGATGTAGTGAGAGTTGCTACTTACCTAAGAAATGATGCTACAGTGATGTGGTGAGAGTTGCTAAGATCCTCAAAATGATGCTACAGTAATGTAGTGAGAGTTGCTACGAATCTCAAAATGATGCTCCAGTGATGTAATGAGAGTTGCTACAAACCTAAGAAATGATGCTACAGTGATGTGGTGAGAGTTGCTACTTACCTAAGAAATGATGCTACAGTGATGAGGTGAGATTTGCTACGAACCTCAAAATAATGCTACAGTGATGTGGTGAGAGTTGCGACTATCCTCAAAATGATGCTACAGTGATGTAGTGAGAGTTGCTACAAACCTAAGAAGTGATGCTACAGTGATGTGGTGAGAGTTGATAGTAATTTCAAAATAATGCTAAAGCAGTGCAATGAGAGTTGCTACTTCCCTCAGAAATGATGCTACAGTGATGGAGTGAGAGTTGCTACGAACCGCAAAATGATGCTACAGTAATGTGGTGAGAGTTGCTACGAACCTCAAAATGATTCTACAGTGATGTAGTGAGAGTTGCTACGATCCTCAAAATGATGCTACAGTAATGTATTAGGTTGCTAAAAACCTCAAAATGATGCTACAGTGATGTAGTGAGAGTTGCTACGATCCTCAAAATGATGCTACAGTAATGTATTGGGTTGACTAAAAACCTCAAAATGATGCTCCAGTGATGCAGTAAGAGTTGCTTAAAACCTTTAAAAATGATGCTGACAGTCATGTAGTGAGAGTTGCTAATATCCTCCAAATGATGCTGCAGTGATGTCGTGAGAGTTGCTAAAAATCTAAAATGATGCTACAGTGATGTGGTAATAGTTTCAAAAAACTCAAAATGATGCTCCAGTGATGTAGTAAGAGTTGCTACGAACCTCAAAATGATGCTGACAGTCATGAAGTGAGATTTGCTACTATCCTCAAAATGATGCTAGAGTGATGTAGGAAGAGTTGCTAACAACCTCAAAATGATGCTGCAGTGATGTAGTGAGAGTTGCTACTAATCTAAGAAATGATGCTAAAGTGATGTGGTGAGAGTTGCTTCAAATCTCAAAATGATGCTCCAGTGATGCAGTAAGAGTTGCTTAAAACCTTAAAATGATGCCACAGTGATGTGGTGAGAGTTGCTACTAATCACAAAATGATGCTCCAGTGATGCAGTAAGAGTTGCTTAAAACCTTAAAATGATGCCACAGTGATGGGGTGAGAGTTGCTACTAACCTAAAAAATGATGCTACAGTCATGTAGTGAGAGTTGCTTAAAATCTCAAAATGATGCGACAGTGATGTGGTGAGAGTTGCTACTATCCTTCAAATGATGCTACAATGATGTAGTGAGAGTTGCTTAAAATCTCAAAATGATGTGACAGTGATGTAGTGAGAGTTGCTAAAAACCTCAAAATGATGCTCCAGTGATGTAGTGAGAGTTGCTAAAAACCTCGAAATGATGCTACAGTAATGTGGTGAGAGTTGCTACGAACCTCAAAATGATGCTACAGTAATGTGGTGAGAGTTGCTTAAAACCTCAAAATGATGCTACAGTGATGTAGTGAGAGTTGCTAAAAACCTCAAAATGATGCTCCAGTGATGTAGTGAGAGTTGCGAAAAATCTCAAAATGATGCTCCAGTGATGTGGTGAGAGTTGCTACGAACCTCAAAATGATGCTACAGTAATGTGGTGAGAGTTGCTTAAAACCTCAAAATGATGCTACAGTGATGTAGTGAGAGTTGCTACGGACCTGAAAATGATGCTCCAGTGATGCAGTAAGAGTTGCTTAAAACCTCAAAATGATGCTACAGTGATGTGGTGAGAGTTTCTTAAAATCTCAAAATGATGCGACAGTGATGTGGTAAGAGTTGCGAAAGACCTCAAAATGATGCTGACAGTAATGTGGTGAGAGTTGCTACGATCCTCAAAATGATGCGACAGTAATGTATTAGGTTGCTAAAAACCTCAAAATGATGCTACAGTGATGTAGTGAGAGTTGCTATGATCCTCAAAATGATGCTACAGTAATGTATTAGGTTGCTAAAAACCTCAAAATGATGCTACAGTGATGTAGTGAGAGTTGCTACGATCCTCAAAATGATGCTACAGTCATGTATTAGGTTGACTAAAAACCTCAAAATGATGCTCCAGTGATGCAGTAAGAGTTGCTTAAAACCTTTAAAAATGATGCTGACAGTCATGTAGTGAGAGTTGCTACTATCCTCCAAATGATGCTACAGTGATGTCGTGAGAGTTGCTAAAAATCTCAAAATGATGTGATAGTGATGTGGTAATAGTTTCAAAAAACTCAAAATGATGCTCCAGTGATGTAGTAAGAGTTGCTACAAACCTCAAAATGATGCTGACAGTCATGAAGTGAGATTTGCTACTATCCTCAAAATGATGCTCCAGTGATGTAGGAAGAGTTGCTAAAAACCTCAAAATGATGCTGCAGTGATGTAGTGAGAGTTGCTACTAATCTAAGAAATGATGCTAAAGTGATGTGGTGAGAGTTGCTTCAAATCTCAAAATGATGCTCCAGTGATGCAGTAAGAGTTGCTTAAAACCTTAAAATGATGCCATAGTGATGGGGTGAGAGTTGCTACTAATCTCAAAATGATGCTAAAGTGATGCAGTAAGAGTTGCTTAAAACCTTAAAATGATGCTGACAGTCATGTAGTGAGAGTTGCTTAAAATCTCAAAATGATGTGACAGTGATGTAGTGAGAGTTGCTAAAAACCTCAAAATGATGCTCCAGTGATGTAGTGAGAGTTGCTACTAATCTAAAAAATGTTGCTACAGTGATGTAGTGAGAGTTGCTTCAAATCTCAAAATGATGCTCCAGTGATGCAGTCAGAGTTTCTTAAAACCTTAAAATGATGCTGACAGTCATGCAGTGAGAGTTGCTTAAAATCTCAAAATGATGCGACAGTGATGTGGTGAGAGTTGCGACTATCCTCAAAATGATGCGACAGTGAAGTAGTGAGAGTTGCTACGATCCTCAAAATGATGCAGGGTGACTTTGTGGAAAGTCTTGCACTCCCAACACAATCATTCTCACTAATGCAGTGACAGGTCAGAGCCAAGGGAGCCTCCATGTCCACAGATGTCCACATGGCAGCTGGACTTCCTTTTTCACTCCTTCCCGTTCCTCCTGGTACTTTTTGGCCACCGTTTGTTTGATGGTCTGAAAATGACACCCAGAGTAAATCAATACATTGAAATTCAAGATGAAATAAACTGGAGATATCAACGACTGCTTTAGCTCATTTCCACACAAACCTTTCTGGTTGGCAAACATATGAGGCTCAAGGACCTGAACCAGTTCCCTGAACCCTTCCCTCTCAACAGTGCTGAGGGGCTGGCAGTCCTTCAGGATGAAATTCAGCAGAGCCTCATCCAGCATCTGCTTCCTGGAAGCTGGATGGTTAAAGATGAAGGAGAGAAGAAATGAATAGGAATTAATGATCAATGAAGCAACTGTGAGTCAGTTGGAGAGTGGCTGTGTACCTGAGTTCATCCTGGTGGATCTGGGACTTCATTCTCATGCCTGGCCCCATCATGCCTCAGCACTGAAGAGGTGCTTTTGTTGAGATGAGACGCTTCTGTCCAACAAATGCCACATTCAACCTGCAGAAAAGAACATGAGTGCTCAGCTAAAAGTTCCTTCTTCATGGTGACTGGTGTTTCTTAGTCTTAGACCACCAGGTTTCCAATGAGGTGTATCGGATACGTTGTTGTGTGCCGCTGAAATCCGTCCAATTCCGGCGTTGTTTCCTCATGAAATATGTTTGCCTTAAAGCTCATTAAAGTGTTGAACCACAATATCGTTCACCATAACTGAGTCAACTTCAAGATAACCTACTTCTACATTCCAGTCCCGGCTGCTCCTGTTCTGCTGCAGTCCAGAAAACAACAACCCGATACAATTGGCGCTCCTTCCCACAACTCCGGCCCGGATCCGCATGGTTCCGCTGACTGACTGTGAGACGCGCTCCCTCCAGAGTGGCACAGCCCGATGGGGGTCCTTATCTGGCACGGGGGCGTAAAACAGGTGCGACTGAAAAGCCTGGTTTATTCTGAGTCGAGGGAACGCGTTGCTCTGCTCTTCACCGCCAAGCCGCTAGGGGGTGTGTCTTTGTCTTTGTATTGTTTACGGGCTCTTGTCGGATTCCTTGGTTTTCTTCCGGTCACAGACAACAATTGTTGGCCATTTGTCAGTCTTTGTAGTGCCGCGAATAATCCTTTCTTCGTCTTGGTCCATTTTTTCTTGACGCTTTCACCTCAGAAACTTTGAAAATGGCGGTGTTGTTGTGCTGCGACTGAACCGGAAATGACGTTGGGAGCGGCCCAATCACAGTCCTCGATGTTGACGTCACCACGCGTCGACGCGACGCGTAGGCAGGATATTTTCGAGGCGCGCGTCCGGCTACGGCGTAAGGTTCGCGTGGACGGCGTAGGTACGGCGACTACGCGACTCAGAAGCATAAATCAGGCTTTACAGTCCAACAGGAAGTTAGCATGTCAGGGATGAGACACGCTTATCGTCCAACAGGAAGTTAGCATGGCAGGTATGAGACACCCTGATAGTCCAACAGGAAGTTAGCATCTCCATGGTTCCCTTGACCAGAAGCCAGTGGGATCGTTCCATTCTGACATCTTGATTGACATTTGTCCTTCTCTTAGCTAAATAGCTGGCAATCATTTGAAAAAAACCTTGATTTACTTTTTGTATTTTGATCTTCAGCTCATTTGCATACTTTTGTTAAAATTCTTCCCTTTTTGTCTTTTTTTCTGCTGTTTTTAGCACAAAGTCCACCTGGTGCCTAAAGACCAGTTCAGCATGGACTACGTTGAACCTTCAGTCCGCTGCATCAGCACCCATGGACGGTTCCCCCCTGACAGGTGGATTCTGGTGAGGAATATTAGTGGGACAGCGCTCTTGTTAGAACGGTTCTGATCCACCTTCCCTCCCCCTGTAGCTCCTCCTGTGTCCCCTCAGCGCTCTTGTTAGAACGGTTCTGATCCACCTTCCCTCCCCCTGTAGCTCCTCCTGTGTCCTCTCAGCGCTCTTGTTAGAACGGTTCTGATCCACCTTCCCTCCCCCTGTAGCTCCTCCTGTGTCCCCTCAGCGCTCTTGTTAGAACGGTTCTGATCCACCGTCCCTCCCCCTGTAGCTCCTCCTGTGTCCCCTCAGCGCTCTTGTTAGAACGGTTCTGATCCACCTTCCCTCCCCCGTAGCTCCTCCTGTGTCCCCTCAGCGCTCTTGTTAGAACGGTTCTGATCCACCTTCCCTCCCCCTGTAGCTCCTCCTGTGTCCCCTCAGCGCTCTTGTTAGAACGGTTCTGATCCACCTTCCCTCCCCCTGTAGCTCCTCCTGTGTCCCCTCAGCGCTCTTGTTAGAACGGTTCTGATCCACCTTCCTCCCCCTGTAGCTCCTCCTGTGTCCCCTCAGCGCTCTTGTTAGAACGGTTCTGATCCACCTTCCCTCCCCCTGTAGCTCCTCCTGTGACCCCTCAGCGCTCTTGTTAGAACGGTTCTGATCCACCTTCCCTCCCCCTGTAGCTCCTCCTGTGTCCCCTCAGCGCTCTTGTTAGAACGGTTCTGATCCACCTTCCCTCCCCCTGTAGCTCCTCCTGTGTCCCCTCAGCGCTCTTGTTGGAACGGTTCTGATCCACCTTCCCTCCCCCTGTAGGTCCTCCTGTGTCCACTCAGCGCTCTTGTTAGATCGGTTCTGATCCACCTTCCCTCCCCCTGTAGCTCCTCCTGTGTCCCCTCAGCGCTCTTGTTAGAACGGTTCTGATCCACCTTCCCTCCCCCTGTAGCTCCTCCTGTGACCCCTCAGCGCTCTTGTTAGAACGGTTCTGATCCACCTTCCCTCCCCCTGTAGCTCCTCCTGTGTCCCCTCAGCGCTCTTGTTGGAACGGTTCTGATCCACCTTCCCTCCCCCTGTAGCTCCTCCTGTGTCCCCTCAGCGCTCTTGTTGGAACGGTTCTGATCCACCTTCCCTCCCCCTGTAGGTCCTCCTGTGTCCACTCAGCGCTCTTGTTAGATCGGTTCTGATCCACCTTCCCTCCCCCTGTAGCTCCTCCTGTGTCCCCTCAGCGCTCTTGTTAGAAGGGTTCTGATCCACCTTCCCTCCCCCTGTAGCTCCTCCTGTGTCCCCTCAGCGCTCTTGTTAGAATGGTTCTGATCCACCTTCCCTCCCCCTGTAGCTCCTCCTGTGTCCCCTCAGCGCTCTTGTTAGAACGGTTATGATCCACCTTCCCTCCCCCTGTAGCTCCTCCTGTGTCCCCTCAGCGCTCTTGTTAGAATGGTTCTGATCCACCTTCCCTCCCCCTGTAGCTCCTCCTGTGTCCCCTCAGCGCTCTTGTTCGAACGGTTCTGATCCACCTTCCCTCTCCTTGTAGCTCCTCCTGTGTCCCCTCAGCGTTCTTGTTAGAAGGGTTCTGATCCACCTTCCCTCCCCCTGTAGCTCCTCCTGTGTCCCCTCAGCGCTCTTGTTAGAAGGGTTCTGATCCACCTTCCCTCCCCCTGTAGCTCCTCCTGTGTCCCCTCAGCGCTCTTGTGAGAATGGTTCTGATCCACCTTCCCTCCCCCTGTAGCTCCTCCTGTGTCCCTTCAGCGCTCTTTAGAACGGTTCTGATCCACCTTCCCTCCCCCTGTAGCTCCTCCTGTGTCCCTTCAGCGCTCTTTAGAATGGTTCTGATCCACCTTCCCTCCCCCTGTAGCTCCTCCTGTGTCCCTTCAGCGCTCTTTAGAACGGTTCTGATCCACCTTCCCTCCCCCTGTAGCTCCTCCTGTGTCCCCTCACGTTTCCAAACTCCCTCCAACTGGCTGGTGCTGAAGGAGGGCCAGAGCTCCTCCTACAGGAGCCCATCCTGGCCTCCCCCGCTGCAGCTCCTCCACTGACCTCCCACCAGAGAGATGAGCCCCCTGGTTCAGAGGTGACAGACCACCTCTGGGAGCAGACAACAGAGACCACATCAGGCTGGACTCCGTGCAGGTACGGAGGCTGACGGCTGCTGAGTGAGTGAGTTTACGACGCTCCCACCACTGCTGCTGGATTGATTTAACACATCTGGAATATTTAGATTTATTCTGGGTCAACATCTGCATCTGTTGAAGTCCTCAGTCTCCATGCAGGTGGTGTTGTTCCAGATAAAAGGTCTCAATAACAGCATCACTCCAGGTGAAACCATTCCAAAGAAGGCTAAGTGGAGCTGGCATATCAGCCCCCAATGGAAGCCTGCTGCTGCTGCCAAGCTCTCCATGTCATCATGGAAAAGTTGATTGTTCAACTCAATGTTTTTCCCATTGGGAGGAGATTTGTTGTTCCAACATGAAGTCTTTTCTTGTGATGAGTTTGTGTGTTGTAGTAGCATGAAGATATCTTGTTATCATGATCAACTCATCTGGCCTGGTGGAAGAACGCTGCTGTGTTTGGATTCAGACGAGTCAAATCTGAACCAGGGACTTGTAGTTTTATCCTCGGTCTCTGGACTCATAAAATGGAGACCGGCCCAGTTTGACACTTTTGAACTCCTTCATCATGTTCAAATCTCATGACTGAGATTCGTGATTGGAAACATCGGTGGTTCAGGAAAGAAAACATGTACCATTGAACATCGCTCTCATTCTTCTACTCAGAACGCTGCGGTGGACTCCACCGTGTCCAGGCTTTGGGCAGATACGTCTTCATCCTACACCACCACCAGCCGCTCCACCCCACCCACCCTGTGCAGGTCTACATTACCAGGGTTGGATCTGGCAGGGTGGAGGATCTTTGATTCATCTTAGCTTTCCTGCTCCGGCTGTTTGAGAAACATTCAAATGGAGATGGTTGTTTGTGTCTTCCAGGCCACGCCAACGCCTCCTTCTGTCCCCACGCTTACGGCTGCCGAAACGTGCCGGTGTCTGAAAACCAGATCATTGTGGATGTGCCGGACCACCAGGTCCTCCTCACCTGCAGGTTCCTGCAGGCAGAGCCCTGTGGTGGTAGGTTTCCTGCTCCTCTGCTGGACTGATACCCTCTCCCTTTCCCGACACGTATCTGCTGTTTCTACTCTGTGCCTCCTTCTCCTCTGTCAGGCCTGGACTTCTTCCTTCTGTCTCTCCAGGATCACGTCCTGGTGGTGCCTGAGAGCAGCTCCAGCTCCAGCTCCCTGAACCAAGAACCACTGGAGAAATCTGACCACTTCATCAGCAACTGTGGCCTCAACAGCTTTCATGTCAAGTCGGTGTCTCTCAGCCTGAGTTGGTCCATGTTCTGTATCCCTGAATGTTCTAGAGGAACTAAACTGGGCCTGACTGGGACGCTTCTGTCTGCTCAGATTTGGGTTGTGAATGCATTCAGATGTCATTTACAAGCATTGGAACTGAAGACCTGAGCCTCAAGAATATTTAGTTCTTGATTTACTTTCTCTTGCAGGGTTTCATTTTGTGCTAATTTTCTTTTGAAGATCTTTGTTTTTTTGTTGTCCTTCCATTTAGCAAGTTTGGCTAAGAACCTTTTCCCCACTAAACTAATTTTCCTAAAATGTCTTACGTTTCCTTTTTCTCTGTCGTCCCTCCTGTCCTTCGTCTCCATTCTGTCTCAGCTCAGCTGTGTCTCTTGGGCTCTCTTCACCAACGGCGCCCTGCCTTGTGCCTGCCATGAGGTTGGAGCTGAGAGTGACACCTGCGAGTCATTTGGTGGTCGGTGCCGCTGCAGGCCCCACGTCATTGGCCGAGACTGCTCCATGTGGGCCGCGGGTTGCTGGGGATTCCCCACTGCAGACGTGAGTGTCAGATTGGATGAATGATGAGTAATAAGGGCTTTTTATGATGAGTGAGAGGACGGACCAAAGCAACCTGTCCAACCATCAGAGGACAGTTTGTTGTTCTAGTTTCAACTCTTTCCACATTACCGCCAGCATCACTTTGAGATTATTAGCAACTATCACTACATTACTGTTAGCATCATTCTTGAGGTCATAAGCAATTCTTCCGACATCACTGTCGCATCATTTTGAGGTTCGTGGCAACACTTACTACATGACTGGAAGCATCACTTTGAGGTTATTCGAAAACTTCACTCCATTACTGTTAGCATCATTTTGAGTTCATTAGCAATTCTTACGACATCACTGTCACATCATTTTTATTTCATTAGCAATTCTTACGACATCACTGTAGCATTATTTTGAGGTTCGTAGCAACTCTTACTACATTACTGTCAGCATAATTTTTAGGTTACTCGCAACTTTCAATACATTACTGTTAGCATCATTTTGAGTTCATTAATGAGTTCATTAGCAATTCTTCAACATCACTAGCATTATTTGAGGTTATTAGCAATTCTTAGTACATCACTGTCGCATCATTTTGAGATCATTAGCAATTCTTCCGACATCACTGTTGCATTATTTTGAGGTTCGTAGCAACTTTTACTACATTACTGTCGCATTATTTTGAGGTTCGTAGCAACTCTTATAACATGACTGTCACCATCACTTTGAGGTTATTCGAAACTTTCACTACCATACTGTCAGCATCATTTTGAGTTCATAAGCAATTCTTACTACATCACTGTCGCATCATTTTGAGATCATGAGCAATTCTTCCGACATCACTTTCGCATTATTTTGAGGTTTGTAGCAACTCTAACTAAATGACTGTCAGCATCACTTGTGGTTATTATAAACTTTCACTACATTACTGTTAGCATCATTTTGAGTTCATTAGCAATTCTTCCGACATCACTGTCAGCATCATTTTTAGGTTCCTCGCACCTTTCACTACATTACTGTTAGCATCGTTTCGAGTTCATTAGCAATTCTTACTACATCACTGTCCCATCATTTCAGATCATAAGCAATTCTTACTACATCACTGTCACATCATTTTGAAGTTCGTAGTAACTCTTACTACATTACTGTTGCATTATTTTAAGGTTTGTAGCAACTCTTCGTACATGACTGTCAGCACATTTTGAGTTTATTGGCAACTTTCACTACATTACTGTTAGCATTATTTTGAGTTCATTAGCAATTCTTACTCCATCACTGTTGCATCATTTTGAGTTTTTTTGCAACTCTTACAACGCATTATTTTGAGGTTCATAGCAACTCTTACATCATGACTGTCAGCATCACTTTGAGGTTGTTCGAAACTTTCACTCCATTACTGTTAGCATCATTTTGAGTTCATTTGCAATTCTTACTACATCACTGTCCCATCATTTCATATCATAAGCAATTCTTACTACATCACTGTCACATTATTTTGAAGTTCGTATTAACACTTACTACATTAGTGTTGCATTATTTTAAGGTTCGTAGCAACTCTTCCTACATGACTGTCAGCATCACTTTGAGGTTATTCGAAACTTTCACTACATTACAGTTAGCATCATTTTGAGTTCATTACAATTCTTACTACGTCACTGTCGCATCATTTTGAGTTCATTAGCAATTCTTACGACATCACTGTCGCATCATGTTGACATCATTACCGAGTCTTCTGAAATCACTCTCGCTTTATTTTGAGGTTCATAGAAACTCTTACTACATTACTGTTGCATTATTTTTAGGTTCATAGCAACTCCTACTACATTACTGTCAGCATCACGTTGAGGTTATTCGAAACTTTCACTTCCATACTGTTAGCATCATTTTGAGTTCATTAGCAATTCTTACTACATCACTGTCGCATCATTTTGAGATCATTAGCAATTCTTCCAAAAATCACTGTCGCATTATTTTGAGGTTCGTAGCAACTCTTACTACATTACTGTTGCATTATTTTAAGGTTCGTAGCAACTCTTACTACATTACTGTCAGCATCACTTTGAGTTCATTGGCAACTTTCACTACATTACTGTTACCATCATTTTGAGTTCCTTAGCAATTCTTACGACATCACTGTCGCATCATTTTTAGATGATTAGCAATTCTTACGACATCACTGTAGCATTATTTTGAGGTTCGTAGCAACTCTTACTACATTACTGTCAGCATCATTTTTAGGTTACTCGCAACTCTGACCACATGACTGTCAGCATCACTTTGAGGTTGTTCAAAACACTTACTACATTACTGTAACCATCACTGAGTTTATTAGGAACTATCGCTACATTACTGTTAGCATCATTTTGAATTTAATAGCAATTCTTACGACATCACTGTAGCATCATTTTGAGGTTAGTTTCAACTCTTCCTACATGACTGTCAGCATCACTGAGGTTATTCGAAACTTTCACTCCATTACTGTTAGCATCATTTTGAGTTCATTAGAAATTCTTACTACATCACTGTCACATCATTTTGAGATCATTAGCAATTCTTCCGACATCACTGTCGCATTATTCGGAGCTTCGTAGCAACTCTTACTACATGACTGTCAGCATCACTTTGAGGTTGTTCGAAACACGAAATGACTGTCGCATTATTTTGAGGTTCGTAGCAACTCTTCCTACATTACTGTAAGCATCACAGAGTTGATTAGCAACTATCACTACATTACTGTAAGCATCATTTTGAGTTCATTAGCAATTCTTACGACATCACTGTCATATCATTTTGGGATCATTAGCAATTCTTACGACATCACTGGAGCATCATTTTGAGGTTAGTTTCAACTCTTCCTACATTACCGTTAGCATCATTTTTAGTTTATTCGCAATTCTTACGACATCACTGTCGCATCATTTTTAGATCATTAGCAATTCTTCTGACATCACTGTCGCATTATTTGGTGGTTCGTAGCAACTCTTACTACATGACTGTCAGCATCACTTTGAGTTTATTGGCAACTTTCACTACATTACTGTTACTATCATTTTGAGTTCATGAGCAATTCTTACTACATCACTGTCGCATAATTTTGATATCATTATCAAGTCTTTGGACATCACTGTAGCATTATTTTGAGTTCATTAGCAAATCTTACTACATTACGTTTGCATTATTTTGAGGTTAGTAGCAACTCTGACTACATGACTGTCAGCATCACTTTGAGGTTATTCTAAACTTTCACTCCATTACTTTTAGCATCATTTTGAGTTCATTAGCAATTCTTACTAAATCACTGTCGCATCATTTTGAGATCATTAGCAATTCTTCTGACATCACTGTCGCATTATATTGAGGTTCGTAGCAACTCTTACTACATGACTGTCAGCATCACTTTGAGGTTATTCGAAACACTTACTACATTACTGTTAGCATCACTGACTTGATTAGCAACTATCACTACATTACTGTTAGCATCATTTTAAGTTCATTAGCAATTCTTACTAAATCACTGTCGCATAATCTTGAGTTCATTAGCAATTCTTCCGACATCACAGTCGCAATATTTTGAGGTTCGTAGCAACTCTTACTACATTATTGTTGCATTATTTTAAGGGTCGTAGCAACTCTTCCTACATGGCTGTCAGCATCACTTTGAGGTTATTCGAAAGTTTCACTCCATTACTGTTCGCATCATCTTGAGTTCATTAGCAATTCTTCTGACATCACTGTCACATTATTTTGAGGTTCGTAGCAACTCTTACTACATTATTGTTGCATTATTTTAAGGTTCCTAGCAACTCTTACTACATTACTGTCAGCATCACTTTGAGTTTATTAGCAACTATCACTACATTACTGTTAGCATCATTTTTAGTTTATGAGCAATTCTCACGACATCACTGTAGCACTGAATTGAGTTCATTAGCAACTCTTACTAAATGACTGTCAGCATCACTTTGAGGTTGTTCGAAACTCTTACTACATTACTGTAAGCATCACTGAGTTTCTTAGCAACTATCACTACATTACTGTTAGCATCATCTTGAGTTCATTCGCAATTCTTTTGACATCACTGTCGCAATATTTTGAGGTTCGTAGCAACTTTTACTGCATTACTTTCGCATTATTTTGAGGTTTGTAGCAACACTTACTACATGACTGTCAGCATCACTTTGAGGTTTTTCGAAAGTTTCACTCCATTACTGTTCGCATCATTTTGAGTTCATTTGCAATTCTAACTACATCACTGTCGCATCATTTTGAGATCATGAGCAATTTTTCCGACATCACTGTCGCATTATTTTGAGGTTCGTAGCAACTCTTAGTACAAGACTGTCAGCATCACTTTGAGGTTATTTGAAACGTTCAGTCCATTACTGTTAGCATAATTTTGAGTTCATGAGCAATTCTTACTAAATCACTGTCGCATCATTTTGAGATCTTTAGCAATTCTTCTGACATCACTGTCGCATTATTTTGAGGTTCGTAGCAACTCTTAGTACATTACTGTCAGCATCACTTTGAGGTTATTCGAAACTTTCACTCCATTACTGTTAGCATCACTGAAATGATGAGCAACTATCACTACATTACTATTAGCATCATTTTAAGTTCATTAGCAATTCTTCTTACGTCACTGTCGCATTATTTTGAGGTTCGTAGCAACTCTTACTTCATTGCTGTAAGCATGACTGAGTTGATTAGCAACTATCACTACATTACTTTTAGCATCACTTTGAGTTTATTAGCAATTCTTCCGACATCACTGTCGGAATATTTTGAGGTTCGGAGAAACTTTTACTACATTACTGTCGCATTATTTTGAGGTTCGTAGCAACTCTTACTACATGACTGTCAGCATCACTTTGAGGTTATTCGAAAGTTTCACTCCATTACTGTTAGCATCATCTTGAGTTCATTAGCAATTCTTCCGACATCACTGTCGGAATATTTTGAGGTTCGTAGCAACTTTTACTACATTATTGTCGCATTATTTTGAGATTCATAGCAACTCTTACTACATGACTGTCAGCATCACTTTGAGTTCATTCGCAATTCTTCCGACATCACTGTCGGAATATTTTGAGGTTCTTAGCAACTTTTACTACATTACTGTCGCATTATTTTGAGGTTCGTAGCAACACTTGCTACATGACTGTAAGCATCACTTTGAGGTTATTTGAAAGTTTCACTGCAATACTGTTAGCATCATTTTGAGTTCATTAGCAATTCTTACTACATCACTGTCGCAACATTTTGAGATAATTAGCAATTCTTCTGACATCACTGTCGCATTATTTTGAGGTTCGTAGCAACTCTTACTACATGACTGTCACAATCACTTTGAGGTTGTTCGAAACACTTACTACATTACTGTAAGCATCACTGACTTGATTAGCAACTACCACTACATTACTGTAAGCATCATTTTAAGTTCATGAGCAATTCTTCCGACATCACTGTCGCAATATTTTGAGGTTCGTAGCAACTTTTACGACATTACTGTCGCATTATTTTGACGTTCGTAGCAACTCTTAGTACATGACTGTCAGCATCACTTTGAGGTTATTCGAAACTCTTACTACATTACTGTAAGCATCACTGAGTTGATTATCAACTATCACTACATTACTGTTAGCATCATTTTGAGTTCATTAGCAATTCTTCCGACATCACTGTCGCAATATTTTGAGGTTCGTAGCAACTTTTACTACATTACTGTCGCATTATTTTGAGGGTCGTAGCAACACTTACTACATGACTGTAAGCATCACTTTGAGGTTTTTTGAAACTTTAACTACATTACTGTTACCATCATTTTGAGTTCATTAGCAATTCTTCCGACATCACTGTAGCATTATTTTGTGGTTTTTAGCAACTCTTACTACATTACTGTCAGCATCATTTTTAGGTTATCCGCAACTCTAACCATATGACTGTCAGCATCACTTTGAGTTTATTGAAACTTTCACTACATTACTGTTAGCATCATTTTGAGTTCATTAGCAATTCTTACTCCATCACTGTCGCATCATTTTGACATCATTAGCAATTCTTCCGACATCACTGTCGCATTATTTTGAGGGTCGGAGCAACTCTTACTACATGACTGTCAGCATCACTTTGAGGTTATTTGAAACCTTCACGACATTACCGTAAGCATCATTTTGAGTTTAATAGCAATTCTTACTACATCACTGTCGCATTATTTTGAGGTTCTTAGCAACTTTCTCTGCATTACTGTTGCATTATTTTAAGGTTCGTAGCAACGCTTACTACATGACTGTCAGCATCACTTTGAGGTTATTTAAAACTTTCACTACATTACTGTTAGCATCATTTTGAGTTCATTAGCACTTCTCACTACATGACTGTCGCATCATTTTGAGATCATTAGCAATTCTTCCGACATCACTGTCGCATTATTTTGAGGTTCGTAGCAACTCTTACTACTTGACTGTGATCATCACTTTGAGGTTATTTGAAACTTTCACTCCATTACTTTTAGCATCGTTTTGAGTTCATGAGCAATTCTTCCGACATCACTGTCGCATCATTTTGAGGTTAGTAGCAACTCTTACTACATTACTGTGAGCATCACTGAGTTTATTAGCAACTACCACTACGTTACTGTTAGCATCATCTTGAGGTTATTAGCAACTCTTACTAGATTACTGTCAGCATCATTTTTAGGTTACTTGCAACTCTAACCACATGACTGTCAGCATCACTTTGAGGTTATTGAAACTTTCACTACATTACTGTTAGCATCATTTTGAGTTCATTAGCAATTCTTCCGACATCACTGTCGCATCATTTTGAGGTTATTAGCAACTCTTAATACATTACTGTCAGCCTCATTTTTAGGTTACTCGCAACTTTCACTACATTACTGTTAGCATCATTTTGAGTTTGTTAGCAATTCTTTCGACATCACTTTCGCATCATTTTGAGATCTTTAGCAATTCTTCCGACATCACTGTCGCATTATTTTGAGGTTCGTAGCAACTCTTACTACATGACTGTCACAATCACTTTGAGGTTGTTCGAAACACTTACTACATTACTGTAAGCATCACTGACTTGATTAGCAACTACCACTACATTACTGTAAGCATCATTTTAAGTTCATGAGCAATTCTTCCGACATCACTGTCGCAATATTTTGAGGTTCGTAGCAACTTTTACGACATTACTGTCGCATTATTTTGACGTTCGTAGCAACTCTTAGTACATGACTGTCAGCATCACTTTGAGGTTATTCGAAACTCTTACTACATTACTGTAAGCATCACTGAGTTGATTATCAACTATCACTACATTACTGTTAGCATCATTTTGAGTTCATTAGCAATTCTTCCGACATCACTGTCGCAATATTTTGAGGTTCGTAGCAACTTTTACTACATTACTGTCGCATTATTTTGAGGGTCGTAGCAACACTTACTACATGACTGTAAGCATCACTTTGAGGTTATTCGAATTGTTCACTCCATTATTGTTAGCATCATTTTGAGTTCATTAGCAATTCTTCTGACATCACTGTCACATATTTTTGAGATCATTAGCAATTCTTTGACATCATTGTCGCATTATTTTGAGGTTCGTAGCAACTTTCATTGCATTACTGTTGCATTATTTAAAGGTTCGTAGCAACTCTAACCACATGACTGTCAGCAATACTTTCAGGTTTTTTGAAACTTTCACTCCATTACTGTTAGCATCATTTTGAGTTCATTAGCAATTTTTACTCCATCACTGTCACATCATTTTTAGATGATTAGCAATTCTTCCGACATCACTGAAGCATTATTTTGAGGTTTTTAGCAACTCTTACTACATTACTGTCAGCATCATTTTTAGGTTATCCGCAACTCTACCCATATGACTGTCAGCATCACTTTGAGTTTATTGAAACTTTCACTACATTACAGTTATCATCTTTTTGAGTTCATTAGCAATTCTTACTCCATCACTGTCGCATCATTTTGACATCATTAGCAATTCTTCCGACATCACAGTCGCATTATTTTGAGGGTCGGAGCAACTCTAACTACATGACTGTCACCATCACTTTGAGGTTATTTGAAACATTCACGACATTACTGTTAGCATCATTTTGAGTTTTATAGCAATTCTTCCGACATCACTGTCGCATTATTTTGAGGTTCGTAGCAACTTTCTCTGCATTACTGTCGCATTATTTTGAGGTTCGTAGCAACTTTTACTACATTACTGTTGCATTATTTTGAGGTTCGTACCAACTCTTACTACATGACTGTCAGCATCACTTTGAGGTTATTTGAAACTTTCACTCCATTGCTGTTAACATCATTTTGAGTTCATTAGCAATTCTTACTACATCACTGTCGCATCATTTTGAGATCATTAGCAATTCTTCCGACATCACTGTCGCATTATTTTGAGGTTCGTAGCAACTCTTACTACTTGACTGTGATCATCACTTTGAGGTTATTTGAAACTTTCACTCCATTACTTTTAGCATCGTTTTGAGTTCATTAGCAATTCTTCCGACATCACTGTCGCATTATTTTGAGGTTCGTAGCAACTCTTACTACATGACTGTCAGCATCACTTTGAGTTTATTAGCAACTATCACTCCATTACTGTCAGCATCATTTTTAGGTTATCCGCAACTCTAACCATATGACTGTCAGCATCACTTTGAGTTTATTGAAACTTTCACTACATTACTGTTAGCATCATTTTGAGTTCATTAGCAATTCTTACTCCATCACTGTCGCATCATTTTGACATCATTAGCAATTCTTCCGACATCACTGTCGCATTATTTTGAGGGTCGGAGCAACTCTTACTACATGACTGTCAGCATCACTTTGAGGTTATTTGAAACCTTCACGACATTACCGTAAGCATCATTTTGAGTTTAATAGCAATTCTTACTACATCACTGTCGCATTATTTTGAGGTTCTTAGCAACTTTCTCTGCATTACTGTTGCATTATTTTAAGGTTCGTAGCAACGCTTACTACATGACTGTCAGCATCACTTTGAGGTTATTTAAAACTTTCACTACATTACTGTTAGCATCATTTTGAGTTCATTAGCACTTCTCACTACATGACTGTCGCATCATTTTGAGATCATTAGCAATTCTTCCGACATCACTGTCGCATTATTTTGAGGTTCGTAGCAACTCTTACTACTTGACTGTGATCATCACTTTGAGGTTATTTGAAACTTTCACTCCATTACTTTTAGCATCGTTTTGAGTTCATGAGCAATTCTTCCGACATCACTGTCGCATCATTTTGAGGTTAGTAGCAACTCTTACTACATTACTGTGAGCATCACTGAGTTTATTAGCAACTACCACTACGTTACTGTTAGCATCATCTTGAGGTTATTAGCAACTCTTACTAGATTACTGTTGCATTATTTTAAGGTTCGTAGCAACTCTTACTACATGACTGTCAGCATCACTTTGAGGTTATTTAAAACTTTCACTACATTACTGTTAGCATCATTTTGAGTTCATTAGCACTTCTCACTACATCACTGTCGCATCATTTTGAGATCATTAGCAATTCTTTGACATCATTGTCGCATTATTTTGAGGTTCGCAGCAACTCTTACTACATGACTGTCAGCATCACTTTTAAAGTTGTTCGAAACACTTACTAAATTACTGTAAGCATCACTGAGTTTATTAGCAACTATCACTACGTTACTGTTAGCATCATTTTGAGTTCATTAGCAATTCTTACTACATGACTGTCAGCATCACTTTGAGGTTATTGAAACTTTCACTACATTACTGTTAGCATCATTTTGAGTTCATTAGCTATTCTTACTCCATCACTGTCGCATCATTTTGAGATCATTAGCAATTCTTCCGACATCACTGTCGCATTATTTTGAGGTTCGTAGCAACTCTTACTACACTACTGTTGCATTATTTTGAGGTTGTTCGAAAAACTTACTACATTACTGTAAGCATCACTGAGTTTATTTGCAACTATCACTACATTACTGTTAGCATCATTTTGAGTTTAATAGCAACTCTTACTACATTACTGTAAGCATCACTGAGTTTATTAGCAACTATCACTACTTTACTGTTAGCATCATTTTAGTTTAATAGCAACTCTTACTACATTACTGTAGCATCATTTTGAGGTTCGTGGCAACTCTCACTACATCCTGTAGCATCATTTTGAGGATTTTAGCAACTCTCACCACATCACTTCAGCATCATTTTTAGATTTTTAGCAACTCCTACTACATTACTGTAGCATCATTTTGAGGTTCGTAGCAACTCTCACGACATCACTGGAGCATCATTTTGAGGTTCGTAGCAACTCTCACTACATTACAGACAGCATCATTTTGAGGTTTTGAGCAACTCTCATCACATCACTTTAGCAACATTGTGAGATTTTAAGCAACTCTCACCACATCACTTTAGCATCATTTTGAGATTTTTAGCAACTCTTCCGACATCACTGTCGCAGCATTTTGAGGTTTTTAGCAACTCTCACTACATTACTGTAGCATCATTTGGAGGATAGTAGCAACTCTCACCACATCACTGTAGCATCATTTTGAGGTTTTTAGCAACTTAATACATTACTGTAGCATCATTTTGAGGTTTCTAGCAACTCTAAATACATCACAAGAGCATCATTTTGAGGTTAGTAGCAACTCTCACTACATCACTGTAGCATCATTTTGAGGTTTTTAGCAACCAAATACTTTACTGTAGCATCATTTTCAGGATCGTAGCAACTCTCACTACATCACTGTAGCATCATTTTGAGGTTTTTAGCAACCTAATACATTACTGTAGCATCATTTTGAGGATCGTAGCAACTCTCACTACATCACTGTAGCATCATTTTGAGGTTCGTAGCAACTCTCACCACATTACTGTTGCATCATTTTGAGGATAGTAACAACTCTCACTACATTTCTGTAGCATCATTTTGAGTATCGTAGCAACTCTCACTACATCACTGTAGAATCATTTTGAGGATCTTAACAACTCTCACTACATTACTGTCAGCATCATTTTGAGGTTTTAAGCAACTCTTACTGCATCACTGGAGCATCATTTTGAGGTCCGTAGCAACTCTCACTACATCACTGTAGCATCATTTGGAGGATAGTCGCAACTCTCACCACATCACTGTCGCATCATTTTGAGTTTTTTGAGAAACTCTCACCACATCACTGTTGCATCATTTTGAGTTTTTTGAGAAACTCTCACCACATCACTGTTGCATCATTTTGAGATTTTAAGCAACTCTCACAACATCACTGTAGCATCATTTTGAGGTTCGTAGCAACTCTCACTACATCACTGTAGCATCATTTTGAGGTTCTTAACAACTCTCACTACATTACTGTCAGCATCATTTTGAGGTTTTAAGCAACTCTGACTGCATCACTGGAGCATCATTTTGAGGTCCGTAGCAACTCTCACTACATGACTGTAGCATCATTTGGAGATTTTAAGCAACTCTCACAACATCACTGTAGCATCATTTGGAGGATAGTAGCAACTCTCACCACATCACTGTCGCATCATTTTGAAATTTGAAGCAACTCTCACTACATCACTTTAGCATCATTTCTTAGATGAGTAGCAACTCTCACTATATCACTGGAGCATCATTTTGAGGTTTTTACCAACACTTACTACATCACTGTAGCATCATTTTGAGGTTCGTAGCAACTCTCACTACATGACTGTAGCATCATTTTGAGGTTCGTAGCAACTCTCACTACATTACTGACAGCATCATTTTGACTTTTTTTTTTTTAACTCTCAACACATCACTTTAGCATCATTTTTAGATTTTTAGCAACTCTTACTACATGACTGTAGCATCATTTTTAGGATCATAGCAACTCTCACTACATTACTGTAGCATCATTTTGAGGTTCGTGGCAACTCTCACTACATCACTGTAGCATCATTTTGAGATTTTTAGCAACACTTACAACATTACTGTAGCATTATTGAGGTTCGTAGCAAGTCTCACTACATTACTGTCACAATCACTTTGAGGTTGTTCGAAACACTTACTACATTACTGTAAGCATCACTGACTTGATTAGCAACTACCACTACATTACTGTAAGCATCATTTTAAGTTCATGAGCAATTCTTCCGACATCACTGTCGCAATATTTTGAGGTTCGTAGCAACTTTTACGACATTACTGTCGCATTATTTTGACGTTCGTAGCAACTCTTAGTACATGACTGTCAGCATCACTTTGAGGTTATTCGAAACTCTTACTACATTACTGTAAGCATCACTGAGTTGATTATCAACTATCACTACATTACTGTTAGCATCATTTTGAGTTCATTAGCAATTCTTCCGACATCACTGTCGCAATATTTTGAGGTTCGTAGCAACTTTTACTACATTACTGTCGCATTATTTTGAGGGTCGTAGCAACACTTACTACATGACTGTAAGCATCACTTTGAGGTTATTCGAATTGTTCACTCCATTATTGTTAGCATCATTTTGAGTTCATTAGCAATTCTTCTGACATCACTGTCACATATTTTTGAGATCATTAGCAATTCTTTGACATCATTGTCGCATTATTTTGAGGTTCGTAGCAACTTTCATTGCATTACTGTTGCATTATTTAAAGGTTCGTAGCAACTCTAACCACATGACTGTCAGCAATACTTTCAGGTTTTTTGAAACTTTCACTCCATTACTGTTAGCATCATTTTGAGTTCATTAGCAATTTTTACTCCATCACTGTCACATCATTTTTAGATGATTAGCAATTCTTCCGACATCACTGAAGCATTATTTTGAGGTTTTTAGCAACTCTTACTACATTACTGTCAGCATCATTTTTAGGTTATCCGCAACTCTACCCATATGACTGTCAGCATCACTTTGAGTTTATTGAAACTTTCACTACATTACAGTTATCATCTTTTTGAGTTCATTAGCAATTCTTACTCCATCACTGTCGCATCATTTTGACATCATTAGCAATTCTTCCGACATCACAGTCGCATTATTTTGAGGGTCGGAGCAACTCTAACTACATGACTGTCACCATCACTTTGAGGTTATTTGAAACATTCACGACATTACTGTTAGCATCATTTTGAGTTTTATAGCAATTCTTCCGACATCACTGTCGCATTATTTTGAGGTTCGTAGCAACTTTCTCTGCATTACTGTCGCATTATTTTGAGGTTCGTAGCAACTTTTACTACATTACTGTTGCATTATTTTGAGGTTCGTACCAACTCTTACTACATGACTGTCAGCATCACTTTGAGGTTATTTGAAACTTTCACTCCATTGCTGTTAACATCATTTTGAGTTCATTAGCAATTCTTACTACATCACTGTCGCATCATTTTGAGATCATTAGCAATTCTTCCGACATCACTGTCGCATTATTTTGAGGTTCGTAGCAACTCTTACTACTTGACTGTGATCATCACTTTGAGGTTATTTGAAACTTTCACTCCATTACTTTTAGCATCGTTTTGAGTTCATTAGCAATTCTTCCGACATCACTGTCGCATTATTTTGAGGTTCGTAGCAACTCTTACTACATGACTGTCAGCATCACTTTGAGTTTATTAGCAACTATCACTCCATTACTGTCAGCATCATTTTTAGGTTATCCGCAACTCTAACCATATGACTGTCAGCATCACTTTGAGTTTATTGAAACTTTCACTACATTACTGTTAGCATCATTTTGAGTTCATTAGCAATTCTTACTCCATCACTGTCGCATCATTTTGACATCATTAGCAATTCTTCCGACATCACTGTCGCATTATTTTGAGGGTCGGAGCAACTCTTACTACATGACTGTCAGCATCACTTTGAGGTTATTTGAAACCTTCACGACATTACCGTAAGCATCATTTTGAGTTTAATAGCAATTCTTACTACATCACTGTCGCATTATTTTGAGGTTCTTAGCAACTTTCTCTGCATTACTGTTGCATTATTTTAAGGTTCGTAGCAACGCTTACTACATGACTGTCAGCATCACTTTGAGGTTATTTAAAACTTTCACTACATTACTGTTAGCATCATTTTGAGTTCATTAGCACTTCTCACTACATGACTGTCGCATCATTTTGAGATCATTAGCAATTCTTCCGACATCACTGTCGCATTATTTTGAGGTTCGTAGCAACTCTTACTACTTGACTGTGATCATCACTTTGAGGTTATTTGAAACTTTCACTCCATTACTTTTAGCATCGTTTTGAGTTCATGAGCAATTCTTCCGACATCACTGTCGCATCATTTTGAGGTTAGTAGCAACTCTTACTACATTACTGTGAGCATCACTGAGTTTATTAGCAACTACCACTACGTTACTGTTAGCATCATCTTGAGGTTATTAGCAACTCTTACTAGATTACTGTTGCATTATTTTAAGGTTCGTAGCAACTCTTACTACATGACTGTCAGCATCACTTTGAGGTTATTTAAAACTTTCACTACATTACTGTTAGCATCATTTTGAGTTCATTAGCACTTCTCACTACATCACTGTCGCATCATTTTGAGATCATTAGCAATTCTTTGACATCATTGTCGCATTATTTTGAGGTTCGCAGCAACTCTTACTACATGACTGTCAGCATCACTTTTAAAGTTGTTCGAAACACTTACTAAATTACTGTAAGCATCACTGAGTTTATTAGCAACTATCACTACGTTACTGTTAGCATCATTTTGAGTTCATTAGCAATTCTTACTACATGACTGTCAGCATCACTTTGAGGTTATTGAAACTTTCACTACATTACTGTTAGCATCATTTTGAGTTCATTAGCTATTCTTACTCCATCACTGTCGCATCATTTTGAGATCATTAGCAATTCTTCCGACATCACTGTCGCATTATTTTGAGGTTCGTAGCAACTCTTACTACACTACTGTTGCATTATTTTGAGGTTGTTCGAAAAACTTACTACATTACTGTAAGCATCACTGAGTTTATTTGCAACTATCACTACATTACTGTTAGCATCATTTTGAGTTTAATAGCAACTCTTACTACATTACTGTAAGCATCACTGAGTTTATTAGCAACTATCACTACTTTACTGTTAGCATCATTTTAGTTTAATAGCAACTCTTACTACATTACTGTAGCATCATTTTGAGGTTCGTGGCAACTCTCACTACATCCTGTAGCATCATTTTGAGGATTTTAGCAACTCTCACCACATCACTTCAGCATCATTTTTAGATTTTTAGCAACTCCTACTACATTACTGTAGCATCATTTTGAGGTTCGTAGCAACTCTCACGACATCACTGGAGCATCATTTTGAGGTTCGTAGCAACTCTCACTACATTACAGACAGCATCATTTTGAGGTTTTGAGCAACTCTCATCACATCACTTTAGCAACATTGTGAGATTTTAAGCAACTCTCACCACATCACTTTAGCATCATTTTGAGATTTTTAGCAACTCTTCCGACATCACTGTCGCAGCATTTTGAGGTTTTTAGCAACTCTCACTACATTACTGTAGCATCATTTGGAGGATAGTAGCAACTCTCACCACATCACTGTAGCATCATTTTGAGGTTTTTAGCAACTTAATACATTACTGTAGCATCATTTTGAGGTTTCTAGCAACTCTAAATACATCACAAGAGCATCATTTTGAGGTTAGTAGCAACTCTCACTACATCACTGTAGCATCATTTTGAGGTTTTTAGCAACCAAATACTTTACTGTAGCATCATTTTCAGGATCGTAGCAACTCTCACTACATCACTGTAGCATCATTTTGAGGTTTTTAGCAACCTAATACATTACTGTAGCATCATTTTGAGGATCGTAGCAACTCTCACTACATCACTGTAGCATCATTTTGAGGTTCGTAGCAACTCTCACCACATTACTGTTGCATCATTTTGAGGATAGTAACAACTCTCACTACATTTCTGTAGCATCATTTTGAGTATCGTAGCAACTCTCACTACATCACTGTAGAATCATTTTGAGGATCTTAACAACTCTCACTACATTACTGTCAGCATCATTTTGAGGTTTTAAGCAACTCTTACTGCATCACTGGAGCATCATTTTGAGGTCCGTAGCAACTCTCACTACATCACTGTAGCATCATTTGGAGGATAGTCGCAACTCTCACCACATCACTGTCGCATCATTTTGAGTTTTTTGAGAAACTCTCACCACATCACTGTTGCATCATTTTGAGTTTTTTGAGAAACTCTCACCACATCACTGTTGCATCATTTTGAGATTTTAAGCAACTCTCACAACATCACTGTAGCATCATTTTGAGGTTCGTAGCAACTCTCACTACATCACTGTAGCATCATTTTGAGGTTCTTAACAACTCTCACTACATTACTGTCAGCATCATTTTGAGGTTTTAAGCAACTCTGACTGCATCACTGGAGCATCATTTTGAGGTCCGTAGCAACTCTCACTACATGACTGTAGCATCATTTGGAGATTTTAAGCAACTCTCACAACATCACTGTAGCATCATTTGGAGGATAGTAGCAACTCTCACCACATCACTGTCGCATCATTTTGAAATTTGAAGCAACTCTCACTACATCACTTTAGCATCATTTCTTAGATGAGTAGCAACTCTCACTATATCACTGGAGCATCATTTTGAGGTTTTTACCAACACTTACTACATCACTGTAGCATCATTTTGAGGTTCGTAGCAACTCTCACTACATGACTGTAGCATCATTTTGAGGTTCGTAGCAACTCTCACTACATTACTGACAGCATCATTTTGACTTTTTTTTTTTTAACTCTCAACACATCACTTTAGCATCATTTTTAGATTTTTAGCAACTCTTACTACATGACTGTAGCATCATTTTTAGGATCATAGCAACTCTCACTACATTACTGTAGCATCATTTTGAGGTTCGTGGCAACTCTCACTACATCACTGTAGCATCATTTTGAGATTTTTAGCAACACTTACAACATTACTGTAGCATTATTGAGGTTCGTAGCAAGTCTCACTACATTACTTACAGCATCATTTTTAGATTTTTAGCAACTCCTACTACATTACTGTAGCATCATTTTGAGGTTTGTAGCAACTCTCACTATATCACTTTAGCATCATTTTGAGATTTTTACCAACTCTTACTACATTACTGACACTATCATTTTGAGGTTTTTAGCAACTCTCACCACATCACTGTCTCATCATTTTGAGATTTTAAGCAACTCTCACTACATCTTTGTAGCATCATTTGGAGGATAGTAGCAACTCTCACCACATCACTGTCGCATCATTTTAAGATTTTAAGCAACTCTCACCACATCACTTTAGCATCATTTTGAGATTTTTAGCAACTCTTCCGACATCACTGTCGCAGCATTTTGAGGTTTTTAGCAACTCTCACTACATTACTGTAGCATCATTTGGAGGATAGTAGCAACTCTCACCACATCACTGTAGCATCATTTTGAGGTTTTTAGCAACTTAATACATTACTGTAGCATCATTTTGAGGTTTCTAGCAACTCTAAATACATCACAAGAGCATCATTTTGAGGTTAGTAGCAACTCTCACTCCATCACTGTAGCATCATTTTGAGGTTTTTAGCAACCAAATACTTTACTGTAGCATCATTTTCAGGATCGTAGCAACTCTCACTACATCACTGTAGCATCATTTTGAGGTTTTTAGCAACCTAATACATTACTGTAGCATCATTTTGAGGATCGTAGCAACTCTCACTACATCACTGTAGCATCGTTTTGAGGTTCGTAGCAACTCTCACCACATTACTGTCGCATCATTTTGAGGATAGTAACAACTCTCACTACATTTCTGTAGCATCATTTTGAGTATCGTAGCAACTCTCACTACATCACTGTAGAATCATTTTGAGGATCTTAACAACTCTCACTACATTACTGTCAGCATCATTTTGAGGTTTTAAGCAACTCTTACTGCATCACTGCAGCATCATTTTGAGGTCCGTAGCAACTCTCACTACATCACTGTAGCATCATTTGGAGGATAGTCGCAACTCTCACCACATCACTGTCGCATCATTTTGAGTTTTTTGAGAAACTCTCACCACATCACTGTTGCATCATTTTGAGGATCGTAGCAACTCTCACTACATCACTGTAGCATCGTTTTGAGGTTCGTAGCAACTCTCACCACATTACTGTCGCATCATTTTGAGGATAGTAACAACTCTCACTACATTTCTGTAGCATCATTTTGAGTATCGTAGCAACTCTCACTACATCACTGTAGAATCATTTTGAGGATCTTAACAACTCTCACTACATTACTGTCAGCATCATTTTGAGGTTTTAAGCAACTCTTACTGCATCACTGCAGCATCATTTTGAGGTTAGTAGCAACTCTCACTACATCACTGTAGCATCATTTTGAGGTTTTTAGCAACCAAATACTTTACTGTAGCATCATTTTCAGGATCGTAGCAACTCTCACTACATCACTGTAGCATCATTTTGAGGTTTTTAGCAACCTAATACATTACTGTAGCATCATTTTGAGGATCGTAGCAACTCTCACTACATCACTGTAGCATCATTTTGAGGTTCGTAGCAACTCTCACCACATTACTGTTGCATCATTTTGAGGATAGTAACAACTCTCACTACATTTCTGTAGCATCATTTTGAGTATCGTAGCAACTCTCACTACATCACTGTAGAATCATTTTGAGGATCTTAACAACTCTCACTACATTACTGTCAGCATCATTTTGAGGTTTTAAGCAACTCTTACTGCATCACTGGAGCATCATTTTGAGGTCCTTAGCAACTCTCACTACATCACTGTAGCATCATTTGGAGGATAGTCGCAACTCTCACCACATCACTGTCGCATCATTTTGAGTTTTTTGAGAAACTCTCACCACATCACTGTTGCATCATTTTGAGTTTTTTGAGAAACTCTCACCACATCACTGTTGCATCATTTTGAGATTTTAAGCAACTCTCACAACATCACTGTAGCATCATTTTGAGGTTCGTAGCAACTCTCACTACATCACTGTAGCATCATTTTGAGGTTCTTAACAACTCTCACTACATTACTGTCAGCATCATTTTGAGGTTTTAAGCAACTCTGACTGCATCACTGGAGCATCATTTTGAGGTCCGTAGCAACTCTCACTACATGACTGTAGCATCATTTGGAGATTTTAAGCAACTCTCACAACATCACTGTAGCATCATTTGGAGGATAGTAGCAACTCTCACCACATCACTGTCGCATCATTTTGAAATTTGAAGCAACTCTCACTACATCACTTTAGCATCATTTCTTAGATGAGTAGCAACTCTCACTATATCACTGGAGCATCATTTTGAGGTTTTTACCAACACTTACTACATCACTGTAGCATCATTTTGAGGTTCGTAGCAACTCTCACTACATGACTGTAGCATCATTTTGAGGTTCGTAGCAACTCTCACTACATTACTGACAGCATCATTTTGACTTTTTTTTTTTTAACTCTCAACACATCACTTTAGCATCATTTTTAGATTTTTAGCAACTCTTACTACATGACTGTAGCATCATTTTTAGGATCATAGCAACTCTCACTACATTACTGTAGCATCATTTTGAGGTTCGTGGCAACTCTCACTACATCACTGTAGCATCATTTTGAGATTTTTAGCAACACTTACAACATTACTGTAGCATTATTGAGGTTCGTAGCAAGTCTCACTACATTACTTACAGCATCATTTTTAGATTTTTAGCAACTCCTACTACATTACTGTAGCATCATTTTGAGGTTTGTAGCAACTCTCACTATATCACTTTAGCATCATTTTGAGATTTTTACCAACTCTTACTACATTACTGACACTATCATTTTGAGGTTTTTAGCAACTCTCACCACATCACTGTCTCATCATTTTGAGATTTTAAGCAACTCTCACTACATCTTTGTAGCATCATTTGGAGGATAGTAGCAACTCTCACCACATCACTGTCGCATCATTTTAAGATTTTAAGCAACTCTCACCACATCACTTTAGCATCATTTTGAGATTTTTAGCAACTCTTCCGACATCACTGTCGCAGCATTTTGAGGTTTTTAGCAACTCTCACTACATTACTGTAGCATCATTTGGAGGATAGTAGCAACTCTCACCACATCACTGTAGCATCATTTTGAGGTTTTTAGCAACTTAATACATTACTGTAGCATCATTTTGAGGTTTCTAGCAACTCTAAATACATCACAAGAGCATCATTTTGAGGTTAGTAGCAACTCTCACTACATCACTGTAGCATAATTTTGAGGTTTTTAGCAACCAAATACTTTACTGTAGCATCATTTTCAGGATCGTAGCAACTCTCACTACATCACTGTAGCATCATTTTGAGGTTTTTAGCAACCTAATACATTACTGTAGCATCATTTTGAGGATCGTAGCAACTCTCACTACATCACTGTAGCATCGTTTTGAGGTTCGTAGCAACTCTCACCACATTACTGTCGCATCATTTTGAGGATAGTAACAACTCTCACTACATTTCTGTAGCATCATTTTGAGTATCGTAGCAACTCTCACTACATCACTGTAGAATCATTTTGAGGATCTTAACAACTCTCACTACATTACTGTCAGCATCATTTTGAGGTTTTAAGCAACTCTTACTGCATCACTGCAGCATCATTTTGAGGTCCGTAGCAACTCTCACTACATCACTGTAGCATCATTTGGAGGATAGTCGCAACTCTCACCACATCACTGTCGCATCATTTTGAGTTTTTTGAGAAACTCTCACCACATCACTGTTGCATCATTTTGAGTTTTTTGAGAAACTCTCACCACATCACTGTTGCATCATTTTGAGATTTTAAGCAACTCTCACAACATCACTGTAGCATCATTTTGAGGTTCGTAGCAACTCTCACTACATCACTGTAGCATCATTTTGAGGTTCTTAACAACTCTCACTACATTACTGTCAGCATCATTTTGAGGTTTTAAGCAACTCTGACTGCATCACTGGAGCATCATTTTGAGGTCCGTAGCAACTCTCACTACATGACTGTAGCATCATTTGGAGATTTTAAGCAACTCTCACAACATCACTGTAGCATCATTTGGAGGATAGTAGCAACTCTCACCACATCACTGTC
This sequence comes from Aulostomus chinensis, assembly GCF_037954235.1. Taxonomy (NCBI): domain Eukaryota; kingdom Metazoa; phylum Chordata; class Actinopteri; order Syngnathiformes; family Aulostomidae; genus Aulostomus; species Aulostomus chinensis. The sequence continues at coordinate 34,867,074 of NC_141320.1, read as the reverse complement.
GCATCATTTTGAAATTTGAAGCAACTCTCACTACATCACTTTAGCATCATTTCTTAGATGAGTAGCAACTCTCACTATATCACTGGAGCATCATTTTGAGGTTTTTACCAACACTTACTACATGACTGTAGCATCATTTTGAGGTTCGTAGCAACTCTCACTACATTACTGACAGCATCATTTTGACTTTTTTTTTTTTAACTCTCAACACATCACTTTAGCATCATTTTTAGATTTTTAGCAACTCTTACTACATGACTGTAGCATCATTTTTAGGATCATAGCAACTCTCACTACATTACTGTAGCATCATTTTGAGGTTCGTGGCAACTCTCACTACATCACTGTAGCATCATTTTGAGATTTTTAGCAACACTTACAACATTACTGTAGCATTATTGAGGTTCGTAGCAAGTCTCACTACATTACTTACAGCATCATTTTTAGATTTTTAGCAACTCCTACTACATTACTGTAGCATCATTTTGAGGTTTGTAGCAACTCTCACTATATCACTTTAGCATCATTTTGAGATTTTTACCAACTCTTACTACATTACTGACACTATCATTTTGAGGTTTTTAGCAACTCTCACCACATCACTGTCTCATCATTTTGAGATTTTAAGCAACTCTCACTACATCTTTGTAGCATCATTTGGAGGATAGTAGCAACTCTCACCACATCACTGTCGCATCATTTTAAGATTTTAAGAAACTCTCACCACATCACTGTAGCATCATTTTGAGATTTGAAGCAACTCTCACTACATCACTTTAGCATCATTTCTTAGATGAGTAGCAACTCTCACTACATCACTGCAGTATCATTTTGAGGTTTTTCGCAACTTAATACATGACTGTAGCATCATTTTGAGTTTCGTAGCAACTCTCACTACATCACTGTAGCATCATTTTGAGGTTTTTAGCAACTTAATACATTACTGGAGCATAATTTTTAGGATCGTAGCAACTCTCACTACATCACTGTAGCATCATTTTGAGGTTTTTAGCAACTTAATACATTACTGGAGCATCATTTTTAGGATCGTAGCAACTCTTACTACATTACTGTAGCATAATTTTGAGGTTCTTAGCAACTCTCACCACATTACTGTCGCATCATTTTGATGTTCGTAGCAACTCTCACTACATTACTGTAGCATCATTTGGAGATTTTTAGCAACACTTACAACATTACTGTAGCATTATTGAGGTTCGTAGCAAGTCTCAGTACATTACTTACAGCATCATTTTTAGATTTTTAGCAACTCTCACTACATGAATGTCAGCATCATTTTAAGGTTTTAAGCAACTCTTACTGCATCACTGGAGCTTCATTTTGAGGTTCGTAGCAACTCTCACGATATCACTGGAGCATCATTTTGAGATTTTTAGCAACTCTCACTACATCACTTTAGCATCATTTGGAGGATAGTAGCAACTCTCACTACATCACTTGAGCATCATTTTGAGGTTTTTACCAACACTAAATACATCACTTTAGCATCATTTTGAGATTTTTAGCAACTCTTACGACATCACTGTAGCATCATTTTGAGGTTTTTAGCAACTCTCACTACATAACTGTAGCATCATTTTTAGGTTCATAGCAACTCTCACTACATAACTGTAGCATCATTTTGAGGTTCGTAGCAACTCTCACTACATCACTGTAGCATCATTTTGAGGTTTTTAGCAACTTAATACATTACTGGAGCATCATTTTTAGGATCGTAGCAACTCTCACTACATTACTGTAGCATCATTTTGAGGTTCCTAGCAACTCACGCCACATTACTGTCGCATCATTTTGAGCTTCGTAGCAACTCTCACGACATTACTGTAGCATCATTTTGAGGTTCCTAGCAACTCTCACAACATCACTGGGGCATCATTTTGAGGTTCATAGCAACTCTCACTACATTACTGGAGCATCATTTTGAGGTTTTTGAGAAACTCTCACCACATCACTGTTGCATCATTTTGAGTTTTTTGAGAAACTCTCACCACATCACTGTTGCATCATTTTGAGATTTTAAGCAACTCTCACAACATCACTGTAGCATCATTTTGAGGTTCGTAGCAACTCTCACTACATCACTGTAGCATCATTTTGAGGTTCTTAACAACTCTCACTACATTACTGTCAGCATCATTTTGAGGTTTTAAGCAACTCTGACTGCATCACTGGAGCATCATTTTGAGGTCCGTAGCAACTCTCACTACATGACTGTAGCATCATTTGGAGATTTTAAGCAACTCTCACAACATCACTGTAGCATCATTTGGAGGATAGTAGCAACTCTCACCACATCACTGTCGCATCATTTTGAAATTTGAAGCAACTCTCACTACATCACTTTAGCATCATTTCTTAGATGAGTAGCAACTCTCACTATATCACTGGAGCATCATTTTGAGGTTTTTACCAACACTTACTACATCACTGTAGCATCATTTTGAGGTTCGTAGCAACTCTCACTACATGACTGTAGCATCATTTTGAGGTTCGTAGCAACTCTCACTACATTACTGACAGCATCATTTTGACTTTTTTTTTTTTAACTCTCAACACATCACTTTAGCATCATTTTTAGATTTTTAGCAACTCTTACTACATGACTGTAGCATCATTTTTAGGATCATAGCAACTCTCACTACATTACTGTAGCATCATTTTGAGGTTCGTGGCAACTCTCACTACATCACTGTAGCATCATTTTGAGATTTTTAGCAACACTTACAACATTACTGTAGCATTATTGAGGTTCGTAGCAAGTCTCACTACATTACTTACAGCATCATTTTTAGATTTTTAGCAACTCCTACTACATTACTGTAGCATCATTTTGAGGTTTGTCGCAACTCTCACTATATCACTTTAGCATCATTTTGAGATTTTTACCAACTCTTACTACATTACTGACACTATCATTTTGAGGTTTTAAGCAACTCTCACCACATCACTGTCTCATCATTTTGAGATTTTAAGCAACTCTCACTACATCTTTGTAGCATCATTTGGAGGATAGTAGCAACTCTCACCACATCACTGTCGCATCATTTTAAGATTTTAAGAAACTCTCACCACATCACTGTAGCATCATTTTGAGATTTGAAGCAACTCTCACTACATCACTTTAGCATCATTTCTTAGATTAGTAGCAACTCTCACTACATCACTGCAGTATCATTTTGAGGTTTTTCGCAACTTAATACATGACTGTAGCATCATTTTGAGTTTCGTAGCAACTCTCACTACATCACTGTAGCATCATTTTGAGGTTTTTAGCAACTTAATACATTACTGGAGCATAATTTTTAGGATCGTAGCAACTCTCACTACATCACTGTAGCATCATTTTGAGGTTTTTAGCAACTTAATACATTACTGGAGCATCATTTTTAGGATCGTAGCAACTCTTACTACATTACTGTAGCATAATTTTGAGGTTCTTAGCAACTCTCACCACATTACTGTCGCATCATTTTGATGTTCGTAGCAACTCTCACTACATTACTGTAGCATCATTTGGAGATTTTTAGCAACACTTACAACATTACTGTAGCATTATTGAGGTTCGTAGCAAGTCTCAGTACATTACTTACAGCATCATTTTTAGATTTTTAGCAACTCTCACTACATGAATGTCAGCATCATTTTAAGGTTTTAAGCAACTCTTACTGCATCACTGGAGCTTCATTTTGAGGTTCGTAGCAACTCTCACGATATCACTGGAGCATCATTTTGAGATTTTTAGCAACTCACACTACATCTTTGTAGCATCATTTGGAGGATAGTAGCAACTCTCACTACATCACTGGAGCATCATTTTGAGGTTCTACCAACACTAAATACATCACTTTAGCATCATTTTGAGATTTTTAGCAACTCTTACTACATCACTGTAGCATCATTTTGAGGTTTTTAGCAACTCTCACTACATAACTGTAGCATCATTTTTAGGTTCATAGCAACTCTCACTACATAACTGTAGCATCATTTTGAGGTTCGTAGCAACTCTCACTACATCACTGTAACATCATTTAGAGGTTTTTAGCAACTTAATACATGACTGGAGCATCATTTTTAGGATCGTAGCAACTCTCACTACATTACTGTAGCATCATTTTGAGGTTCCTAGCAACTCACGCCACATTACTGTCGCATCATTTTGAGCTTCGTAGCAACTCTCACGACATTACTGTAGCATCATTTTGAGGTTCCTAGCAACTCTCACAACATCACTGGGGCATCATTTTGAGGTTCATAGCAACTCTCACTACATTACTGGAGCATCATTTTGAGGTTTTTGAGAAACTCTCACCACATCACTGTTGCATCATTTTGAGTTTTTTGAGAAACTCTCACCACATCACTGTTGCATCATTTTGAGATTTTAAGCAACTCTCACAACATCACTGTAGCATCATTTTGAGGTTCGTAGCAACTCTCACTACATCACTGTAGCATCATTTTGAGGTTCTTAACAACTCTCACTACATTACTGTCAGCATCATTTTGAGGTTTTAAGCAACTCTGACTGCATCACTGGAGCATCATTTTGAGGTCCGTAGCAACTCTCACTACATGACTGTAGCATCATTTGGAGATTTTAAGCAACTCTCACAACATCACTGTAGCATCATTTGGAGGATAGTAGCAACTCTCACCACATCACTGTCGCATCATTTTGAAATTTGAAGCAACTCTCACTACATCACTTTAGCATCATTTCTTAGATGAGTAGCAACTCTCACTATATCACTGGAGCATCATTTTGAGGTTTTTACCAACACTTACTACATCACTGTAGCATCATTTTGAGGTTCGTAGCAACTCTCACTACATGACTGTAGCATCATTTTTAGGATCATAGCAACTCTCACTACATTACTGTAGCATCATTTTGAGGTTCGTGGCAACTCTCACTACATCATTGTAGCATCATTTTGAGATTTTTAGCAACACTTACAACATTACTGTAGCATTATTGAGGTTCGTAGCAAGTCTCACTACATTACTTACAGCATCATTTTTAGATTTTTAGCAACTCCTACTACATTACTGTAGCATCATTTTGAGGTTCGTAGCAACTCTCACTATATCACTTCAGCATCATTTTGAGATTTTTACCAACTCTTACTACATTACTGACACTATCATTTTGAGGTTTTTAGCAACTCTCACCATATCACTGTCGCATCATTTTGAGATTTTAAGCAACTCTCACTACATCACTGTAGCATCATTTGGAGGATAGTAGCAACTCTCACCACATCACTGTCGCATCATTTTAAGATTTTAAGAAACTCTCACCACATCACTGTAGCATCATTTTGAGATTTGAAGCAACTCTCACTAAATCACTTTGGCATCATTTCTTCGATTAGTAGCAATTCTCACTACATCACTGCAGCATCAGTTTGAGGTTTTTCGCAACTTAATACATGACTGTAGCATCATTTTGAGTTTCGTAGCAACTCTCACTACATCACTGTAGCATCATTTTGAGGTTTTTAGCAACTTAATACATTACTGGAGCATAATTTTTAGGATCGTAGCAACTCTCACTACATCACTGTAGCATCATTTTGAGGTTTTAGCAACTTAATACATTACTGGAGCATCATTTTTAGGATCGTAGCAACTCTTACTACATTACTGTAGCATAATTTTGAGGTTCTTAGCAACTCTCACCACATTACTGTCGCATCATTTTGATGTTCGTAGCAACTCTCACTACATTACTGTAGCATCATTTGGAGATTTTTAGCAACACTTACAACATTACTGTAGCATTATTGAGGTTCGTAGCAAGTCTCAGTACATTACTTACAGCATCATTTTTAGATTTTTAGCAACTCTCACTACATGAATGTCAGCATCATTTTAAGGTTTTAAGCAACTCTTACTGCATCACTGGAGCTTCATTTTGAGGTTCGTAGCAACTCTCACGATATCACTGGAGCATCATTTTGAGATTTTTAGCAACTCTTACTACATCACTTTAGCATCATTTGGAGGATAGTAGCAACTCTCACTACATCACTGGAGCATCATTTTGAGGTTTTTACCAACACTAAATACATCACTTTAGCATCATTTTGAGATTTTTAGCAACTCTCACTACATTACTGACAGCATCATTTTTAATTTTTTTGCAACTTTCACCACATCACTTGAGCATCATTTTGAGATTTTTAGCAACTCTTACTACATTACTGTAGCATCATTTTGAGGTTCGTAGCAACTCTCACTACATAACTGTAGCATCATTTTGAGGTTTGTAGCAACTCTCACTACATCACTGTAGCATCATTTTGAGGTTTTTAGCAACTTAATACATTACTGGAGCATCATTTTTAGGATCACAGAAACTCTCACCACATTACTGTAGCATCATTTTGAGGTTTGTGGCAACTCTCACCACATCACTTTAGCAACATTTTGAGATTTTTAGCAACACTTACAACATTACTGTAGCATTATTGAGGTTCGTAGCAAGTCTCACTACATTACTGACAGCATCATTTTTAGATTTTTAGCAACTCTCATCACATTACTTTAGCATCATTTTGAGGTTCGTAGCAACTCTCACTACATCACTGGAGCATCATTTTGAGGTTCGTAGCAACTCTCACTACATGACTTACAGCATCATTTTGAGATTTTTAGCAACTCTCATCACATCACTTTAGCATCATTTTGAGATTTTTAGCAACTCTCACCACATCACTGAAGCATCATTTTGAGATTTTTAGCAACTCTCACTACATCACTGGAGCATCATTTTGAGGTTTTTAGCAACTCTCCCTACATCACTGGAGCATCATTTCTTAGATTAGTAGCAACTCTCACTACATCACTGGAGCATCATTTTTAGGTTCGTTGCAACTCTCACTACATTACTGACAGCATCATTGTGAGGATTTTTGCAACTCTCCCCACATCACTTTACCATCATTTTGAGATTTTTAGCAACTCTTCTGACATCACTGTAGCAGCATTTTGAGGTTTTTAGCAACTTTCACTACTTCACTGTAGCATCATTTGGAGGATAGTAGCAACTCTCACCACATCACTGTCGCATCTTTTTAAGATTTTAAGAAACTCTCACCACATTACTGTAGCATCATTTTGAGGTTTTTAGCAAGTCTCACCACATCACTATAGCATCATTTTGAGATTTTTAGCAACTCTTACTACATCACTTTAGCATCATTTCTTAGATTAGTAGAAACTCTCACCACATCACTTTAGCATCATTTTGAGATTTTTAGCAACTCTTACTACATTACTTTAGCATCATTTTGAGGTTCATAGCAACTCTCACTACATAACTGTAGCATCATTTTGAGGATCGTAGCAACTCTCACTAAATTACTGTAGCATCATTTTGAGGTTCTTAGTCACTCTCACCACATTTCTGTCACATCATTTTGAGGTTCGTGGCAACTCTCACTACATCAATGTAGCATCAATTTGAAGATTTTAGCAACTCTCACCACATCACTTTAGCATCATTTTGAGATTTTTAGCAACACTTACAACATTACTGTAGCATTATTGAGGTTCGTAGCAACTCTCACTACATCACTGTAGCATCATTTTGAGGTTTTTAGCAACTCTCACTACATCACCTTAGCATCATTTTGAGGTTTTTAGCAACTTAATACATTACTGGAGCATCATTTTTAGGATCGTAGCAACTCTCACTACATTACTGTAGCATCATTTTGATGTTCCTAGCAACTCTCACAACATCACTGGGGCATCATTTTGAGGTTCATAGCAACTCTCACTACATTACTGGAGCATCATTTTGAGGTTTTGAGCAACTCTCACTACATTACTGTAGCATCATTTTAAGATTTTAAGAAACTCTCACCACATCACTGTAGCATCATTTTGAGATTTTAAGCAACTCTCACCACATCACTTTAGCATCATTTTGAGGTTTTTAGCAACTTAATACATAACTGTAGCATCATTTTGAGGTTCGTAGAAACTCTTACAATATTACTCTAACATCATTTTTTAGGTTTCTAGCAACTCTAAATCCATCACAAGAGCATCATTTTGAGGTTAGTAGCAACTCTCACTTCATAACTGTCAGCATCATTTTAACGTTTTAAGCAATTCTCACTACATGACTGTGGAATCATTTTGAGGTTTAAAGCAACTCTTACCACATCACTCTAGCATCATTTATAGGTTCGTAGCAACTCTCACTTCATTACTGGAGCATCATTTTAAGGTTCGTAGCAACTCTCAATTCATCACTTTTGCATCATTTTGAGGTTTTTAGCAACTCTCACCACATCACTGACAGCATCATTTTGAGATATTTAGCAACTCTTCCTCCATCACTGTAGCATCATTTTTAGGATAGTAGCAAATCTCACTTCATGACTGTCAGCATCATTTTGAGGTTCGTAGCAACTATTACCACATCACTGTCACATCATTTTGAGATTTTAAGCAACTCTCACTACATCACTGTAGCATCATTTGGAGGATAGTAGCAACTCTCACTACATCACTGTGGCATCATTTTTAAAGGTTTTAAGCAACTCTTACTGCATCACTGGAGCTTCATTTTGAGGTTCGTAGCAACTCTCACTACATAACTGTAGCATCATTTTGAGGTTCGTAGCAACTCTCACTACATCACTGTAGCATCATTTTGAGGTTTTTAGCAACTTAATACATTACTGGAGCATCATTTTTAGGATCACAGAAACTCTCACCACATTACTGTAGCATCATTTTGAGGTTTGTGGCAACTCTCACCACATCACTTTAGCAACATTTTGAGATTTTTAGCAACACTTACAACATTACTGTAGCATTATTGAGGTTCGTAGCAAGTCTCACTACATTACTTACTGCATCATTTTTAGATTTTTAGCAACTCTCATCACATTACTTTAGCATCATTTTGAGGTTCGTAGCAACTCTCACTACATCACTGGAGCATCATTTTGAGGTTCGTAGCAACTCTCACTGCATGACTGAAAGCATCATTTTGAGATTTTTAGCAACTCTTACTACACCACTGTAGCATCATTTTGAGGTTTTTAGCAAATCTCACTACATAACTGTAGCATCATTTTTAGGTTCATAGCAACTCTCACTACATAACTGTAGCATCATTTTGAGGTTCGTAGCAACTCTCACTACATCACTGTAACATCATTTTGAGGTTTTTAGCAACTTAATACATTACTGGAGCATCATTTTTAGGATCGTAGCAACTCTCACTACATTACTGTAGCATCATTTTGAGGTTCCTAGCAACTCACGCCACATTACTGTCGCATCATTTTGAGCTTCGTAGCAACTCTCACGACATTACTGTAGCATCATTTTGAGGTTCCTAGCAACTCTCACAACATCACTGGGGCATCATTTTGAGGTTCATAGCAACTCTCACTACATTACTGGAGCATCATTTTGAGGTTTTTGAGAAACTCTCACCACATCACTGTTGCATCATTTTGAGTTTTTTGAGAAACTCTCACCACATCACTGTTGCATCATTTTGAGATTTTAAGCAACTCTCACAACATCACTGTAGCATCATTTTGAGGTTCGTAGCAACTCTCACTACATCACTGTAGCATCATTTTGAGGTTCTTAACAACTCTCACTACATTACTGTCAGCATCATTTTGAGGTTTTAAGCAACTCTGACTGCATCACTGGAGCATCATTTTGAGGTCCGTAGCAACTCTCACTACATGACTGTAGCATCATTTGGAGATTTTAAGCAACTCTCACAACATCACTGTAGCATCATTTGGAGTATAGTAGCAACTCTCACCACATCACTGTCGCATCATTTTGAAATTTGAAGCAACTCTCACTACATCACTTTAGCATCATTTCTTAGATGAGTAGCAACTCTCACTATATCACTGGAGCATCATTTTGAGGTTTTTACCAACACTTACTACATCACTGTAGCATCATTTTGAGGTTCGTAGCAACTCTCACTACATGACTGTAGCATCATTTTGAGGTTCGTAGTAACTCTCACTACATTACTGACAGCATCATTTTGACTTTTTTTTTTTTTTAACTCTCAACACATCACTTTAGCATCATTTTTAGATTTTTAGCAACTCTTACTACATGACTGTAGCATCATTTTTAGGATCATAGCAACTCTCACTACATTACTGTAGCATCATTTTGAGGTTCGTGGCAACTCTCACTACATCATTGTAGCATCATTTTGAGATTTTTAGCAACACTTACAACATTACTGTAGCATTATTGAGGTTCGTAGCAAGTCTCACTACATTACTTACAGCATCATTTTTAGATTTTTAGCAACTCCTACTACATTACTGTAGCATCATTTTGACGTTCGTAGCAACTCTCACTATATCACTTCAGCATCATTTTGAGATTTTTACCAACTCTTACTACATTACTGACACTATCATTTTGAGGTTTTTAGCAACTCTCACCACATCACTGTCGCATCATTTTGAGATTTTAAGCAACTCTCACTACATCACTGTAGCATCATTTGGAGGATAGTAGCAACTCTCACCACATCACTGTCGCATCATTTTGAGATTTGAAGCAACTCTCACTAAATCACTTTGGCATCATTTCTTCGATTAGTAGCAATTCTCACTACATCACTGCAGCATCATTTTGAGGTTTTTCGCAACTTAATACATGACTGTAGCATCATTTTGAGTTTCGTAGCAACTCTCACTACATCACTGTAGCATCATTTTGAGGTTTTTAGCAACTTAATACATTACTGGAGCATAATTTTTAGGATCGTAGCAACTCTCACTACATCACTGTAGCATCATTTTGAGGTTTTAGCAACTTAATACATTACTGGAGCATCATTTTTAGGATCGTAGCAACTCTTACTACATTACTGTAGCATAATTTTGAGGTTCTTAGCAACTCTCACCACATTACTGTCGCATCATTTTGATGTTCGTAGCAACTCTCACTACATTACTGTAGCATCATTTGGAGATTTTTAGCAACACTTACAACATTACTGTAGCATTATTGAGGTTCGTAGCAAGTCTCAGTACATTACTTACAGCATCATTTTTAGATTTTTAGCAACTCTCACTACATGAATGTCAGCATCATTTTAAGGTTTTAAGCAACTCTTACTGCATCACTGGAGCTTCATTTTGAGGTTCGTAGCAACTCTCACGATATCACTGGAGCATCATTTTGAGATTTTTAGCAACTCTTACTACATCACTTTAGCATCATTTGGAGGATAGTAGCAACTCTCACTACATCACTGGAGCATCATTTTGAGGTTTTTACCAACACTAAATACATCACTTTAGCATCATTTTGAGATTTTTAGCAACTCTCACTACATTACTGACAGCATCATTTTTAATTTTTTTGCAACTTTCACCACATCACTTGAGCATCATTTTGAGATTTTTAGCAACTCTTACTACATTACTGTAGCATCATTTTGAGGTTCGTAGCAACTCTCACTACATAACTGTAGCATCATTTTGAGGTTCGTAGCAACTCTCACTACATCACTGTAGCATCATTTTGAGGTTTTTAGCAACTTAATACATTACTGGAGCATCATTTTTAGGTTCACAGAAACTCTCACCACATTACTGTAGCATCATTTTGAGGTTTGTGGCAACTCTCACCACATCACTTTAGCAACATTTTGAGATTTTTAGCAACACTTACAACATTACTGTAGCATTATTGAGGTTCGTAGCAAGTCTCACTACATTACTGACAGCATCATTTTTAGATTTTTAGCAACTCTCATCACATTACTTTAGCATCATTTTGAGGTTCGTAGCAACTGTCACTACATCACTGGAGCATCATTTTGAGGTTCGTAGCAACTCTCACTACATGACTTACAGCATCATTTTGAGATTTTTAGCAACTCTCATCACATCACTTTCGCATCATTTTGAGATTTTTAGCAACTCTCACCACATCACTGAAGCATCATTTTGAGATTTTTAGCAACTCTCACTACATCACTGGAGCATCATTTTGAGGTTTTTAGCAACTCTCCCTACATCACTGGAGCATCATTTCTTAGATTAGTAGCAACTCTCACTACATCACTGGAGCATCATTTTTAGGTTCGTTGCAACTCTCACTACATTACTGACAGCATCATTGTGAGGATTTTTGCAACTCTCGCCACATCACTTTACCATCATTTTGAGATTTTTAGCATCTCTTCTGACATCACTGTAGCAGCATTTTGAGGTTTTTAGCAACTTTCACTACTTCACTGTAGCATCATTTGGAGGATAGTAGCAACTCTCACCACATCACTGTCGCATCTTTTTAAGATTTTAAGAAACTCTCACCACATCACTGTAGCATCATTTTGAGGTTTTTAGCAACTTAATACATTACTGTAGCATCATTTTGAGGTTTTTAGCAAGTCTCACCACATCACTATAGCATCATTTTGAGATTTTTAGCAACTCTTACTACATCACTTTAGCATCATTTCTTAGATTAGTAGAAACTCTCACCACATCACTTTAGCATCATTTTGAGATTTTTAGCAACTCTTACTACATTACTTTAGCATCATTTTGAGGTTCATAGCAACTCTCACTACATAACTGTAGCATCATTTTGAGGATCGTAGCAACTCTCACTACATTACTGTAGCATCATTTTGAGGTTCTTAGTCACTCTCACCACATTTCTGTCACATCATTTTGAGGTTCGTGGCAACTCTCACTACATCAATGTAGCATCATTTTGAAGATTTTAGCAACTCTCACCACATCACTTTAGCATCATTTTGAGATTTTTAGCAACACTTACAACATTACTGTAGCATTATTGAGGTTCGTAGCAACTCTCACTACATAACTGTAGCATCATTTTGAGGTTCGAAGCAACTCTCACTACATCACTGTAGCATCATTTTGAGGTTTTTAGCAACTCTCACTACATCACCTTAGCATCATTTTGAGGTTTTTAGCAACTTAATACATTACTGGAGCATCATTTTTAGGATCGTAGCAACTCTCACTACATTACTGTAGCATCATTTTGAGGTTCCTAGCAACTCACGCCACATTACTGTCGCATCATTTCGAGCTTCGTAGCAACTCTCACAACATTACTGTAGCATCATTTTGAGGTTCCTAGCAACTCTCACAACATCACTGGGGCATCATTTTGAGGTTCATAGCAACTCTCACTACATTACTGGAGCATCATTTTGAGGTTTTGAGCAACTCTCACTACATTACTGTAGCATCATTTTAAGATTTTAAGAAACTCTCACCACATCACTGTAGCATCATTTTGAGATTTTAAGCAACTCTCACCACATCACTTTAGCATCATTTTGAGGTTTTTAGCAACTTAATACATTACTGTAGCATCATTTTGAGGTTCGTAGAAACTCTTACAATATTACTCTAACATCATTTTTTAGGTTTCTAGCAACTCTAAATCCATCACAAGAGCATCATTTTGAGGTTAGTAGCAACTCTCACTTCATAACTGTCAGCATCATTTTAACGTTTTAAGCAACTCTCACTACATGACTGTGGAATCATTTTGAGGTTTAAAGCAACTCTTACCACATCACTCTAGCATCATTTATAGGTTCGTAGCAACTCTCACTTCATTACTGGAGCATCATTTTTAGGTTCGTAGCAACTCTCAATTCATCACTTTTGCATCATTTTGAGGTTTTTAGCAACTCTCACCACATCACTGACAGCATCATTTTGAGATTTTTAGCAACTCTTCCTCCATCACTGTAGCATCATTTTTAGGATAGTAGCAAATCTCACTTCATGACTGTCAGCATCATTTTGAGGTTCGTAGCAACTATTACCACATCACTGTCACATCATTTTGAGATTTTAAGCAACTCTCACTACATCACTGTAGCATCATTTGGAGGATAGTAGCAACTCTCACTACATCACTGTGGCATCATTTTTAAAGGTTTTAAGCAACTCTTACTGCATCACTGGAGCTTCATTTTGAGGTTCGTAGCAACTCTCACTACATAACTGTAGCATCATTTTGAGGTTCGTAGCAACTCTCACTACATCACTGTAGCATCATTTTGAGGTTTTTAGCAACTTAATACATTACTGGAGCATCATTTTTAGGATCACAGAAACTCTCACCACATTACTGTAGCATCATTTTGAGGTTTGTGGCAACTCTCACCACATCACTTTAGCAACATTTTGAGATTTTTAGCAACACTTACAACATTACTGTAGCATTATTGAGGTTCGTAGCAAGTCTCACTACATTACTTACTGCATCATTTTTAGATTTTTAGCAACTCTCATCACATTACTTTAGCATCATTTTGAGGTTCGTAGCAACTCTCACTACATCACTGGAGCATCATTTTGAGGTTCGTAGCAACTCTCACTACATGACTGACAGCATCATTTTGAGATTTTTAGCAACTCTCATCACATCACTGAAGCATCATTTTGAGATTTTTAGCAACTCTCACTACATCACTGGAGCATCATTTTGAGGTTTTTAGCAACTCTCCCTACATCACTGGAGCATCATTTCTTAGATTAGTAGCAACTCTCACTACATCACTGGAGCATCATTTTTAGGTTCGTTGCAACTCTCACTACATTACTGACAGCATCATTGTGAGGATTTTAGCAACTCTCTCCACATCACTTTACCATCATTTTGAGATTTTTAGCAACTCTTCTGACATCACTGTAGCAGCATTTTGAGGTTTTTAGCAACTTTCACTACTTCACTGTAGCATCATTTGGAGGATAGTAGCAACTCTCACCACATCACTGTCGCATCTTTTTAAGATTTTAAGAAACTCTCACCACATCACTGTAGCATCATTTTGAGGTTTTTAGCAACTTAATACATTACTGTAGCATCATTTTGAGGTTTTTAGCAAGTCTCACCACATCACTATAGCATCATTTTGAGATTTTTAGCAACTCTTACTACATCACTTTAGCATCATTTCTTAGATTAGTAGAAACTCTCACCACATCACTTTAGCATCATTTTGAGATTTTTAGCAACTCTTACTACATTACTTTAGCATCATTTTGAGGTTCATAGCAACTCTCACTACATAACTGTAGCATCATTTTGAGGATCGTAGCAACTCTCACTACATTACTGTAGCATCATTTTGAGGTTCTTAGTCACTCTCACCACATTTCTGTCACATCATTTTGAGGTTCGTGGCAACTCTCACTACATCAATGTAGCATCATTTTGAAGATTTTAGCAACTCTCACCACATCACTTTAGCATCATTTTGAGATTTTTAGCAACACTTACAACATTACTGTAGCATTATTGAGGTTCGTAGCAACTCTCACTACATAACTGTAGCATCATTTTGAGGTTCGAAGCAACTCTCACTACATCACTGTAGCATCATTTTGAGGTTTTTAGCAACTCTCACTACATCACCTTAGCATCATTTTGAGGTTTTTAGCAACTTAATACATTACTGGAGCATCATTTTTAGGATCGTAGCAACTCTCACTACATTACTGTAGCATCATTTTGAGGTTCCTAGCAACTCACGCCACATTACTGTCGCATCATTTCGAGCTTCGTAGCAACTCTCACAACATTACTGTAGCATCATTTTGAGGTTCCTAGCAACTCTCACAACATCACTGGGGCATCATTTTGAGGTTCATAGCAACTCTCACTACATTACTGGAGCATCATTTTGAGGTTTTGAGCAACTCTCACTACATTACTGTAGCATCATTTTAAGATTTTAAGAAACTCTCACCACATCACTGTAGCATCATTTTGAGATTTTAAGCAACTCTCACCACATCACTTTAGCATCATTTTGAGGTTTTTAGCAACTTAATACATTACTGTAGCATCATTTTGAGGTTCGTAGAAACTCTTACAATATTACTCTAACATCATTTTTTAGGTTTCTAGCAACTCTAAATCCATCACAAGAGCATCATTTTGAGGTTAGTAGCAACTCTCACTTCATAACTGTCAGCATCATTTTAACGTTTTAAGCAACTCTCACTACATGACTGTGGAATCATTTTGAGGTTTAAAGCAACTCTTACCACATCACTCTAGCATCATTTATAGGTTCGTAGCAACTCTCACTTCATTACTGGAGCATCATTTTTAGGTTCGTAGCAACTCTCAATTCATCACTTTTGCATCATTTTGAGGTTTTTAGCAACTCTCACCACATCACTGACAGCATCATTTTGAGATTTTTAGCAACTCTTCCTCCATCACTGTAGCATCATTTTTAGGATAGTAGCAAATCTCACTTCATGACTGTCAGCATCATTTTGAGGTTCGTAGCAACTATTACCACATCACTGTCACATCATTTTGAGATTTTAAGCAACTCTCACTACATCACTGTAGCATCATTTGGAGGATAGTAGCAACTCTCACTACATCACTGTGGCATCATTTTTAAAGGTTTTAAGCAACTCTTACTGCATCACTGGAGCTTCATTTTGAGGTTCGTAGCAACTCTCACTACATAACTGTAGCATCATTTTGAGGTTCGTAGCAACTCTCACTACATCACTGTAGCATCATTTTGAGGTTTTTAGCAACTTAATACATTACTGGAGCATCATTTTTAGGATCACAGAAACTCTCACCACATTACTGTAGCATCATTTTGAGGTTTGTGGCAACTCTCACCACATCACTTTAGCAACATTTTGAGATTTTTAGCAACACTTACAACATTACTGTAGCATTATTGAGGTTCGTAGCAAGTCTCACTACATTACTTACTGCATCATTTTTAGATTTTTAGCAACTCTCATCACATTACTTTAGCATCATTTTGAGGTTCGTAGCAACTCTCACTACATCACTGGAGCATCATTTTGAGGTTCGTAGCAACTCTCACTACATGACTGACAGCATCATTTTGAGATTTTTAGCAACTCTCATCACATCACTGAAGCATCATTTTGAGATTTTTAGCAACTCTCACTACATCACTGGAGCATCATTTTGAGGTTTTTAGCAACTCTCCCTACATCACTGGAGCATCATTTCTTAGATTAGTAGCAACTCTCACTACATCACTGGAGCATCATTTTTAGGTTCGTTGCAACTCTCACTACATTACTGACAGCATCATTGTGAGGATTTTAGCAACTCTCTCCACATCACTTTACCATCATTTTGAGATTTTTAGCAACTCTTCTGACATCACTGTAGCAGCATTTTGAGGTTTTTAGCAACTTTCACTACTTCACTGTAGCATCATTTGGAGGATAGTAGCAACTCTCACCACATCACTGTCGCATCTTTTTAAGATTTTAAGAAACTCTCACCACATCACTGTAGCATCATTTTGAGGTTTTTAGCAACTTAATACATTACTGTAGCATCATTTTGAGGTTTTTAGCAAGTCTCACCACATCACTATAGCATCATTTTGAGATTTTTAGCAACTCTTACTACATCACTTTAGCATCATTTCTTAGATTAGTAGAAACTCTCACCACATCACTTTAGCATCATTTTGAGATTTTTAGCAACTCTTACTACATTACTTTAGCATCATTTTGAGGTTCATAGCAACTCTCACTACATAACTGTAGCATCATTTTGAGGATCGTAGCAACTCTCACGACATTACTGTAGCATCATTTTGAGGTTCTTAGTCACTCTCACCACATTTCTGTCACATCATTTTGAGGTTCGTTGCAACTCTCACTACATCAATGTAGCATCATTTTGAAGATTTTAGCAACTCTCACCACATCACTTTAGCATCATTTTGAGATTTTTAGCAACACTTACAACATTACTGTAGCATTATTGAGGTTCGTAGCAACTCTCACTACATAACTGTAGCATCATTTTGAGGTTCGTAGCAACTCTCACTACATCACTGTAGCATCATTTCGAGGTTCGTAGCAACTCTCACGACATTACTGTAGCATCATTTTGAGGTTCCTAGGAACTCTCACAACATCACTGGGGCATCATTTTGAGGTTCATAGCAACTCTCACTACATTACTGGAGCATCATTTTGAGGTTTTGAGCAACTCTCACTACATTACTGTAGCATCATTTTAAGATTTTAAGAAACTCTCACCACATCACTGTAGCATCATTTTGAGATTTTAAGCAACTCTCACCACATCACTTTAGCATCATTTTGAGATTTTTAGCAACTCTTCCTCCATCACTGTAGCATCATTTTTAGGATAGTAGCAAATCTCACTTCATGACTGTCAGCATCATTTTGAGGTTCGTAGCAACTATTACCACATCACTGTCACATCATTTTGAGATTTTAAGCAACTCTCACTACATCACTGTAGCATCATTTGGAGGATAGTAGCAACTCTCACTACATCACTGTGGCATCATTTTTAAAGGTTTTAAGCAACTCTTACTGCATCACTGGAGCTTCATTTTGAGGTTCGTAGCAACTCTCACTACATAACTGTAGCATCATTTTGAGGTTCGTAGCAACTCTCACTACATCACTGTAGCATCATTTTGAGGTTTTTAGCAACTTAATACATTACTGGAGCATCATTTTTAGGATCACAGAAACTCTCACCACATTACTGTAGCATCATTTTGAGATTTTTAGCAACACTTACAACATTACTGTAGCATTATTGAGGTTCGTAGCAACTCTCACTACATAACTGTAGCATCATTTTGAGGTTCGTAGCAACTCTCACTACATCACTGTAGCATCATTTCGAGGTTCGTAGCAACTCTCACGACATTACTGTAGCATCATTTTGAGGTTCCTAGCAACTCTCACAACATCACTGGGGCATCATTTTGAGGTTCATAGCAACTCTCACTACATTACTGGAGCATCATTTTGAGGTTTTGAGCAACTCTCACTACATTACTGTAGCATCATTTTAAGATTTTAAGAAACTCTCACCACATCACTGTAGCATCATTTTGAGATTTTAAGCAACTCTCACCACATCACTTTAGCATCATTTTGAGGTTTTTAGCAACTTAATACATTACTGTAGCATCATTTTGAGGTTCGTAGAAACTCTTACAATATTACTCTAACATCATTTTTTAGGTTTCTAGCAACTCTAAATCCATCACAAGAGCATCATTTTGAGGTTAGTAGCAACTCTCACTTCATAACTGTCAGCATCATTTTAACGTTTTAAGCAACTCTCACTACATGACTGTGGAATCATTTTGAGGTTTAAAGCAACTCTTACCACATCACTCTAGCATCATTTATAGGTTCGTAGAAACTCTCACTTCATTACTGGAGCATCATTTTTAGGTTCGTAGCAACTCTCAATTCATCACTTTTGCATCATTTTGAGGTTTTTAGCAACTCTCACCACATCACTGACAGCATCATTTTGAGATTTTTAGCAACTCTTCCTCCATCACTGTAGCATCATTTTTAGGATAGTAGCAAATCTCACTTCATGACTGTCAGCATCATTTTGAGGTTCGTAGCAACTATTACCACATCACTGTCACATCATTTTGAGATTTTAAGCAACTCTCACTACATCACTGTAGCATCATTTGGAGGATAGTAGCAACTCTCACTACATCACTGTGGCATCATTTTTAAAGGTTTTAAGCAACTCTTACTGCATCACTGGAGCTTCATTTTGAGGTTCGTAGCAACTCTCACTACATAACTGTAGCATCATTTTGAGGTTCGTAGCAACTCTCACTACATCACTGTAGCATCATTTTGAGGTTTTTAGCAACTTAATACATTACTGGAGCATCATTTTTAGGATCACAGAAACTCTCACCACATTACTGTAGCATCATTTTGAGGTTTGTGGCAACTCTCACCACATCACTTTAGCAACATTTTGAGATTTTTAGCAACACTTACAACATTACTGTAGCATTATTGAGGTTCGTAGCAAGTCTCACTACATTACTTACTGCATCATTTTTAGATTTTTAGCAACTCTCATCACATTACTTTAGCATCATTTTGAGGTTCGTAGCAACTCTCACTACATCACTGGAGCATCATTTTGAGGTTCGTAGCAACTCTCACTACATGACTGACAGCATCATTTTGAGATTTTTAGCAACTCTCATCACATCACTGAAGCATCATTTTGAGATTTTTAGCAACTCTCACTACATCACTGGAGCATCATTTTGAGGTTTTTAGCAACTCTCCCTACATCACTGGAGCATCATTTCTTAGATTAGTAGCAACTCTCACTACATCACTGGAGCATCATTTTTAGGTTCGTTGCAACTCTCACTACATTACTGACAGCATCATTGTGAGGATTTTAGCAACTCTCTCCACATCACTTTACCATCATTTTGAGATTTTTAGCAACTCTTCTGACATCACTGTAGCATCATTTGGAGGATAGTAGCAACTCTCACCACATCACTGTCGCATCTTTTTAAGATTTTAAGAAACTCTCACCACATCACTGTAGCATCATTTTGAGGTTTTTAGCAACTTAATACATTACTGTAGCATCATTTTGAGGTTTTTAGCAAGTCTCACCACATCACTATAGCATCATTTTGAGATTTTTAGCAACTCTTACTACATCACTTTAGCATCATTTCTTAGATTAGTAGAAACTCTCACCACATCACTTTAGCATCATTTTGAGATTTTTAGCAACTCTTACTACATTACTTTAGCATCATTTTGAGGTTCATAGCAACTCTCACTACATAACTGTAGCATCATTTTGAGGATCGTAGCAACTCTCACTACATTACTGTAGCATCATTTTGAGGTTCTTAGTCACTCTCACCACATTTCTGTCACATCATTTTGAGGTTCGTGGCAACTCTCACTACATCAATGTAGCATCATTTTGAAGATTTTAGCAACTCTCACCACATCACTTTAGCATCATTTTGAGATTTTTAGCAACACTTACAACATTACTGTAGCATTATTGAGGTTCGTAGCAACTCTCACTACATAACTGTAGCATCATTTTGAGGTTCGTAGCAACTCTCACTACATCACTGTAGCATCATTTCGAGGTTCGTAGCAACTCTCACGACATTACTGTAGCATCATTTTGAGGTTCCTAGCAACTCTCACAACATCACTGGGGCATCATTTTGAGGTTCATAGCAACTCTCACTACATTACTGGAGCATCATTTTGAGGTTTTGAGCAACTCTCACTACATTACTGTAGCATCATTTTAAGATTTTAAGAAACTCTCACCACATCACTGTAGCATCATTTTGAGATTTTAAGCAACTCTCACCACATCACTTTAGCATCATTTTGAGGTTTTTAGCAACTTAATACATTACTGTAGCATCATTTTGAGGTTCGTAGAAACTCTTACAATATTACTCTAACATCATTTTTTAGGTTTCTAGCAACTCTAAATCCATCACAAGAGCATCATTTTGAGGTTAGTAGCAACTCTCACTTCATAACTGTCAGCATCATTTTAACGTTTTAAGCAACTCTCACTACATGACTGTGGAATCATTTTGAGGTTTAAAGCAACTCTTACCACATCACTCTAGCATCATTTATAGGTTCGTAGCAACTCTCACTTCATTACTGGAGCATCATTTTTAGGTTCGTAGCAACTCTCAATTCATCACTTTTGCATCATTTTGAGGTTTTTAGCAACTCTCACCACATCACTGACAGCATCATTTTGAGATTTTTAGCAACTCTTCCTCCATCACTGTAGCATCATTTTTAGGATAGTAGCAAATCTCACTTCATGACTGTCAGCATCATTTTGAGGTTCGTAGCAACTATTACCACATCACTGTCACATCATTTTGAGATTTTAAGCAACTCTCACTACATCACTGTAGCATCATTTGGAGGATAGTAGCAACTCTCACTACATCACTGTGGCATCATTTTGAAAGGTTTTAAGCAACTCTTACTGCATCACTGGAGCTTCATTTTGAGGTTCGTAGCAACTCTCACTACATAACTGTAGCATCATTTTGAGGTTCGTAGCAACTCTCACTACATCACTGTAGCATCATTTTGAGGTTTTTAGCAACTTAATACATTACTGGAGCATCATTTTTAGGATCACAGAAACTCTCACCACATTACTGTAGCATCATTTTGAGGTTTGTGGCAACTCTCACCACATCACTTTAGCAACATTTTGAGATTTTTAGCAACACTTACAACATTACTGTAGCATTATTGAGGTTCGTAGCAAGTCTCACTACATTACTTACTGCATCATTTTTAGATTTTTAGCAACTCTCATCACATTACTTTAGCATCATTTTGAGGTTCGTAGCAACTCTCACTACATCACTGGAGCATCATTTTGAGGTTCGTAGCAACTCTCACTACATGACTGACAGCATCATTTTGAGATTTTTAGCAACTCTCATCACATCACTGAAGCATCATTTTGAGATTTTTAGCAACTCTCACTACATCACTGGAGCATCATTTTGAGGTTTTTAGCAACTCTCCCTACATCACTGGAGCATCATTTCTTAGATTAGTAGCAACTCTCACTACATCACTGGAGCATCATTTTTAGGTTCGTTGCAACTCTCACTACATTACTGACAGCATCATTGTGAGGATTTTAGCAACTCTCTCCACATCACTTTACCATCATTTTGAGATTTTTAGCAACTCTTCTGACATCACTGTAGCAGCATTTTGAGGTTTTTAGCAACTTTCACTACTTCACTGTAGCATCATTTGGAGGATAGTAGCAACTCTCACCACATCACTGTCGCATCTTTTTAAGATTTTAAGAAACTCTCACCACATCACTGTAGCATCATTTTGAGGTTTTTAGCAACTTAATACATTACTGTAGCATCATTTTCAGGTTTTTAGCAAGTCTCACCACATCACTATAGCATCATTTTGAGATTTTTAGCAACTCTTACTACATCACTTTAGCATCATTTCTTAGATTAGTAGAAACTCTCACCACATCACTTTAGCATCATTTTGAGATTTTTAGCAACTCTTACTACATTACTTTAGCATCATTTTGAGGTTCATAGCAACTCTCACTACATAACTGTAGCATCATTTTGAGGATCGTAGCAACTCTCACTACATTACTGTAGCATCATTTTGAGGTTCTTAGTCACTCTCACCACATTTCTGTCACATCATTTTGAGGTTCGTGGCAACTCTCACTACATCAATGTAGCATCATTTTGAAGATTTTAGCAACTCTCACCACATCACTTTAGCATCATTTTGAGATTTTTAGCAACACTTACAACATTACTGTAGCATTATTGAGGTTCGTAGCAACTCTCACTACATAACTGTAGCATCATTTTGAGGTTCGAAGCAACTCTCACTACATCACTGTAGCATCATTTTGAGGTTTTTAGCAACTCTCACTACATCACCTTAGCATCATTTTGAGGTTTTTAGCAACTTAATACATTACTGGAGCATCATTTTTAGGATCGTAGCAACTCTCACTACATTACTGTAGCATCATTTTGAGGTTCCTAGCAACTCACGCCACATTACTGTCGCATCATTTCGAGCTTCGTAGCAACTCTCACAACATTACTGTAGCATCATTTTGAGGTTCCTAGCAACTCTCACAACATCACTGGGGCATCATTTTGAGGTTCATAGCAACTCTCACTACATTACTGGAGCATCATTTTGAGGTTTTGAGCAACTCTCACTACATTACTGTAGCATCATTTTAAGATTTTAAGAAACTCTCACCACATCACTGTAGCATCATTTTGAGATTTTAAGCAACTCTCACCACATCACTTTAGCATCATTTTGAGGTTTTTAGCAACTTAATACATTACTGTAGCATCATTTTGAGGTTCGTAGAAACTCTTACAATATTACTCTAACATCATTTTTTAGGTTTCTAGCAACTCTAAATCCATCACAAGAGCATCATTTTGAGGTTAGTAGCAACTCTCACTTCATAACTGTCAGCATCATTTTAACGTTTTAAGCAACTCTCACTACATGACTGTGGAATCATTTTGAGGTTTAAAGCAACTCTTACCACATCACTCTAGCATCATTTATAGGTTCGTAGCAACTCTCACTTCATTACTGGAGCATCATTTTTAGGTTCGTAGCAACTCTCAATTCATCACTTTTGCATCATTTTGAGGTTTTTAGCAACTCTCACCACATCACTGACAGCATCATTTTGAGATTTTTAGCAACTCTTCCTCCATCACTGTAGCATCATTTTTAGGATAGTAGCAAATCTCACTTCATGACTGTCAGCATCATTTTGAGGTTCGTAGCAACTATTACCACATCACTGTCACATCATTTTGAGATTTTAAGCAACTCTCACTACATCACTGTAGCATCATTTGGAGGATAGTAGCAACTCTCACTACATCACTGTGGCATCATTTTTAAAGGTTTTAAGCAACTCTTACTGCATCACTGGAGCTTCATTTTGAGGTTCGTAGCAACTCTCACTACATAACTGTAGCATCATTTTGAGGTTCGTAGCAACTCTCACTACATCACTGTAGCATCATTTTGAGGTTTTTAGCAACTTAATACATTACTGGAGCATCATTTTTAGGATCACAGAAACTCTCACCACATTACTGTAGCATCATTTTGAGGTTTGTGGCAACTCTCACCACATCACTTTAGCAACATTTTGAGATTTTTAGCAACACTTACAACATTACTGTAGCATTATTGAGGTTCGTAGCAAGTCTCACTACATTACTTACTGCATCATTTTTAGATTTTTAGCAACTCTCATCACATTACTTTAGCATCATTTTGAGGTTCGTAGCAACTCTCACTACATCACTGGAGCATCATTTTGAGGTTCGTAGCAACTCTCACTACATGACTGACAGCATCATTTTGAGATTTTTAGCAACTCTCATCACATCACTGAAGCATCATTTTGAGATTTTTAGCAACTCTCACTACATCACTGGAGCATCATTTTGAGGTTTTTAGCAACTCTCCCTACATCACTGGAGCATCATTTCTTAGATTAGTAGCAACTCTCACTACATCACTGGAGCATCATTTTTAGGTTCGTTGCAACTCTCACTACATTACTGACAGCATCATTGTGAGGATTTTAGCAACTCTCTCCACATCACTTTACCATCATTTTGAGATTTTTAGCAACTCTTCTGACATCACTGTAGCAGCATTTTGAGGTTTTTAGCAACTTTCACTACTTCACTGTAGCATCATTTGGAGGATAGTAGCAACTCTCACCACATCACTGTCGCATCTTTTTAAGATTTTAAGAAACTCTCACCACATCACTGTAGCATCATTTTGAGGTTTTTAGCAACTTAATACATTACTGTAGCATCATTTTGAGGTTTTTAGCAAGTCTCACCACATCACTATAGCATCATTTTGAGATTTTTAGCAACTCTTACTACATCACTTTAGCATCATTTCTTAGATTAGTAGAAACTCTCACCACATCACTTTAGCATCATTTTGAGATTTTTAGCAACTCTTACTACATTACTTTAGCATCATTTTGAGGTTCATAGCAACTCTCACTACATAACTGTAGCATCATTTTGAGGATCGTAGCAACTCTCACTACATTACTGTAGCATCATTTTGAGGTTCTTAGTCACTCTCACCACATTTCTGTCACATCATTTTGAGGTTCGTGGCAACTCTCACTACATCAATGTAGCATCATTTTGAAGATTTTAGCAACTCTCACCACATCACTTTAGCATCATTTTGAGATTTTTAGCAACACTTACAACATTACTGTAGCATTATTGAGGTTCGTAGCAACTCTCACTACATAACTGTAGCATCATTTTGAGGTTCGAAGCAACTCTCACTACATCACTGTAGCATCATTTTGAGGATCGTAGCAACTCTCACTACATTACTGTAGCATCATTTTGAGGTTCTTAGTCACTCTCACCACATTTCTGTCACATCATTTTGAGGTTCGTGGCAACTCTCACTACATCAATGTAGCATCATTTTGAAGATTTTAGCAACTCTCACCACATCACTTTAGCATCATTTTGAGATTTTTAGCAACACTTACAACATTACTGTAGCATTATTGAGGTTCGTAGCAACTCTCACTACATAACTGTAGCATCATTTTGAGGTTCGTAGCAACTCTCACTACATCACTGTAGCATCATTTCGAGGTTCGTAGCAACTCTCACGACATTACTGTAGCATCATTTTGAGGTTCCTAGCAACTCTCACAACATCACTGGGGCATCATTTTGAGGTTCATAGCAACTCTCACTACATTACTGGAGCATCATTTTGAGGTTCCTAGCAACTCTCACAACATCACTGGGGCATCATTTTGAGGTTCATAGCAACTCTCACTACATTACTGGAGCATCATTTTGAGGTTTTGAGCAACTCTCACTACATTACTGTAGCATCATTTTAAGATTTTAAGAAACTCTCACCACATCACTGTAGCATCATTTTGAGATTTTAAGCAACTCTCACCACATCACTTTAGCATCATTTTGAGGTTTTTAGCAACTTAATACATTACTGTAGCATCATTTTGAGGTTCGTAGAAACTCTTACAATATTACTCTAACATCATTTTTTAGGTTTCTAGCAACTCTAAATCCATCACAAGAGCATCATTTTGAGGTTAGTAGCAACTCTCACTTCATAACTGTCAGCATCATTTTAACGTTTTAAGCAACTCTCACTACATGACTGTGGAATCATTTTGAGGTTTAAAGCAACTCTTACCACATCACTCTAGCATCATTTATAGGTTCGTAGCAACTCTCACTTCATTACTGGAGCATCATTTTTAGGTTCGTAGCAACTCTCAATTCATCACTTTTGCATCATTTTGAGGTTTTTAGCAACTCTCACCACATCACTGACAGCATCATTTTGAGATTTTTAGCAACTCTTCCTCCATCACTGTAGCATCATTTTTAGGATAGTAGCAAATCTCACTTCATGACTGTCAGCATCATTTTGAGGTTCGTAGCAACTATTACCACATCACTGTCACATCATTTTGAGATTTTAAGCAACTCTCACTACATCACTGTAGCATCATTTGGAGGATAGTAGCAACTCTCACTACATCACTGTGGCATCATTTTGAAAGGTTTTAAGCAACTCTTACTGCATCACTGGAGCTTCATTTTGAGGTTCGTAGCAACTCTCACTACATAACTGTAGCATCATTTTGAGGTTCGTAGCAACTCTCACTACATCACTGTAGCATCATTTTGAGGTTTTTAGCAACTTAATACATTACTGGAGCATCATTTTTAGGATCACAGAAACTCTCACCACATTACTGTAGCATCATTTTGAGGTTTGTGGCAACTCTCACCACATCACTTTAGCAACATTTTGAGATTTTTAGCAACACTTACAACATTACTGTAGCATTATTGAGGTTCGTAGCAAGTCTCACTACATTACTTACTGCATCATTTTTAGATTTTTAGCAACTCTCATCACATTACTTTAGCATCATTTTGAGGTTCGTAGCAACTCTCACTACATCACTGGAGCATCATTTTGAGGTTCGTAGCAACTCTCACTACATGACTGACAGCATCATTTTGAGATTTTTAGCAACTCTCATCACATCACTGAAGCATCATTTTGAGATTTTTAGCAACTCTCACTACATCACTGGAGCATCATTTTGAGGTTTTTAGCAACTCTCCCTACATCACTGGAGCATCATTTCTTAGATTAGTAGCAACTCTCACTACATCACTGGAGCATCATTTTTAGGTTCGTTGCAACTCTCACTACATTACTGACAGCATCATTGTGAGGATTTTAGCAACTCTCTCCACATCACTTTACCATCATTTTGAGATTTTTAGCAACTCTTCTGACATCACTGTAG
Organism: Aulostomus chinensis; assembly: GCF_037954235.1. Taxonomy (NCBI): domain Eukaryota; kingdom Metazoa; phylum Chordata; class Actinopteri; order Syngnathiformes; family Aulostomidae; genus Aulostomus; species Aulostomus chinensis. The sequence continues at coordinate 34,839,213 of NC_141320.1, read as the reverse complement.
CAGCATTTTGAGGTTTTTAGCAACTTTCACTACTTCACTGTAGCATCATTTGGAGGATAGTAGCAACTCTCACCACATCACTGTCGCATCTTTTTAAGATTTTAAGAAACTCTCACCACATCACTGTAGCATCATTTTGAGGTTTTTAGCAACTTAATACATTACTGTAGCATCATTTTCAGGTTTTTAGCAAGTCTCACCACATCACTATAGCATCATTTTGAGATTTTTAGCAACTCTTACTACATCACTTTAGCATCATTTCTTAGATTAGTAGAAACTCTCACCACATCACTTTAGCATCATTTTGAGATTTTTAGCAACTCTTACTACATTACTTTAGCATCATTTTGAGGTTCATAGCAACTCTCACTACATAACTGTAGCATCATTTTGAGGATCGTAGCAACTCTCACTACATTACTGTAGCATCATTTTGAGGTTCTTAGTCACTCTCACCACATTTCTGTCACATCATTTTGAGGTTCGTGGCAACTCTCACTACATCAATGTAGCATCATTTTGAAGATTTTAGCAACTCTCACCACATCACTTTAGCATCATTTTGAGATTTTTAGCAACACTTACAACATTACTGTAGCATTATTGAGGTTCGTAGCAACTCTCACTACATAACTGTAGCATCATTTTGAGGTTCGAAGCAACTCTCACTACATCACTGTAGCATCATTTTGAGGTTTTTAGCAACTCTCACTACATCACCTTAGCATCATTTTGAGGTTTTTAGCAACTTAATACATTACTGAGCATCATTTTTAGGATCGTAGCAACTTCACTACATTACTGTAGCATCATTTTGAGGTTCCTAGCAACTCACGCCACATTACTGTCGCATCATTTCGAGCTTCGTAGCAACTCTCACACATTACTGTAGCATCATTTTGAGGTTCCTAGCAACTCTCACAACATCACTGGGGCATCATTTTGAGGTTCATAGCAACTCTCACTACATTACTGGAGCATCATTTTGAGGTTTTGAGCAACTCTCACTACATTACTGTAGCATCATTTTAAGATTTTAAGAAACTCTCACCACATCACTGTAGCATCATTTTGAGATTTTAAGCAACTCTCACCACATCACTTTAGCATCATTTTGAGGTTTTTAGCAACTTAATACATTACTGTAGCATCATTTTGAGGTTCGTAGAAACTCTTACAATATTACTCTAACATCATTTTTTAGGTTTCTAGCAACTCTAAATCCATCACAAGAGCATCATTTTGAGGTTAGTAGCAACTCTCACTTCATAACTGTCAGCATCATTTTAACGTTTTAAGCAACTCTCACTACATGACTGTGGAATCATTTTGAGGTTTAAAGCAACTCTTACCACATCACTCTAGCATCATTTATAGGTTCGTAGCAACTCTCACTTCATTACTGGAGCATCATTTTTAGGTTCGTAGCAACTCTCAATTCATCACTTTTGCATCATTTTGAGGTTTTTAGCAACTCTCACCACATCACTGACAGCATCATTTTGAGATTTTTAGCAACTCTTCCTCCATCACTGTAGCATCATTTTTAGGATAGTAGCAAATCTCACTTCATGACTGTCAGCATCATTTTGAGGTTCGTAGCAACTATTACCACATCACTGTCACATCATTTTGAGATTTTAAGCAACTCTCACTACATCACTGTAGCATCATTTGGAGGATAGTAGCAACTCTCACTACATCACTGTGGCATCATTTTGAAAGGTTTTAAGCAACTCTTACTGCATCACTGGAGCTTCATTTTGAGGTTCGTAGCAACTCTCACTACATAACTGTAGCATCATTTTGAGGTTCGTAGCAACTCTCACTACATCACTGTAGCATCATTTTGAGGTTTTTAGCAACTTAATACATTACTGGAGCATCATTTTTAGGATCACAGAAACTCTCACCACATTACTGTAGCATCATTTTGAGGTTTGTGGCAACTCTCACCACATCACTTTAGCAACATTTTGAGATTTTTAGCAACACTTACAACATTACTGTAGCATTATTGAGGTTCGTAGCAAGTCTCACTACATTACTTACTGCATCATTTTTAGATTTTTAGCAACTCTCATCACATTACTTTAGCATCATTTTGAGGTTCGTAGCAACTCTCACTACATCACTGGAGCATCATTTTGAGGTTCGTAGCAACTCTCACTACATGACTGACAGCATCATTTTGAGATTTTTAGCACCTCTCATCACATCACTGAAGCATCATTTTGAGATTTTTAGCAACTCTCACTACATCACTGGAGCATCATTTTGAGGTTTTTAGCAACTCTCCCTACATCACTGGAGCATCATTTCTTAGATTAGTAGCAACTCTCACTACATCACTGGAGCATCATTTTTAGGTTCGTTGCAACTCTCACTACATTACTGACAGCATCATTGTGAGGATTTTAGCAACTCTCTCCACATCACTTTACCATCATTTTGAGATTTTTAGCAACTCTTCTGACATCACTGTAGCAGCATTTTGAGGTTTTTAGCAACTTTCACTACTTCACTGTAGCATCATTTGGAGGATAGTAGCAACTCTCACCACATCACTGTCGCATCTTTTTAAGATTTTAAGAAACTCTCACCACATCACTGTAGCATCATTTTGAGGTTTTTAGCAACTTAATACATTACTGTAGCATCATTTTGAGGTTTTTAGCAAGTCTCACCACATCACTATAGCATCATTTTGAGATTTTTAGCAACTCTTACTACATCACTTTAGCATCATTTCTTAGATTAGTAGAAACTCTCACCACATCACTTTAGCATCATTTTGAGATTTTTAGCAACTCTTACTACATTACTTTAGCATCATTTTGAGGTTCATAGCAACTCTCACTACATAACTGTAGCATCATTTTGAGGATCGTAGCAACTCTCACTACATTACTGTAGCATCATTTTGAGGTTCTTAGTCACTCTCACCACATTTCTGTCACATCATTTTGAGGTTCGTGGCAACTCTCACTACATCAATGTAGCATCATTTTGAAGATTTTAGCAACTCTCACCACATCACTTTAGCATCATTTTGAGATTTTTAGCAACACTTACAACATTACTGTAGCATTATTGAGGTTCGTAGCAACTCTCACTACATAACTGTAGCATCATTTTGAGGTTCGAAGCAACTCTCACTACATCACTGTAGCATCATTTTGAGGTTTTTAGCAACTCTCACTACATCACCTTAGCATCATTTTGAGGTTTTTAGCAACTTAATACATTACTGGAGCATCATTTTTAGGATCGTAGCAACTCACGCCACATTACTGTCGCATCATTTCGAGCTTCGTAGCAACTCTCACAACATTACTGTAGCATCATTTTGAGGTTCCTAGCAACTCTCACAACATCACTGGGGCATCATTTTGAGGTTCATAGCAACTCTCACTACATTACTGGAGCATCATTTTGAGGTTTTGAGCAACTCTCACTACATTACTGTAGCATCATTTTAAGATTTTAAGAAACTCTCACCACATCACTGTAGCATCATTTTGAGATTTTAAGCAACTCTCACCACATCACTTTAGCATCATTTTGAGGTTTTTAGCAACTTAATACATTACTGTAGCATCATTTTGAGGTTCGTAGAAACTCTTACAATATTACTCTAACATCATTTTTTAGGTTTCTAGCAACTCTAAATCCATCACAAGAGCATCATTTTGAGGTTAGTAGCAACTCTCACTTCATAACTGTCAGCATCATTTTAACGTTTTAAGCAACTCTCACTACATGACTGTGGAATCATTTTGAGGTTTAAAGCAACTCTTACCACATCACTCTAGCATCATTTATAGGTTCGTAGCAACTCTCACTTCATTACTGGAGCATCATTTTTAGGTTCGTAGCAACTCTCAATTCATCACTTTTGCATCATTTTGAGGTTTTTAGCAACTCTCACCACATCACTGACAGCATCATTTTGAGATTTTTAGCAACTCTTCCTCCATCACTGTAGCATCATTTTTAGGATAGTAGCAAATCTCACTTCATGACTGTCAGCATCATTTTGAGGTTCGTAGCAACTATTACCACATCACTGTCACATCATTTTGAGATTTTAAGCAACTCTCACTACATCACTGTAGCATCATTTGGAGGATAGTAGCAACTCTCACTACATCACTGTGGCATCATTTTAAAGGTTTTAAGCAACTCTTACTGCATCACTGGAGCTTCATTTTGAGGTTCGTAGCAACTCTCACTACATAACTGTAGCATCATTTTGAGGTTCGTAGCAACTCTCACTACATCACTGTAGCATCATTTTGAGGTTTTTAGCAACTTAATACATTACTGGAGCATCATTTTTAGGATCACAGAAACTCTCACCACATTACTGTAGCATCATTTTGAGGTTTGTGGCAACTCTCACCACATCACTTTAGCAACATTTTGAGATTTTTAGCAACACTTACAACATTACTGTAGCATTATTGAGGTTCGTAGCAAGTCTCACTACATTACTTACTGCATCATTTTTAGATTTTTAGCAACTCTCATCACATTACTTTAGCATCATTTTGAGGTTCGTAGCAACTCTCACTACATCACTGGAGCATCATTTTGAGGTTCGTAGCAACTCTCACTACATGACTGACAGCATCATTTTGAGATTTTTAGCAACTCTCACTACATCACTGAAGCATCATTTTGAGATTTTTAGCAACTCTCACTACATCACTGGAGCATCATTTTTAGGTTCGTAGCAACTCTCAATTCATCACTTTTGCATCATTTTGAGGTTTTTAGCAACTCTCACCACATCACTGACAGCATCATTTTGAGATTTTTAGCAACTCTTCCTCCATCACTGTAGCATCATTTTTAGGATAGTAGCAAATCTCACTTCATGACTGTCAGCATCATTTTGAGGTTCGTAGCAACTATTACCACATCACTGTCACATCATTTTGAGATTTTAAGCAACTCTCACTACATCACTGTAGCATCATTTGGAGGATAGTAGCAACTCTCACTACATCACTGTGGCATCATTTTTAAAGGTTTTAAGCAACTCTTACTGCATCACTGGAGCTTCATTTTGAGGTTCGTAGCAACTCTCACTACATAACTGTAGCATCATTTTGAGGTTCATAGCAACTCTCACTACATAACTGTAGCATCATTTTGAGGTTCGTAGCAACTCTCACTACATCACTGTAGCATCATTTTGAGGTTTTTAGCAACTTAATACATTACTGGAGCATCATTTTTAGGATCACAGAAACTCTCACCACATTACTGTAGCATCATTTTGAGGTTTGTGGCAAGTCTCACCACATCACTTTAGCAACATTTTGAGATTTTTAGCAACACTTACAACATTACTGTAGCATTATTGAGGTTCGTAGCAAGTCTCACTACATTACTTACTGCATCATTTTTAGATTTTTAGCAACTCTCATCACATTACTTTAGCATCATTTTGAGGTTCGTAGCAACTCTCACTACATCACTGGAGCATCATTTTGAGGTTCGTAGCAACTCTCACTACATGACTGACAGCATCATTTTGAGATTTTTAGCAACTCTCATCACATCACTGAAGCATCATTTTGAGATTTTTAGCAACTCTCACTACATCACTGGAGCATCATTTTGAGGTTTTTAGCAACTCTCCCTACATCACTGGAGCATCATTTCTTAGATTAGTAGCAACTCTCACTACATCACTGGAGCATCATTTTTAGGTTCGTTGCAACTCTCACTACATTACTGACAGCATCATTGTGAGGATTTTAGCAACTCTCTCCACATCACTTTACCATCATTTTGAGATTTTTAGCAACTCTTCTGACATCACTGTAGCAGCATTTTGAGGTTTTTAGCAACTTTCACTACTTCACTGTAGCATCATTTGGAGGATAGTAGCAACTCTCACCACATCACTGTCGCATCTTTTTAAGATTTTAAGAAACTCTCACCACATCACTGTAGCATCATTTTGAGGTTTTTAGCAACTTAATACATTACTGTAGCATCATTTTGAGGTTTTTAGCAAGTCTCACCACATCACTATAGCATCATTTTGAGATTTTTAGCAACTCTTACTACATCACTTTAGCATCATTTCTTAGATTAGTAGAAACTCTCACCACATCACTTTAGCATCATTTTGAGATTTTTAGCAACTCTTACTACATTACTGTAGCATCATTTTGAGGTTCATAGCAACTCTCACTACATAACTGTAGCATCATTTTGAGGATAGTAGCAACTCTCACTACATTACTGTAGCATCATTTTGAGGTTCTTAGTCACTCTCACCACATTTCTGTCACATCATTTTGAGGTTCGTGGCAACTCTCACTACATCAATGTAGCATCATTTTGAAGATTTTAGCTACTCTCACCACATCACTTTTGCATCATTTTGAGATTTTTAGCAACACTTACAACATTACTGTAGCATTATTGAGGTTCGTAGCAACTCTCACTACATAACTGTAGCATCATTTTGAGGTTCGTAGCAACTCTCACTACATCACTGTAGCATCATTTCGAGGTTCGTAGCAACTCTCACGACATTACTGTAGCATCATTTTGAGGTTCCTAGCAACTCTCACAACATCACTGGGGCATCATTTTGAGGTTCATAGCAACTCTCACTACATTACTGGAGCATCATTTTGAGGTTTTGAGCAACTCTCACTACATTACTGGAGCATCATTTTAAGATTTTAAGAAACTCTCACCACATCACTGTAGCATCATTTTGAGATTTTAAGCAACTCTCACCACATCACTTTAGCATCATTTTGAGGTTTTTAGCAACTTAATACATTACTGTAGCATCATTTTGAGGTTCGTAGAAACTCTTACAATATTACTCTAACATCATTTTTTAGGTTTCTAGCAACTCTAAATCCATCACAAGAGCATCATTTTGAGGTTAGTAGCAACTCTCACTTCATAACTGTCAGCATCATTTTAACGTTTTAAGCAACTCTCACTACATGACTGTGGAATCATTTTGAGGTTTAAAGCAACTCTCACTACATTACTGTGGAAATCATTTTGAGGTTTAAAGCAACTCTTACCACATCACTCTAGCATCATTTATAGGTTCGTAGCAACTCTCACTTCATTACTGGAGCATCATTTTTAGGTTCGTAGCAACTCTCAATTCATCACTTTTGCATCATTTTGAGGTTTTTAGCAACTCTCACCACATCACTGACAGCATCGTTTTGAGATTTTTAGCAACTCTTCCTCCATCACTGTAGCATCATTTTTAGGATAGTAGCAAATCTCACTTCATTACTGTCAGCATCATTTTGAGGTTTGTAGCAACTATTACCACATCACTGTCACATCATTTTGAGATTTTAAGCAACTCTCACTACATCACTGTAGCATCATTTGGAGGATAGTAGCAACTCTCACTACATCACTGTAGCATCATTTTTAAAGTTTTTAAGCAACTCTTACTGCATCACTGGAGCTTCATTTTGAGGTTCGTAGCAACTCTCACTACATTACTGCAGCATTATTTTGAGGTTGTAGCAACTCTCACTACATTACTGACAGCATCATTTTTAATTTTTTTGCAACTTTCACCACATCACTTGAGCATCATTTTGAGATTTTTAGCAACTCTTACTACATTACTGTAGCATCATTTTGAGGTTCGTAGCAACTCTCACTACATAACTGTAGCATCATTTTGAGGTTCGTAGCAACTCTCACTACATCACTGTAGCATCATTTTGAGGTTTTTAGCAACTTAATACATTACTGGAGCATCATTTTTAGGATCACAGAAACTCTCACCACATTACTGTAGCATCATTTTGAGGTTTGTGGCAACTCTCACCACATCACTTTAGCAACATTTTGAGATTTTTAGCAACACTTACAACATTACTGTAGCATGATTGAGGTTCGTAGCAAGTCTCACTACATTACTTACTGCATCATTTTTAGATTTTTAGCAACTCTCATCACATTACTTTAGCATCATTTTGAGGTTCGTAGCAACTCTCACTACATCACTGGAGCATCATTTCTTAGATTAGTAGCAACTCTCACTACATCACTGGAGCATCATTTTTAGGTTCGTTGCAACTCTCACTACATTACTGACAGCATCATTGTGAGGATTTTAGCAACTCTCGCCACATTACTTTACCATCATTTTGAGATTTTTAGCAACTCTTCTGACATCACTGTAGCAGCATTTTGAGGTTTTTAGCAACTTTCACTACTTCACTGTAGCATTATTTGGAGGATAGTAGCAACTCTCACCACATCACTGTCGCATCTTTTTAAGATTTTAAGAAACTCTCACCACATCACTGTAGCATCATTTTGAGGTTTTTAGCAACTTAATACATTACTGTAGCATCATTTTGAGGTTTTTAGCAAGTCTCACCACATCACTATAGCATCATTTTGAGATTTTTAGCAACTCTTACTACATCACTTTAGCATCATTTCTTAGATTAGTAGAAACTCTCACCACATCACTTTAGCATCATTTTGAGATTTTTAGCAACTCTTACTACATTACTGTAGCATCATTTTGAGGTTCATAGCAACTCTCACTACATAACTGTAGCATCATTTTGAGGATCGTAGCAACTCTCACTACATTACTGTAGCATCATTTTGAGGTTCTTAGTCACTCTCACCACATTTCTGTCACATCATTTTGAGGTTCGTGGCAACTCTCACTACATCAATGTAGCATCATTTTGAAGATTTTAGCAACTCTCACCACATCACTTTAGCATCATTTTGAGATTTTTAGCAACACTTACAACATTACTGTAGCATTATTGAGGTTCGTAGCAACTCTCACTACATTACTTACAGCATCATTTTTAGATTTTTAGCAACTCCTACTTCATTACTGTAGCATCATTTTGAGGTTCGTAGCAACTCTCACTACATCACTGGAGCATCATTTTGAGGTTTTTTGCAACTCTTACTACATCACTGTAGCATCATTTTTAGGTTTTTAGCAACTTAATACATTACTGGAGCATCATTTTGAGGTTCGTAACAACTCTAACTACATTACTGTCAGCATCATTTTGAGATTTTTAGCAACTCTCACCACATCACTTGAAGCATCATTTTGAGATTTTTAGCAACTCTTCCTACATCACTGTAGCATCATTTTGAGGATAGTAGCAAATCTCACTTCATGACTGTCATCATCATTTTTAAGTTCGTAGCAACTCTCACTTCATCACTGTAGCATCATTTTGACGATCGTAGCAACTCTCACTACATCACTGTAGCATCATTTTGAGGTTCGTAGCAACTCACCACATTAGTGTCACATAATTTTTTTTAGGATTTTATCAACTCTCACCACATCACTTTAGCATCATTTTGACATTTTTAGCAACTCCTACTCTATTACTGTAGCATCATTTTGAGGTTCGTAGAAACTCTCACTACAATACTGTAGCATCATTTCTTAGGTTTGTAGCAACTCTCATTACATCACTGCAGCATCATTTTGTGATTCGTAGCAACTCTCACTACATTACTGTCAGCATCATTTTGATGTTTTTAGCAACTCTTACTACATCACTGTAGCATCATTTTGAGGTTCTTCACAACTCTCACTACATTACTGTCAGCATCATTTTGAGGTTTTTAGCAACTCTCACTACATCACTGGAGCATCATTTTCAGGTCCGTAGCAACTCTCACTACATCACTGTCGCATCATTTTGAGATTTTAAGCAACTCTCACTCCATCACTGTAGCATCATTTTGAGGATAGTAGCAACTCTCACCACATCACTGTCGCATCATTTTGAGTTTGTAAAGAAACTCTCACCACATCACTGTCGCATCATTTTGAGATTTTAAGCAACTCTCACTACATCACTGGAGCATCATTTTGAGGTTCGTAGCAACTCTCACTACATCACTGTCAGCATCATTTTTAGCATAGTAGCAACTCTCACTACATCACTGTAGCATAATTTCTTAGGTTTTTAGCAACTGTCATTACATCACTTTAGCATCATTTTGAAATATGTAGCAACTCTCATGACAGCACTGAAGCATCATTTTGAGATTAGTAGCAACTCTCACAACATCACTGTAGCATCATTTACAGGTTTCTAGCAACTCTCACTACATCACTGTAGCATCATTTTGAGGTTTTAAGCAGCTCACTACATCACTGGAGCATCATTTTTAGGTTTTTAGCAACCCTCATTACATCACTTTAGCATCATTTTTAGTTTAATAGCAACTCTCACGACATCACTATAAGCATCATTTTGAGGTTAGTCGCAACTCTCGCTACATTACTGTCAGCATCATTTTTAGATTTTTAGCAACTCTCACTCCATCACTGTATCATCATTTTGAGGTTTTAAGCAACTCACTACATCACTGGAGCATCATTTTGAGGTTTTTAGCAACTCACCACATCACTGGAGCATCATTTTGAGGTTTTTAGCAACTCTCACGACATCACATAAGCATCATTTTGAGGTTAGTCGCAACTCTCACTACATCACTGTCAGCATCATTTCTTAGGTTTTTAGCAACTGTCATTACATCACTCTAAGCATCATTTTGAGGTTAGTAGCAACTGTAATTACATCATAGTCAGCATCATTTTGAGGTTCGTAGCAACTCTCACCACATTACTGTTGTATCATTTCTTAGGTCCGTAGCAACTCTCACTACATCACTGTAGCATCATTTTGAGATTTTAAGCAACTCTCACTCCATCACTGTAGCATCATTTTGAGGATAGTAGCAACTCTCACTCCATCACTGTAGCATCATTTTGAGGATAGTAGCAACTCTCACTACATCACTGTCGCATCATTTTGAGATGAGTAGCAACTCTCACCACATCACTTTAGCATAATTTTGAGATTAGTAGCAACTCTCACCACATCACTGTAGCATCATTTCTTAGGTTTTTAGCAACTCTAACCACATCACTGTAGCCTTATTTTGAGATTTTTAGCAACTATCACTACATCAATGTAGCATCATTTTGAGATTAGTAGCAACTCTCATTACATCACTTTAGCATCATTTTGAGGTTAGTCGCAACTCTCACTACATCACTGACAGCATCATTTTTAGGATCGTAGCAACTCTCATTACATCACTGTAGCATCATTTTGAGGTCTTTAGCAACTCTCACTACATCACTGGAGCATCATTTCTTAGTTGAGAAGAAACTCTCATTTCATCACTTTAGCATCATTTTGATCTTAGTCGCAAGTCTTACTGTATTATTGACAGCATCATTTTGAGTTTTGTAGCAACTCTCACTACATCACTGGAGCATCATTTTATCCTTGAGATTGGGGACCAATAATTTTAATTTCCATTTTGGGGACATGTACTGTACACACACACACAGATTCATGAAAGTCACTTTCAGGTGCCTGAAATTCCTTTGGGGACTAAAGTCTAGAAAAGTAATATGAACATTTGTGTGTACTTTGTTTATTGATGATAAGATTTACACCGACCAAGTCAGCCATATTGGCACCACAATCCAATTGGCATGTCAATAAACATCACCCAATAAACCAGGTCTTCTGTCTAAATGTATGTCACTGAAACATACTGTATTGTATTGCCTCACACTTACAGCATACAAGGATGCATGGCGTGGGTGGAACTGCCTGAATCTCTTCTGCAATGGAAGTTTGGTCAACCGTGTGGAACATTCCTGCACGATCCCCTTTGAGTGGGAAAGTAGCATCAACACAGCACCACGTGGTCCACCAGCAGCTTGGATTTCTGCTCCTTGTCTTGTAGTTCCACTTGACTTCTCCAAGGGAAGAGACTGCAAATAGTCAAGAACTCTGGGAAATTTGGTGGCTGTGGCCTCCTCAAATTCCACATTGATCAGTTCAAACAGTTCAAAGTCTGAAGTGCAGTTATCAACTCTGCACTGAAGTTGTTTTGTTCAAGGATAAATGATTTCCATTGTCCAATGATTATTTTACATTCCAATCCTCTAAAGTGATGGACTGATACTGTAAATATGTAGAAATTCTCTATTGTTCCAAGTACAGATTCTGTGTTTATACATTGTTGTAGTTTTTATACTTGGAGAAACCAGAATCTAACAGGAAATCACTGTAGAAAGTTGGCTCAGTTTCATAAAGTAACAACTAAATAGCTTCAATTGACAGCGATTGACCTTAAACTTGGCTATTTTGATGGACTATGCTTGCTTTTCCACTGTCAAATGAACTTTTTAATGGGAAATTCCTGCTCATAGACTGGTTTGTTTCATAAATGAACCAGTAAGAGCCCTGAACTTAGAGAAGAACCTGAAAGGTCCTTGTTCTTCATGTGTTTTTACGTGATGGGCCTGTTTTCCTGCAGTTGAATGCACATTTATCAACACTAAATGGACTGTAATTTAATGAGTCCGGCCTGTGAAACCTGCTGTGTATTTTTACAGTTTATTCCATGTAATTTTGTGGAACAGTTCATTACTGTAATTTGACGGTATTCGTCTGGAAACTCTGCTGACTGACTTTTTACTGTTTTTTTTCTAGTTTTTTTTCTTGACAGTGTACACCGAGGTCTGGTGGTTGAGCCGGGGCATTTTTACAAGCTGCTACCCGCATTCAAAAGACAAAACGGTCCCAGAGCTGATTGACCCAGAATGGAAATGGCACCTCGCATTTTGTGTTTGTGCCCCACAACATTGTCTGGCAGACAGTTGACCTGTCAATCACACACAGAGTCCCGCCCCCACACAGCTGAGAAACGCAGCTCTCAGCAGCTGCCTCAGTCACACAGAAGATAGACGCGTTTCCTGGTTGGCGAGTGCAGACACAACTTCTCTGAGTGCAGGATTCACTTCTCTCATTGCTGTTTGTTCACTGTTGAGGTTTTATTCCTCCACCAACCTGCTTCTGTCTGGAAAGAAACAAATAACTGGAGTGCTGCACATCAACAGACTTGGAGTTTGGACACGGACGAATGAAGTTTGGCTTTTTGTTTCTTCCATCAGATCAGAGCTGATAGGAAAAACAATCAGGTGGTTTTATTAAACCAGCAGTGAGCTGGACTTCAGCCCAGGTCCTCAGTCCCACTGTCAGTTCACTTCAACATGAACCAATAAAATCCAACCCTCACCTGGCCTGGAAATAAATAACAATTACATAACAATAACTCCTTTATTTCTCTCCTGTTCAGGTCCAGTTGGACTCACTCATCTCTATGTGGTAGGATTTCACTTCATGAGTTCAGAAGCATCTTCACATGAGACGCTGGTTCCTCACATTGATTGATCGTTGAATTCTGTCTTTGATCTCTGAATTCTGTGTTTGATGTCTGAATTCTGTGTTTGATCTCTGAATTCTGTGTTTGATGTCTGAATTCTATGTGTGATGTCGGAATTCTGTGTTTGATCTCTGGGTTCTGAGCATTGATCTCCTGCTTCAGTCTTTGATCTCTGACTGATTCTAAACTCCTCAAAGGATCACATCAGCATCTTGCTCCAGACTCCAGATGGTGGTTTTACCAAGTGCACCATAGTCCTTGTTGCTGTCTGCTGTTGGGTCACAGCAAAGTAAGGAAACAGCCTGACGGTCCTCAGGAGGAAATTCAACAGCCTCCAAAGATGGAGGTGAATCTAGACCTGCTCATGTTGGCTGTCCTTGATGAACTTGGGCGGTGCTCTGGTGCAGGGATGAGGTCATGGAGCTGATCTGGGAGCAGTCCTGATGTTAAATGATGGGATGAAGGACAGTGTGGAGGCAAAATGGACAAAATGTGTCAACATCAAATAAAGTTGTAAACCTGTTTGAAGTCTTATTTTGTGTCTGATGGCCATTTTTAAAATCACTAATGATTTTTTGACTGAACGTCCTGGATCCTGTGGTGCCTGATGAGGAGACAACTTGAGTACAGAGTTGGAGAAGAGGGTTTTTGGAGGGGAGATGATTTTTGCAGTGCTACAAGTCAATAAAATGTCATCATGTTTCAAAATGTCCTCACTAAGATGGTTATTAATTCCTCATTCTCAGCTGCTACAGCCTTTAAAGAAAACCTTTGACTGGTGGATCTAACAAAGATCAGATGTTGTCTCCTCTAGAACATCAACAGCTTAACGTTGTGGGCAGGACTCCTACCTGAGCAGGGAGACCCCAATGGATTTCTAGTCCTGATAGGGAGAGGGAGCCTCCTGGGTCCCGGAGTGGGGAACCTGATAGGGAGTGGGACGATCCGCCCATTGTGGGTGATTGACAGGGCAGGTTTGATCTATGTTTTCATTTTCAAAAGTAATTTTGAACATTTGTGGAAAGTTCGCCCACCTTGAACATGTAGAAGATGTCTTCTGATAGTGAATCGACTGTTGTCACATTTAAGGATCACTTTAGCTGACAAGATGAAGGCTACAAAGGACCAGCTGGAGATGCCAGGGATTGAACCCAGGGCCTCACACATGCTCAGCGTGCGCTCTACCACTGAGCTACACCCCCTCTGGTAGAGTCACTGTTTAACTGGTGAATGAATTTCCAGTTGATTTTAGGAAACCTAGAAGTTCCTCAGGTGCCATCAATCTTAAGTCACTCCTTCACTTTGTGTGTGGTTCAAAGTCAGTGGTTTCATCAGAGCTCAACAACAGAACAAGCTGAAGTCTTCTGGAGAACGAGGGCACCGATCCCACCACCTCTCACATGCTAAGCTAGCGCTCTACCATTGAGCTCCCTCCTCTGCTCAGCAACATAACAGATAATGCAGGTTGACCTTCAGGCTGCTGGGAGGTCAACACCTGAAATATTTCCAGGATTCTGTCGTGTTGGTAGAAACAGTTTGAGGGAAGGAAACCCTCAAACATGATGATGTCATTATTGAAGGCTTTACTGCTCCAAACCTTTGCTTGTTCTTCTGGGGTTGTGAGAGGTTCTGGGTGATGAATGGAAACTGAAGGTTTAGGCATCAGTTCAAAGTAGCAGGAGCTTAAGGGGACATTTCAGATTTGTTGAAGTTGAGTCCTACTGCCTTCTTGTTCATGACGATGGTGATGTCAGAGTTCTTGCTCAGAACGATCCATGCTGTTCCTCCTCTTAGTTCTGGAAAGTTGGAGCAAAACGTCATGCAGGGTCACAAGGTCACGTGTTTTGTGTTATCAGCAGATTTAATCTATAGAGTGAGTGACGTGTGGTGTGTTTGTCAGCTTAAAGACCAAAGTTGTTGATGCACAAGAGAAGTAAACACGTCAAAGCTGCTTCATTTTAATGAGTGAAACTGAACATTAAGAGAAGAGTGACAACAAAAATGGAGTCAAGAAGTCGTCTTCAAAACACACACACACACACACACACACTCACACACACACACACACACACTCACATAGTCATATACACTCTTCTCTTTATGTTGCCCCCTGCTGGACAATAGGTTTCAGGTTCATGTGGAAAAAAAGCAGACAATAAATGCGACTATTATTGAAATGTCGGTGACTTCATTCGATCTGAAAGTTCATTGTTGACCAAACAGACACTGATACAACAGCCTTAAAGTCTACCTCCATCGGCTAAAGATGCCCCTGGATCATAAAGCACAGCTCGACTGCTGGCTAACATGCAGGCGTGGGCCTATCACTGAAATCAGTAGTCATGAAAAACTGTGCTCGGCCTCCAGACCCAAGCTTGAAGAGGTTTGAAAACTGGACCCAGGAGAATTTTAACTGAAAACCCCTGCTCTGGAGGATCTGAGGGATGCATGACTGCCCTCTGTTTACCTGTTTAATACAGGAATATCTGAGAAGTACTGAGGACGGCAAAGGGTGCTGATTGGCCAGCAGCCCCACACAGGTCAAAGGTCACCCCCACGGCGGACCAGTTTATTATAATAGTCATGACACCATCCGTTACAGTTGGGTTGGGTTCAGGCTCTTCAGCGCTTCTTATTTTTCCGTGAGCTCCTCCAGCTGCTGGTCCGTCTCTCCTCTTTTCTTTCTCTTCTGCTTACTTTTTTGTTTCTTTGTTCTTTAACTTTAAACAGAACTTCTCCTCTCCCCCTTTTCACGGTCACAATACTGTTGACCTCCCGTGAGCCTTGAATCTCCATCCTGACCAGCGGAGAGAAGCCACCTTGTGCCTGAGAAGAGCATCACGAATCCCAGTGGGAGCCACGGTCGTTGAGATGGAGGCTTGGTAGGCCGTCCCCCCACCAGTTCGTTGGAGAGGCTCCGTACATTGATGAGAACAATCCAGCTGAGAACGTAAGCAGGTCCTGTTGGTTGTCGTGCTGTCACAGTAACAAAGACCAGTGCTGCATCTGTTCAGGCCTCAACTCCTGTCTCACTGCCAGCTCCACCTGACTCCTCAGACTCTGCTCAACCTCCATTCAGTAGTTTTCTTTGTTTGGAGGTCACTGACCCTTCATCCTGAACACCTTCTCACCTGCTACCTTTGCCGTCCACTTGAGTCTCAGATAAATCTTGTGATTCATGTCTGATCCTCCATGTGCCTTCATTGCTTTACTGGTATTATTCCTCTGGCTTACGTGCTTCCTTGTTTGTATTCAATCCTCTTAAAATTCCAGGAAGTGTTTCAACTGGTTTTTATATTTGTATGTAAGTCTCTGACCCTCAAAGAACTCACTGATAAGCTGGAACCTGAGACTGAGCGTTTCTCATTGGACTCTAAATTACAACCAGCGGTGCCCTGAGTAACAACTGTGTTAGCATCCTAAAGCTACATCATCACCACCAGCTGATCAAGTCACTACTCTGTACACAAGTCACTGTAACCTAGCAAAGTTGAACCTAGAGGAAAAGTACAGTTGAAGCCAGATGCAAACAGATGTTGATGTTTACTCTGTAGTCCTGGCAGCAAGTGTCCTTGGAGACGTCACTCCAGACACTGGCAGAGCTGACAGAGATGGTTTGACACAACTCATGATGTTACTGCACTGCAACAGTAACGGACCATCGATGGCATCGTGGTGATGGAGGAGGACAAAGAATTCTGTCATCAAGTTTTGTTCATGTTTTGTAAATGTTCTTCTTGATCTCAGCATTTAGTCTTTGATGTCACAGTGCCAGAACGGACCAAACCTGCCTGTGTCAGAGGAAGCAGAATGACATCAGCATCAGGACATTCAGAGCCTTCAGAAACGTGGTGATGGTTTCACCAAAGAGGGACCAGTTCAGTAAATGTGGTCAGGCTTCTGAGAGTCTGGGTTCAAGATGGAGTTCGGGGTTTTAGCGACTCAGAAAAACTGTTTGTGGCTCAGAAAGCAGAGGAGGGCTGATGAAGAGACCCCACAATGAGTGTCATCAAGGAGGAGGAGGTAGTAGACATCACATGGGGGGGGGGTAGAGCAGCAAGAAGAGAGAGAGGAGGAACAACTTGATTGAATAAAACAAAGACAAACAATCAAAGAGAGTCAGAGCAGAGGGAGCGGCCCTGAGTCACAGTGAATGGTGGAGTTTGATGATCCATCATTCATCTCCTTTAAATGCTGTCAGGGAGGGAGAGCGGTCTGCTGGTGGTGGTGTTCATTCCTCAGTGGGAGCCTCTATGGTTGATGTTCTACTACCCTCTGGTGGTGAGGCAGTGGGGATGCAGGTGATCTGCTGGTCTGGTTGAACGTGAGTGGACAGAAATGTTGTTGAGGTGACTGGGAGTTCCTGACTGTGGTGAGCTGCCTTGCTCCTCCTCAGGTCTTCATGGTGGCTTTCTGCTGGACTGTTGTTGAAGGGAACATGGCATCCTATCATTTTCAGCTCTGACATCTGGACAGTGGACAGATGTGACATCATCATGGTCTCACTGCCTGCTTTGTTCATGGATCAATGCAACGTTGTGTTGGAACCTTTATTGTAGAACTGCTATGAGCTGAGAGCTCAGTGTTGTTGGAACAACGCAGCTCCACTTGGGACTGATGTGATGAAGAGGTTTTTATTGAGCTGAAGCTGGAGAGCAACAATCAAAATGGAGCAGCAAACATAATGTCTGGTCTCTCTCTCTTCTCTTCCCCACCTCTCTGTCTCCTCTCCTCCCTCACCTCCATCTCTCTCCAGCCCTTTTTAGACAGAAAATGTGCCAAATTTGCCGTCTTGTCTGTGTGAAATGGAGGCGTAATATTCCTCTTTTTGAAAAGACACCCTTGTGTGGGCATCAACACTTGATGTGATGTGCAGCTCACACAACCTCAGTCATTAACAACGCAATGACTGAGGTTGGCAGAGCGGGGCAACAACAGACTCTTCAACTGAAACCCAGGATGGAAACCATCTTGGAGCAGTTGGCCGCTCTGCAAAGAGGAGAGTGATGTTGAAGACCAGAAATTTAACTTTACAATTTGGATTGGACTGAAAGAGAAGACAGATTGGAATGTGTGCTCCTCCGCCCAAACCCACAGCTTCCTTATCGGCTGCCCCATTGTTTATCCTCCAGGAGAACTCCTTCTGCCTTGGTGA
Organism: Aulostomus chinensis; assembly: GCF_037954235.1. Lineage (NCBI taxonomy): Eukaryota > Metazoa > Chordata > Actinopteri > Syngnathiformes > Aulostomidae > Aulostomus > Aulostomus chinensis. Next base: position 34,820,774 of record NC_141320.1, on the reverse strand, counting down.
CGTAAATGGCGGGTACTATCCTCCCCTCCCCTTCCCCCGTGTGTTCCTGACCCCTGCCTCTGCCCTCTCCACCTCCCTTGGGGTGGCAGCGCCGACCTTGTAGTCTGGCTGCAGGCCTCACTCTCACTTGCCTCCATTGGGACAACGGACTGTTCAAGTTTAGCGTACATACACAACAAATGTATATGTGCTGTCGTTAATTCTGAAGTGTACCATTATTACGATTAAACTGTGCATTCAGGGAACATTAAAGTGGTTTCAATCGTATTCATCAGGTTGATTTCAGTTTGTAGACGTTAATGATAAATCTTCTATACAAACCAAAGTTAAACACGGTGTTCCTCAAGGTTCAGTGCTGGGGCCAATACTCTTCACTTTATGTATGCTTCCTTTAGGTCATATTATTGGGAAACAGTCCATAAATTTCCTTTGTTACAAGATGATACTCAATTATATTTATCAATAAAGCTGGATGAAGGCCAACAGTTGTCTAAAACTCCATGTATGAGTTCCATCTAGGCTGGACTTTTGTAATTCTTTATTATCAGGCTGCACCAACAAGTGATTAAAGACTTGACAGCTGCACATGTATTGACAGGAACCAGGAAGAGAAACCATCGTAACAATAACATACACTCATGTAAGATAGTCTGAAGACACTCAAAGATAATTCAGTGTTTGATCAGTGATCAATACGTCAATACAAAGATCAGTAAGTGGTCCCAGGTGGATCTTTCCATGGTGACCTCAGAGAAAATAAGATCAGCCCCCTCACCGTCATATCCAATGATGGCTCCATTATGTCAGGTTAACTGAGTTCATTTCCTGCTGCATTATCTCAAAAACGCTTTCTAAAACCAGAACCTCCAAGTTGGGTCTGAACGACCATGATAAATTGCACTATCTACTCAGTTTGAGTCACACCAACACAGAATGGACAAAGGACATTTTTCTGTTGTGTTGTTTCATGTTTTCCTGATCTGGGAAGTTTTTGCAAGACAAATGTCTCTCAAGTGTGTGTTCTCCTCATGAGTGTGTTTACATGCAGGCTTCCTCTTGTGACAACTGATGTCATTGGAAACCATCTTGAGGACATTTGGAGAAAGTTCAATCTTTTAGCTGCAGGTACAGTGACTTACAACACTGCAACAACAACAAAAACACCCCTCCACAAACACTCTTGTCCAACATTTGTGCCCAAATTTTCTCCTCATGAGGCATCAAATCACTACAAAAACTGCCATTAAGTTGATCTGGTTGGCACTGGTATTTGTTCTTGCTGCATCATCGTCCAGCCTCCAACCAGAGGTCCCTCAGTTATCATGGAGCCACAGGTGGAGTCTGGATTCTTTTCTGGAATGAGACGGCAATGAGAGTCCTGCCAAGTGACATCACTGACATGAATGGATGACTTCAGTCACATGACTGGATGACTTCAGTCACATGACTGGATGACAGTGTAGATGCCAATATAGAGGTTGGGGAAATCGTCTCTGAGAATCAAGCTTGAACCCACGCCCTCCTTGTCCTTCAAAAATCCAAACAGCGACCATCAGTCTCCCTCCAATCCTGTACTTGGTTCAATGTTGCTGTTCCATTTTGCAGCAGTAGGTGTCGCTGTGATACCAGGTTCAGTTCAAGAGTCCCAACTCCAGCTCATGTTGGTGACCTCAGTGGCAGGTAAAATGGTGCTTCAGTGGATCATGTGATCAACTCATGTGTGTCCTCACTGCTCCACAGGTTTGTCAAATGTTCTGTAAAATAGTTGGACCCAGCAGAGCTGGTAGATTAGGAGTTGATGGAGTCGTTGCAGATACCAGGGTCCAGTTCCATCCTCACTACCCCTGGTGACCATGTCAAAGTGTCCTTGAGTGAGATACTGAACCCCCAAATACTTCTGATGAGTAGATTGGCTCCTTGCATGGCAGCCTTCAGCATCAGTGTGTGACTGTGTGAATGAGAGGACATTGTTCAGCTCCTTGAGTGCTGCTGAGGTAGAAAGGCTCTGTATGAATAGAGTCCTTTTACCATTTCTTTCCTGCCTCTAGCGGCGCTGTCGTCACTTCCTGTGACCGTGGGAGGAAAGGGGTCCCCCTTCAGAATAAGTTTGATATCATGATGTTACTTGCTCTTCAACATGCCTTTAGCAGACCAACTCAGAGAACAGCTCAGTGAGGTAGTGTGGCCGAGCGGTCTAAGGCGCTGGATTTAGGCTCCAGTCTCTGAGGAGGCGTGGGTTCAAATCCCACCACTGCCATCATGTCCCAGGTCACTGGAGAGGTGTGGCAGGTTTCTCACAGCCTCTCCTCTCTCTTCCACTGAGGTCTTCAAACCTGTGACCAGAAGAAGAATCCTCCTGTGAGTCCACAGACCTGAGCATCGCTGCTCTGACTACCAGGTTACTTCCTGGTTATCAGAGTGAAGTCATGGTGAGGTAGTCAGTTGTTCATTTTGTTTTATGACAGAGGCCTCATTGTGAATTAAATAATTTTAATTCTTTACTTGAAGTTTCATGCTGTTTCGATCGAAAAAGGCGAGTTCCTGGAGAAGATCTTCCAGGGCGTCCAGGTTAAAGCGGTGCCCCAGCTGGCACCAGGCGCTGACCCAGGTCCTGCATGGGAGATACTGTCAGTTCTGTTCTGCCCTGCTCACAACCACAGGCTGGTGTTGAGGCCTGCAGCAACCAGGGCCCCAGTCACCAAGAGTATAAAGGCTGGACATTGTGGCAGTGGGAGGAGTCAAAATGAAGACAGACCAATGAGAGCAGGACGTTACTGGAGAAGTCATCCATCCACTTTCTATTCTTATCCTTTAAGGGTCACGGGGGGGGGGGGTGATCCCAGGTGACATTGTTCAAGAGGCAGGGTTCACCCTGGACAGGTCACCAGTCCATCAGGAGAAATGAGGTGGTCGGCATCATGCAACCTAAACTAAAACATTAGTCAGATCAAATTCAGATTAAAGCAAGAGTCTCCAGATCAAAGTCAGAATTCCTGATGATGTCATCAGGGCTTTGACAGTAGCTAGAATTCTGTCTTTGATCTCAGGAGGACATGAAAGAAACCCAATTGAGGAAAGTAGAAGAGAACATTCAGCTTCATTAGAAACACTTGAACTGTTGAACAGTAGAATTTGTTTGAAACAGTTTACAACACTGAGTGACAGGTTTGAAGAGGGAAGAGTTTTCTACTTTAAATTTAAATCTAACTTCAAAGTCGTCAAGTCAATTTTATTTATTTTGTGCCAAATCCCAACAGAAGTTATCTCATGACACTTTACAAGTTTATCGAATGAGACAGGTACCCTGGAAGGTATCACCTTGGCCCCCAGCACCACCCTAAGGAACCTAGGAGTTCTCTTTGATCAGGATCTGTCCTTTCATGCCCACATGAAGCAAATTTCTAGGACTGCTTTCTTTCATTTGTGAAACATTGCTGAGACCAGACACATCCTGTCTCAAAAAGATGCAGAAGAACTAGTCCATGCCTTTGTCACTTCCAGGCTGAATTACTGCAATTCCCTCCTATCAGGCTGCACCAGGAGGTCCCTAAAGACTCTCCAGCTGGTCCAGAACGCTGCTGCCTGACTAGAACTAGTAGAAGAGACCATGTCTCTCCTGTACTGGCCTCTCTGCATGGCTCCCTGTCAAATTTAGAAGAGAATTCAAAATTCTCCTTCTACCATCAAAGTCCTCAACAGTCAGGCTCCTTCATACCTGACAGAGCTCCTAGTCCCCTATTATCCAGCTAGAACCCTTCACTCCCAGGATGTGGGGTTACTGGTGGTTCCTAGAGTTCTAAAAGTAGAATGGAGCCAGAGCCTTCAGCTATCAGGCTCCCCTCCTGTGGAACCGTCTCACAGTTTCAGTCCAGGATGCAGACACCCTCTTGACCTATAAGAGCAGACGAAAGACCTTCCTTTTTGATCAGGCTTATAGTTGGGCTGCTTAGGCTGGCCCTTAGATATGCTGCTAAAGGCTTAGACTGCTGGGGGATCTCCCATGGTGCACTGGGCTTCTCTCTCCTCCTCTCTGTCCTCCTATATTTGTCATACATAAATCATACTCATATGTATTACTAACTCGTCTCCTTCTCCAGAGCCTTCAGGCTCCCCTCATCCCAGATGTGGGTGCTGCTGGAGGAGGCTGCAGACCTGAAGAGGCTCAAGCTGCCACCCGTAGCTCCACCTTCTCACCGTCTGTTCATCAGTCTCTTCACTTCTCTCTCTCTTTATCTCTGTCCCACTCTTTCCTTCTGCATATCTGTCTTCCTCCATTATCTGTCTTTGTCTCTGCCCCGCTCTCCTGCTCTCTTTCCCTCCAACCGGTCAAAGCAGAAGGCCGTCCCCACTGATCCTGGATCTGCTCGACGTTCCTGTCTGTTAAAAGGAAGGTTTTTGTCGCCGCTGTTGCAGGATGTGCTGCTGGTGGAGAATTGTTGGGTGGAGGTTCATTGAAGGAGTTTGGTGCTGGACCTGCTCTACTAGTAAAGAGTCATGAGAGAACTTTTGTTGTGATTTGGCGCAATACAAATAAAACTGACTTGACCAGTGTTATTTGTAGTCTTTTGTTAATTGCATGCCACATGAAATTATTATTGGTCACTTTTCTAGCGACTGTCTCACAGCATCAAGACAAGAACACTTCTACTTTTGATGATGACAGTTTGTTCAACACTAAACTTCATCCAGTACCATGTTGTCAAACACTGGAACCTCCACAGCACCTGAACAGGGACTTGAACCCTGGACCCTCAGATTAAAAGTCTGATGCTCTACCGTCTGAGCTCCTCAGGCTCTTTCTACAGCATTGAGACAGGAACAGAAACACCTGTGAAGGTCAAACTGATGCTTTCTTGACTTGTTCAGTCCTCCATGTTAAAGTCCACCATGCTTTTGATTGGCTCTGATTCTCTGTGGCAAAATCCAACAAGAGGCTCCAAAAATGTCCTGAATGTCACAAGAATGCACAGGACAAGATGTTAGTTTCCTTCATGTCTGCAGTTCCTCCACTGGAAAGTAAAGTCAATGCTGCTCCTCTGCTGAAACCTGGGATCGGACCAGGGACCTTTAGATCTTCAGTCTAAGGCTCTCCCAACTGAGCTGGTTCAGTTCTGAGTGAGGGCCCTGCTTCTCTCATTTATAATCTCTTCCACTCTCACTAGAACTTAGAGAGGATTGGAGCTTCTGAAGTCCTGACACAAATCAAACCAGAGACTTTGAAATACACAGTGAAGGAGTTGGTCATCAAGGTTGATGGCAGCTTATTAAGTTCTATCTTTGATCAAATATAAGAAATGTAAATGAATTCAACATTGATTGCATTTCCCTCCTTTCTTTGGTGCCCTCAGACTTTCTGAGAACTGTAGGAGGAACTGCTCTCTGTTCTGTGTTTGTTCTGCTCAATGGAGGAAGGAACCAAGGACCGGAGCTCTAAGTTTTCCAGTTCCTACATCAGTGAATGGACTTTCTGTGCTGCAAGGAGCCAAAGCTACAAAGGAGGATTACAGAGTTTGTCCTTGCAGGAGTCAGTGACTTCATAGGGTCTAACAAAGGGTTGGACCTGAATGAGACAGTCACCCTTCAACATGGGGCCATGGCAGAGTGAACCAAGAACTCTACAATGGGGGTGAGAGTGGAGCCATGATGGATTCACACTTCATGATGGATTCACACTTCATCACCTCCACCATCATGTGGACCACCTGATCACCTCTCCCTCAACCTCTAAATAACTCATTCCCTGACCAGGAATCGAACTCAGGCCATGGCGGTGAGAGTGCCAAATCCTAGCCACTTGACCATCAGGGACCACACTGAGCTCTCCAACAACAGAGACTATAGACAATGACTCAAGAACACAGGACTCTGTGGTCTCAGCTTGAGATGCAGAGGGTCCACCAAGACCACCAGACACCTCAGCCCCCTAAAGACAGTCCACCCCCAGGATCAGCTTCTATCACTCAGTGGTCCAGAACCATTATGGAGCCTGATCAGGAATGTGAGCAAAGCTCTTGGAACAGGCCTGCTGCCACCACAACTAAGATCCTGCAGGTCACTAGAAACTCCAGTGTCCAGCTGACAAGTGGACGTTCCTCTGATCTGTGGTGGTGCTGAGTTTAGCAAACACCTCCAACAAGAAGATGAAGGAGGCCATCAACTCCTCCAAGCTCAACATCTATACTGGCTTTACTGGGAGGTCAGGAGGTCAAAGCAGATCTTCCCCCTCCACCTCAGATGGTTTCTACTCACAGAGATGAGGGACCAGTTCAAACCAGCTCCCTGGAGCTCCCTTAAGCCATTGTCCCCCTCAGCTAACATCTGGATCTGGACCTGCACCGGTGCTGACTTGTGTCTTGAGTCCCCAGAGTTTGTTGAACCAGAGAAGCTTCAACTGGTGATGGTCGTACAACCAAGCGTGAAGGTGAGCCTGCATTGTCTGATCTGGAGCTAACAGGAATTAGCAAGTTAGCAACTGTTCTAGAGTTGCTGCTGAGTTGAATTTGAATTTATTTGTTAAAAGGTTCCAGTTTCTATGAGGTCAGGGAAGATTGGTGTGGATCTAAAGGTCCCTGTTGATCCCAGGACATTGTTTTGACTCATTTGAACATTTTCAAACCCTCGTTGCTCAGATTTTACATGAATTTGATCATGACTTCAGACAAATGTTCTGTTTATTAATTAAATAATCACTTTAGTTATGAATTTAGTGAGTCAACCAGACTTGGTCAAAGATAAAAGTTAGTCTGGTTATTATTCAGTTTCCAGTCAGTAGGGACACACACACACACACACACACACACACACACACACACACACACACACACACACACACACACACACAGCCTGTCTTTGGTATAAAATGGTCTGTCACGTTCTCTCACGTTGGAAGATTTCTCTGACTCCATTGTGAATACAGAGACTCTTCATCTGCCACCTGAGTCTTGATCCACTGATTCCTCTGATCCACCTCTTTCTGCTCCAACAAGGCTGACATGGATCAGGTGGGTCCATGTCAGCCAATCAGGAGGTTTCTCCTCTCAGTTAATTTTCTTCATCCCAGTTTAGATTGATTCTTCTCAGCCTGATGAAGGAGCATCTGATCAGGTGTTTGGCTGCTTGTTGGTTGTAATTCCATAGATTTTAATCTCAGATGTTATAGAATTAATAAGAACATCTTAAAGACCTTTGTCCAACACTTGAAACTCTCCTGTCTGTGGAGGCCCAACTGGCCTTTGGTAGTGAGGTGGTGGATGCATGTGAATGAAATGAGGCTGGTGTTGCTGTGAGGAGCCACTAGAGGGAGACACCTGTCGTTCCTCCCAGCTGACAATGAGGCTTCACAGCTGCATTTGAAGCTGTCCTTTATTGGTCCCAACTGTCTTGAGCTCAGGGGCCAAACTCACCAACAACACTTCCTCCTGGTCATGTGGTCTGTTTGTCAGGAGATTCCCAATCCAAAGTTGTTGACACACAAGAGAAGAAAACACGTCAAAGTTTGTTCATTTTTATGAATCAAACTGAAAATGAACAGAAGAGTGACGATGAAAATGGATTCAAAAATAATGAATAATCATGAATAATGAATAAATGCTCAGAATTTACTGGCATTTGACTGCATTTAGTGGTTAATCAGTAGATGAAAGAGGAACATATATATTCTATACATGTGATGTACGTACGTGGCTGTGGACAAAAGCGTCTGCTCAATGAAATTGTAGGATTGTAGACTTCTATAAATGTAGAATATAATTGTAGAAATGCTCTCTCTCACCACCCCCAACGTCTGTGCCAGGGTCTCTGGCCAGTGGTCAATGGCTCCTATCACCTGCCCAGGATGGATCCAGCTTGCTTGTCTTTGTAATTCTGCACTTATTAGAGACCTGGAAACAAAGGAATGCTGAAAAAGAGAAAATAGGACCTCACACAAATGGGCTTGTGACAGAAATTAAGATCATTTTGTGGATATCCATCCTCTTCAAATGTGTGTGTGAATGTGGTCGTTGTGGCCGAGTGGTGAAGGCGATGGACTAGAAATCCATTGGGGTGTCCCTGCTCAGGTTGGAGTCCTGCCAGCAACGTTAAACTGTTGATGTTCTATGTCAGGGTGAACGTCCTACCTGTGCCTGATTCAGTGTGGTGGCTCACACCTGAATTTATCCTAACAAGCTAACTTCTTAACGCCAATCTACACAGTTTGAATCATCAAAACCTCAAACTGCAGTCAGGAATTTTCAATTCTTTCATCCACAACAATCCTCATCAATAAAATCTGGAAGAAGGAACCGCAGAAAGTCTGCAGGAGAACGTAGACGAGTGCTGCCACCGACCCGTCGTGGGGAGGACCGGTAACGTGGCGACCCCACTTCCCAAAAGAAGCCGACCGTCCAGCGCACCCTCATCACCCAATAAGGACCTCGGGGACATCCTGGACTCAGTTGACAGGAAACTAACAAGTTTCCATGCTGGACTCTCTCGTGGAAATCCTCCACAAAGAGCCTCCATGAGTCTCTGGAACTCAGCCAGCAAAAGGTGGCTTCACTGGCCGCTAAAAATCAAGCCCTTAAAGCCTCCAGCCTCCCATCACTGTTTCCTCCCTCTCAAATATGTATCCTGAAATATGGATTTGAGTCTTTAGATGCTGTAACGTCCAAAGATCATATTCTTATTGACCCTCCCCCTTCTTTGTTCCACCATGGAAAGAGGAGAACTCTATTCTAGTTTAGTGGATGAACATAGAGGGACTACACCTGGATCTCTGTGTTTAACAAACAATTGAGTTAAACATCAGGAGTCATGAGTTTGCTCAAAACTACTGACTTGGACTGAGTTCAATGAGTTTATAGCCAACAATTCTCCATCAGCCAGCACATCCTGCAAAAGCAATGATGACAATTTTCCTTTTAAAAAGCAGGGACGTTGCGCAGATCCAGGATCAGTGGGAACGGCTGTTTGCTTTAAATGGTTGGGGAAAGAGTCGATTTATTGTCGAGTCAATGTTATTTATATTGTGCCACATCACAACAAAAGTTCTCTCAAGACACTTGACAGGTAGAGCAGGTCCAGAACCACACTCCTTCAATGAATTCACGTATGTGAAGATATTCAACTGATGTGACAAATTCTCATGACAATGAGTCCAGAGAGCCTGTCAGCGCTGACATTCCCCTGGTGTCAGGGAAGTCATGTCAACGGACCTGGAGCCTGTAGTTGGTGTCCATCCTTGATATCCTCCAAACAGGTCATCAAACTTGGCCCTCGTCAGCTTGAAGGACAGCTGGAAACGGCCTTCGTCCAGGCACAGTTCTTGGAGAAAGTGAGTTAAGAAGTTTAGAGTTCCAAGAAGCTTCTTCAGTTCGTTCAGTTTGGTCCTGGAGAACTGTTCAATGTGTCAGGACTTCAGAAGCTCCAATCTTCTCTAAGGTCCAGTGAGAGTGGAAGAGATTATAAATGACAGAAGCAGGGCCCTCCCTCAGAACTGAACCAGCTCAGTTGGGAGAGCCTTAGACTGAAGATCTAAAGGTCCCTGGTCTGATCCCAGGTTTCAGCAGAGGAACAGCATTGACTTTACTTTCCAGTGGAGGAACTGCAGACATGAAGGAAACTAACATCTTGTCCTGTGCATTCTTGTGACATTCAGGACATTTTTGGAGCCTCTTGTTGGATTTTGCCACAGAGAATCAGAGCCAATCAAAAGCATGGTGGACTTCAACATGGAGGACTGAACAAGTCAAGAAAGCATCAGTTTGACCTTCACAGGTGTTTCTGTTCCTGTCTCAATGCTGTAGAAAGAGCCTGAGGAGCTCAGACGGTAGAGCATCAGACTTTTAATGTGAGGGTCCAGGGTTCAAGTCCCTGTTCAGGTGCTGTGGAGGTTCCAGTGTTTGACAACATGGTACTGGATGAAGTTCAGTGTTGAACAAACTGTCAACATTAAAAGTAGAAGTGTTCTTGTCTTGCCACTGTGAGACTGTTGCTAGAAAAGTGACCAACAATAATTTAATGTGGCATGCAATTAACAAAAGACCACAAATGACACTGGTCAAGTTAATTTTATTTGTATTGCACCAAATCACAACAAAGTTCTCTCATGACTCTTTACGAGTAGAGCAGGTCCAGCACCAAACTCCTTCAATGAACCTCCACCCAACAATTCTCCATCAGCAGCACATCCTGCAACAGTGGTGATGAAAACCTTCCTATTAACAGGCAGGAACATCGAGCAGATCCAGGATCAGTGGGGACGAGGTTAAAAAACAAAGGTACCTCAAAACCTCAAAATAATGCTACAGTGATGTCGGAAGAATTGCTAATGAACTCAAGATGATGCAACAGTAATGGAAGAAGAGTTGCTAATAACCTCAAAATAATGCTACAATGATGTTGTAAAAATTGCTATTGAACTCAAAATGATGCTAACAGTAATGTAGTGAAACTTTCGAATAACCTCAAAGTGATGCTGACAGTCATGTAGTAAGAGTTGCTACTAACCTCAAAATAATGCTACAGTAATGTAGTAAAAGTTGCTACGAACCTCAAAATATTGCTACAGTGATGTCGGAAGAATTCCTAATGATCTCAAAATGATGCGATAGTGATGTCATAAGAATTGCTAATGAACTCAAAATGATGCTAACAGTAATGTAGTGGTAGTTGCTAATAAACTCAAAGTGATGCTGACACTAATATAGTAAGAGTAGCTACCAACCTCAAAATAATGCAACAGTGATGTCAGAAGAATTGCTAATGATCTCAAAATGATGCGACAGTGATTTAGTATGAATTGCAAATGAACTAAAAAAGATGCTAAATGTAATGTAGAAAGTGTTTCGAACAACCTCAAAGTGATGCTGACAGTAATGTAGTAAGAGTTGCTACGAACCTCAAAGTAATGCTGACAGTGATGTAGTAAGAGTTGCTTCGAACCTCAAAATGATGCGACAGTGATGGAGTAAGAATTGCTAATAAACTCAAAATGATGCTAAAAGTAATGTAGTGATAGTTGCTATAAACTCAGTGATTCTTTCAGTAATGAAGTGAAAGTTTCGAACAACCTCAAAGTGATGCTGACAGTCATGTAGTAAGAGTTGCTACGAACCTCCAAAAAATGCGACAGTAATGTAGTAAGAGTTGCTACGAACATCAAAATATTGCGACAGTGATGTCGGAAGAATTGCTAATGATCTCAAAATGATGCGACAGTGATGTAGTAAGAATTGCTAATGAACTCAAAATGATGCTAACAGTAATGGAGTGAAACTTTCGAATAACCTCAAAGTGATGATGACAGTCATGTAGTAAGTGTTGCTACGAACCTTAAAATAATGCGACAGTGATGTCGGAAGAATTGCTAATGAACTCAAGATGATGCTAACAGTAATGTAGTGATAGTTGCTAAGAAACTCAGTGATGCTTACAGTAATGTAGTAAGAGTTTCGAACAACCTCAAAGTGATGCTGACAGTCATTTAGTCAGAGTTGCTAATGAACTCAATTCAATGCTACAGTGATGTCGTGAGAATTGCTCATAAACTAAAAATGATGCAAAAAGTAATGTAGTGATAGTTGCTAATAAACTCAAAGTGATGCTGACAGTCATGTAGTAAGAGTTGCTACGAACCTTAAAATAATGCAACAATAATGTAGTAAGAGTTGCTACGAACCTAAAAATAATGTGACAGTGATGTCAGAAGAATTGCTAATGATCTCAAAATGATGCGACAGTGATTTAGTAAGAATTGCGAATGAACTCAAAATGATGCTAACAGTAATGGAGTGAACGTTTGGAATAACCTCAAAGTGATGCTGACAGTCATGTACTAAGAGTTCCTACGAACCTCAAAATAATGCGACAGTAATGTAGTTAAAGTTGCTACGAACCTAAAAATAAATACGACAGTGATGTCGGAAGAATTGCTAATGAACTCAAGATGATGCTAACAGTCATGTAGTGATAGTTGCTAAAAAACTCAAAGTGATGCTGACAGTAATGTAGTAAGAGTTGCTACGAACCTTAAAATAATGCAAAAATAATGTAGTAAGAGTTGCTACGAACCTAAAAATAATGTGACAGTGATGTCAGAAGAATTGCTAATGATCTCAAAATGATGCAACAGTGATGTAGTAAGAATTGCTAATGAACTAAAAATGATGCTAACAGTGATGGAGTGAAACTTTCGAATAACCTCAAAGTGATGCTGACAGTCATGTAGTAAGTGTTGCTACGAACCTCAAAATAATGCGACAGTAATGAAGTAAAAGTTGCTACGAACCTCAAAATATTGCGACAGTGATGTAGTAAAAGTTGCTACGAACCTCAAAATATTGCGACAGTGATGTCGAAAGAATTGCTAATGAACTCAAAATGATGCTAACAGTAATGTAGTGATAGTTGCTAATCAACTCAGTGATGCTTACAGTAATGTAGAAAGTGTTTTGAATAACCTCAAAGTGATGCTGACAGTCATGTACTAAGAGTTGCTACGAACCTCAAAATAATGTGACAGTAATGTCAGAAGAATTGCTAATGATCTCAAAATGTTGCGACAGTGAAGTAGTAAGAATTGCTAATGAACTCAAAATGATGCTAACAGTAATGCAGTGAAACTTTCAAATAACCTCAAAGTGATGCTTACAGTCATGTCGTAAGTGTTGCTACAAACCTCAAAAAAATGCGACAGTAATGTAGTAAAAGTTGCTACGAACCTCAAAATATTGCGACAGTGATGTCGGAAGAATTGCTAATGAACTCAAAATGATGCTAACAGTAATGTAGTGATAGTTGCTAATCAACTCAGTCATGTTACAGTAATGTCGTAAGTGTTTCGAATAACCTCATAGTGATGCTGACAGTCATGTAGTAAGTGTTGCTACGAACCTCAAAATAATGTGACAGTAATGTAGTAAAAGTTGCTACGAACCTCAAAATATTGCGACAGTGATGTCGGAAGAATTGCTAATGAACTCAAGATGATGCTAACAGTAATGTAGTGGTAGTTGCTAATCAAGTCAGTGTTGCTTACAGTAATGTAGTAAGAGTTTCGAACAACCTCAAAGTGATGCTGACAGTCATTTAGTAAGAGTTGCTAATGAACTCAATTCAATGCTACAGTGATGTCGTGAGAATTGCTGATAAACTCAAAAGGATGCAAACAGTAATGTAGTGATAGTTGCTACGAACCTCCAAAAAATGCGACAGTAATGTAGTAAGAGTTGCTACGAACCTCAAAATATTGCGACAGTGATGTCGGAAGAATTGCTAATGATCTCCAAATGATGCGACAGTGATGTAGTAAGAATTGCTAATGAACTCAAAATGATGCTAACAGTAATGGAGTGAAACTTTCGAATAACCTCAAAGTGATGATGACAGTCATGTAGTAAGTGTTGCTACGAACCTCAAAATAATGCGACAGTGATGTCGGAAGAATTGCTAATGAACTCAAGATGATGCTAACAGTAATGTAGTGATAGTTGCTAAGAAACTCAGTGATGCTTACAGTAATGTAGTAAGAGTTTCGAACAACCTCAAAGTGATGCTGACAGTCATTTAGTCAGAGTTGCTAATGAACTCAATTCAATGCTACAGTGATGTCGTGAGAATTGCTCATAAACTAAAAATGATGCAAAAAGTAATGTAGTGATAGTTGCTAATAAACTCAAAGTGATGCTGACAGTAATGTAGTAAGAGTTGCTACGAAACTTAAAATAATGAAACAATAATGTAGTAAGAGTTGCTACGAACCTAAAAATAATGTGACAGTGATGTCAGAAGAATTGCTAATGATCTCAAAATGATGCGACAGTGATTTAGTAAGAATTGCTAATGAACTCAAAATGATGCTAACAGTAATGGAGTGAACGTTTCGAATAACCTCAAAGTGATGCTGACAGTCATGTACTAAGAGTTGCTACGAACCTCAAAATAATGCGACAGTAATGTAGTAAAAGTTGCTACGAACCTCAAAATATTGCGACAGTGATGTCGGAAGAATTGCTAATGAACTCAAGATGATGCTAACAGTAATGTAGTGATAGTTGCTAAGAAACTCAGAGGTGCTTACAGTAATGTAGTAAGAGTTTCGAATAACCTCAAAGTGATGCTGACAGTCATTTAGTAAGAGTTGCTAATGAACTTAATTCAATGCTACAGTGATGTCGTGAGAATTGCTCATGAACTAAAAATGATGCTAACAGTAATGGAGTGAACGTTTCAAATAACCTCAAAGTGATGCTTACAGTCATGTAGTAAGTGTTGCTACGAACCTCAAAATAATGCTACAGTAATGTAGTAAAAGTTGCTACGAACCTCAAAATATTGCTACAGTGATGTCGGAAGAATTCCTAATGATCTCAAAATGATGCGATAGTGATGTCATAAGAATTGCTAATGAACTCAAAATGATGCTAACAGTAATGTAGTGGTAGTTGCTAATAAACTCAAAGTGATGCTGACACTAATATAGTAAGAGTAGCTACCAACCTCAAACTAATGCGACAGTGATGTCAGAAGAATTGCTAATGATCTCAAAATGATGCGACAGTGATTTAGTATGAATTGCAAATGAACTAAAAAAGATGCTAAATGTAATGTAGAAAGTGTTTCGAACAACCTCAAAGTGATGCTGACAGTAATGTAGTAAGAGTTGCTACGAACCTCAAAGTAATGCTGACAGTGATGTAGTAAGAGTTGCTTCGAACCTCAAAATGATGCGACAGTGATGGAGTAAGAATTGCTAATAAACTCAAAATGATGCTAAAAGTAATGTAGTGATAGTTGCTATAAACTCAGTGATTCTTTCAGTAATGAAGTGAAAGTTTCGAACAACCTCAAAGTGATGCTGACAGTCATGTAGTAAGAGTTGCTACGAACCTCCAAAAAATGCGACAGTAATGTAGTAAGAGTTGCTACGAACATCAAAATATTGCGACAGTGATGTCGGAAGAATTGCTAATGATCTCAAAATGATGCGACAGTGATGTAGTAAGAATTGCTCATGAACTCAAAATGATGCTAACAGTAATGGAGTGAAACTTTCGAATAACCTCAAAGTGATGATGACAGTCATGTAGTAAGTGTTGCTACGAACCTCAAAATAATGCGACAGTGATGTCGGAAGAATTGCTAATGAACTCAAGATGATGCTAACAGTAATGTAGTGATAGTTGCTAAGAAACTCAGTGATGCTTACAGTAATGTAGTAAGAGTTTCGAACAACCTCAAAGTGATGCTGACAGTCATTTAGTCAGAGTTGCTAATGAACTCAATTCAATGCTACAGTGATGTCGTGAGAATTGCTCATAAACTAAAAATGATGCAAAAAGTAATGTAGTGATAGTTGCTAATAAACTCAAAGTGATGCTGACAGTCATGTAGTAAGAGTTGCTACGAACCTTAAAATAATGCAACAATAATGTAGTAAGAGTTGCTACGAACCTAAAAATAATGTGACAGTGATGTCAGAAGAATTGCTAATGATCTCAAAATGATGCGACAGTGATTTAGTAAGAATTGCGAATGAACTCAAAATGATGCTAACAGTAATGGAGTGAACGTTTGGAATAACCTCAAAGTGATGCTGACAGTCATGTACTAAGAGTTCCTACGAACCTCAAAATAATGCGACAGTAATGTAGTTAAAGTTGCTACGAACCTAAAAATAAATACGACAGTGATGTCGGAAGAATTGCTAATGAACTCAAGATGATGCTAACAGTCATGTAGTGATAGTTGCTAAAAAACTCAAAGTGATGCTGACAGTAATGTAGTAAGAGTTGCTACGAACCTTAAAATAATGCAAAAATAATGTAGTAAGAGTTGCTACGAACCTAAAAATAATGTGACAGTGATGTCAGAAGAATTGCTAATGATCTCAAAATGATGCAACAGTGATGTAGTAAGAATTGCTAATGAACTAAAAATGATGCTAACAGTGATGGAGTGAAACTTTCGAATAACCTCAAAGTGATGCTGACAGTCATGTAGTAAGTGTTGCTACGAACCTCAAAATAATGCGACAGTAATGAAGTAAAAGTTGCTACGAACCTCAAAATATTGCGACAGTGATGTAGTAAAAGTTGCTACGAACCTCAAAATATTGCGACAGTGATGTCGAAAGAATTGCTAATGAACTCAAAATGATGCTAACAGTAATGTAGTGATAGTTGCTAATCAACTCAGTGATGCTTACAGTAATGTAGTAAGTGTTTTGAATAACCTCAAAGTGATGCTGACAGTCATGTACTAAGAGTTGCTACGAACCTCAAAATAATGTGACAGTAATGTCAGAAGAATTGCTAATGATCTCAAAATGTTGCGACAGTGAAGTAGTAAGAATTGCTAATGAACTCAAAATGATGCTAACAGTAATGCAGTGAAACTTTCAAATAACCTCAAAGTGATGCTTACAGTCATGTCGTAAGTGTTGCTACAAACCTCAAAAAAATGCGACAGTAATGTCGTAAAAGTTGCTACGAACCTCAAAATATTGCGACAGTGATGTCGGAAGAATTGCTAATGAACTCAAGATGATGCTAACAGTAATGTAGTGGTAGTTGCTAATCAAGTCAGTGTTGCTTACAGTAATGTAGTAAGAGTTTCGAACAACCTCAAAGTGATGCTGACAGTCATTTAGTAAGAGTTGCTAATGAACTCAATTCAATGCTACAGTGATGTCGTGAGAATTGCTGATAAACTCAAAAGGATGCAAACTGTAATGTAGTGATAGTTGCTACGAACCTCCAAAAAATGCGACAGTAATGTAGTAAGAGTTGCTACGAACCTCAAAATATTGCGACAGTGATGTCGGAAGAATTGCTAATGATCTCCAAATGATGCGACAGTGATGTAGTAAGAATTGCTAATGAACTCAAAATGATGCTAACAGTAATGGAGTGAAACTTTCGAATAACCTCAAAGTGATGATGACAGTCATGTAGTAAGTGTTGCTACGAACCTCAAAATAATGCGACAGTGATGTCGGAAGAATTGCTAATGAACTCAAGATGATGCTAACAGTAATGTAGTGATAGTTGCTAAGAAACTCAGTGATGCTTACAGTAATGTAGTAAGAGTTTCGAACAACCTCAAAGTGATGCTGACAGTCATTTAGTCAGAGTTGCTAATGAACTCAATTCAATGCTACAGTGATGTCGTGAGAATTGCTCATAAACTAAAAATGATGCAAAAAGTAATGTAGTGATAGTTGCTAATAAACTCAAAGTGATGCTGACAGTAATGTAGTAAGAGTTGCTACGAAACTTAAAATAATGCAACAATAATGTAGTAAGAGTTGCTACGAACCTAAAAATAATGTGACAGTGATGTCAGAAGAATTGCTAATGATCTCAAAATGATGCGACAGTGATTTAGTAAGAATTGCTAATGAACCCAAAATGATGCTAACAGTAATGGAGTGAACGTTTCGAATAACCTCAAAGTGATGCTGACAGTCATGTACTAAGAGTTGCTACGAACCTCAAAATAATGCGACAGTAATGTAGTAAAAGTTGCTACGAACCTCAAAATATTGCGACAGTGATGTCGGAAGAATTGCTAATGAACTCAAGATGATGCTAACAGTAATGTAGTGATAGTTGCTAAGAAACTCAGAGGTGCTTACAGTAATGTAGTAAGAGTTTCGAATAACCTCAAAGTGATGCTGACAGTCATTTAGTAAGAGTTGCTAATGAACTTAATTCAATGCTACAGTGATGTCGTGACAATTGCTCATGAACTAAAAATGATGCTAACAGTAATGGAGTGAACGTTTCGAATAACCTCAAAGTGATGCTGACAGTCATGTACTAAGAGTTGCTACGAACCTCAAAATAATGCGACAGTAATGTAGTAAAAGTTGCTACGAACCTCAAAATATTGCGACAGTGATGTCGGAAGAATTGCTAATGAACTCAAGATGATGCTAACAGTAATGTAGTGATAGTTGCTAAGAAACTCAGAGGTGCTTACAGTAATGTAGTAAGAGTTTCGAATAACCTCAAAGTGATGCTGACAGTCATTTAGTAAGAGTTGCTACTGAACTCAATTCAATGCTACAGTGATGTCGTGAGAATTGCTGATAAACTCAAAAGGATGCAAACAGTAATGAAGTGATAGTTGCTAATCAACTCAGTGATGCTTACAGAAATGTAGTAAGTGTTTCGAACAACCTCAAAGTGATGGTGACAGTCATATAGTAAGACTTACTACGAACCTCAAAATAATGTGACAGTGATGTCAGAAGAATGGCTAATGATCTCAAAATGATGCGACAGTGATTTAGTAAGAATTGCGAATGAACTCAAAATGATGCAAACAGTAATGGAGTGAACGTTTCGAATAACCTCAAAGTGATGCTGACAGTCATGTACTAAGAGTTCCTACGAACCTCAAAATAATGCGACAGTAATGTAGTTAAAGTTGCTACGAACCTAAAAATAAATACGACAGTGATGTTGGAAGAATTGCTAATGAACTCAAGATGATGCTAACAGTCATGTAGTGATAGTTGCTAATAAACTCAAAGTGATGCTGACAGTAATGTAGTAAGAGTTGCTACGAACCTTAAAATAATGCAAAAATAATGGAGTAAGAGTTGCTACGAACCTCAAAATAATGTGACAGTGATGTCAGAAGAATTGCTAATGATCTCAAAATGATGCAACAGTGATGTAGTAAGAATTGCTAATGAACTAAAAATGATGCTAACAGTGATGGAGTGAAACTTTCGAATAACCTCAAAGTGATGCTGACAGTCATGTAGTAAGTGTTGCTACGAACCTCAAAATAATGCGACAGTAATGAAGTAAAAGTTGCTACGAACCTCAAAATATTGCGACAGTGATGTAGTAAAAGTTGCTACGAACCTCAAAATATTGCGACAGTGATGTCGAAAGAATTGCTAATGAACTCAAAATGATGCTAACAGTAATGTAGTGATAGTTGCTAATCAACTCAGTGATGCTTACAGTAATGTAGTAAGTGTTTTGAATAACCTCAAAGTGATGCTGACAGTCATGTACTAAGAGTTGCTACGAACCTCAAAATAATGTGACAGTGATGTCAGAAGAATTGCTAATGATCTCCAAATGATGCAACAGTGATGTAGTAAGAATTGTTAATGAACTCAAAATGATGCTAACAATAATGGAGTGAAACTTTCAAATAACCTCAAAGTGATGCTGACAGTCATGTAGGAAGTGTTGCTACGAACCTCAAAATAATGCGACAGTAATGTAGTAAAAGTTGCTACGAACCTCAAAATATTGCGACAGTGATGTCGGAAGAATTGCTAATGAACTCAAAATGATGCTAACAGTAATGTAGTGATAGTTGCTAATCAACTCAGTGATGCTTACAGTAATGTAGTAAGTGTTTCGAATAACCTCAAAGTGATGCTGACAGTCATGTACTAAGAGTTGCTATGAACCTCAAAATAATGCGACAGTAATGTAGTAAAAGTTGCTACGAACCTCAAAATATTGCGACAGTGATGTCGGAAGAATTGCTCATGAACTTAAAATGATGCTAACAGTAATGTAGTGGTAGTTGCTAATCAAATCAGTGATGCTTACAGTAATGTAGTAAGAGTTTCGAAAAACCTCAAAGTGATGCTGACAGTCATGTAGTAAGAGTTGCTACGAACCTCAAAATAATGCGACAGTAATGTCAGAAGAATTGCTGAAGATCTCAAAATGATGCTAACAGTAATGGAGTGAACGTTTCGAATAACCTCAAAGTGATGCTGACAGTCTTGTACTAAGAGTTGCTACGAACATCAAAATAATACGACAGTGATGTCAGAAGAATTGCTAATGATCTCAAAATGATGCGACAGTGATGTAGTAAGAATTGCTAATGAACTCAAAATGATGCTAACAGTAATGGAGTGAAACTTTCGAATAACCTCAAAGTGATGCTTACAGTCATGTAGTAAAAGTTGCTACGAACCTCAAAATATTGCGACAGTAATGTAGTAAAAGTTGCTACGAACCTCAAAATAATGCGACAGTACTGTAGTAAAAGTTGCTACGAACCTCAAAATATTGCGACAGTGATGTCGGAAGAATTGCTAATGAACTCAAGATGATGCTAACAGTAATGTAGTGATAGTTGCTAAGAAACTCAGTGATGCTTACAGTAATGTAGTAAGAGTTTCGAACAACCTCAAAGTGATGCTGACAGTCATTTAGTAAGAGTTGATAATGAACTCAATTTAATGCTACAGTGATGTCGTGAGAATTGCTCAACAACTCAAAATGATGCTTACAGTAATGTAGTGATAGTTGCTAAAAAACTCAAAGTGATGCCGACAGTAATGTAGTAAGAGTTGCTACGAACCTTAAAATAATGCAACAGAAATGTAGTAAGAGTTGCTACGAACCTCAAAATATTGCAAATGTGATGTCGGAAGAATTGCTAATGATCTCAAAATGATGCGACAGTGATGTAGTAAGAATTGCTAATGAACTCAAAATGATGCTAACAGTAATGGAGTGAAACTTTCGAATAACCTCAAAGTGATGCTTACAGTCATGTAGTAAGTGTTGCTACGAACCTCAAAATAATGCGACAGTAATGTAGTAAAAGTTGCTACGAACCTCAAAATATTGCGACAGTGATGTCGGAAGAATTGCTAATGAACTCAAAATGATGCTAACAGTAATGTAGTGATAGTTGCTAATCAACTCAGTGATGCTTACAGTAATGTAGTAAGTGTTTCGAATAACCTCAAAGTGATGCTGACAGTCATTTAGTAAGAGTTGCTACGAACCTTAAAATAATGCAACAGTAATGTAGTAAGAGTTGCTACGAACCTCAAAATATTGCGACAGTGATGTCGGAAGAATTGCTAATGAACTCAAGATGATGCTAACAGTAATGTAGTGATAGTTGCTAAGAAACTCAGTGATGCTTACAGTAATGTAGTAAGAGTTTCGAACAACCTCAAAGTGATACTGACGGTCATTTAGTAAGAGTTGCTAATGAACTCAATTTAATGCTACAGTGATGTCGTGAGAATTGCTCAACAACTCAAAATGATGCTTACAGTAATGTAGTGATAGTTGCTAAAAAACTCAAAGTGATGCCGACAGTAATGTAGTAAGAGTTGCTACGAACCTTAAAATAATGCAACAGAAATGTAGTAAGAGTTGCTACGAACCTCAAAATATTGCAAATGTGATGTCGGAAGAATTGCTAATGATCTCAAAATGATGCGACAGTGATGTAGTAAGAATTGCTAATGAACTCAAAATGATGCTAACAGTAATGGAGTGAAACTTTCGAATAACCTCAAAGTGATGCTTACAGTCATGTAGTAAGTGTTGCTACGAACCTCAAAATAATGCGACAGTAATGTAGTAAAAGTTGCTACGAACCTCAAAATATTGCGACAGTGATGTCGGAAGAATTGCTAATGAACTCAAAATGATGCTAACAGTAATGTAGTGATAGTTGCTAATCAACTCAGCGATGCTTACAGTAATGTAGTAAGTGTTTCGAATAACCTCAAAGTGATGCTGACAGTCATTTAGTAAGAGTTGCTACGAACCTTAAAATAATGCAACAGTAATGTAGTAAGAGTTGCTACGAACCTCAAAATATTGCGACAGTGATGTCGGAAGAATTGCTAATGAACTCAAGATGATGCTAACAGTAATGTAGTGATAGTTGCTAAGAAACTCAGTGATGCTTACAGTAATGTAGTAAGAGTTTCGAACAACCTCAAAGTGATACTGACGGTCATTTAGTAAGAGTTGCTAATGAACTCAATTTAATGCTACAGTGATGTCGTGAGAATTGCTCAACAACTCAAAATGATGCTTACAGTAATGTAGTGATAGTTGCTAAAAAACTCAAAGTGATGCCGACAGTAATGTAGTAAGAGTTGCTACGAACCTTAAAATAATGCAACAGAAATGTAGTAAGAGTTGCTACGAACCTCAAAATATTGCAAATGTGATGTCGGAAGAATTGCTAATGATCTCAAAATGATGCGACAGTGATGTAGTAAGAATTGCTAATGAACTCAAAATGATGCTAACAGTAATGGAGTGAAACTTTCGAATTACCTCAAAGTGATGCTTACAGTCATGTAGTAAGTGTTGCTACGAACCTCAAAATAATGCGACAGTAATGTAGTAAAAGTTGCTACGAACCTCAAAATATTGCGACAGTGATGTCGGAAGAATTGCTAATGAACTCAAAATGATGCTAACAGTAATGTAGTGATAGTTGCTAATCAACTCAGTGATGCTTACAGTAATGTAGTAAGTGTTTCGAATAACCTCAAAGTGATGCTGACAGTCATTTAGTAAGAGTTGCTAATGAACTCAATTCAATGCTACAGTGATGTCGTGAGAATTGCTCATAAACTCAAAATGATGCGAACAGTAATGTAGTGATAGTTGCTAATAAACTCAAAGTGATGCTAACAGTAATGTAGTAAGAGTTGCTACGAACCTTAAAATAATGCAACAATAATGTAGTAAGAGTTGCTACAACCTCAAAATATTGCGACAGTGATGTCGGAAGAACTGCTAATGATCTCAAAATGATGCTAACATTAATGTAGTAAGAATTGCTAATGAACTTAAAATGATGCGAACAGTGATGTCGTGAGAATTGCTCATAAACTCAAAATGATGCTAACAGTAATGTAGTGATAGTTGCTAATAAACTCAAAGTGATGCTGACAGTAATGTAGTAAGAGTTGCTACGAACCTTAAAATAATGCAACAATAATGTAGTAAGAGTTGCTACGAACCTCAAAATAATGCGACAGTGATGTCAGAAGAATTGCTAATGATCTCAAAATGATGCGACAGTGATGTAGGAAGAATTGCTAATGAACTCAAAAAGATGCGAACAGTAATGGAGTGAAACTTTCGAATAACCTCAAAGTGATGCTTACAGTCATGTAGTAAGTGTTGCTACGAACCTCAAAATAATGCGACAGTAATGTAGTAAAAGTTGCTACGAACCTCAAAATATTGCGACAGTGATGTCGGAAGAATTGCTAATGAACTCAAGATGATGCTAACAGTAATGTAGTGATAGTTGCTAAGAAACTCAGTGATCCTTACAGTAATGTAGTAAGAGTTTCGAACAACCTCAAAGTGATGCTGACAGTCATTTAGTAAGAGTTGCTAATGAACTCAATTTAATGCTACAGTGATGTCGTGAGAATTGCTCAACAACTCAAAATGATGCTAACAGTAATGTAGTGATAGTTGCTAATAAACTCAAAGTGATGCTGACAGTAATGTAGTAAGAGTTGCTACGAACCTTAAAATAATGCAACAGTAATGTAGTAAGAGTTGCTACGAACCTCAAAATATTGCGACAGTGATGTCGGAAGAATTGCTAATGAACTCAAGATGATGCTAACAGTAATGTAGTGATAGTTGCTAAGAAACTCAGTGATGCTTACAGTAATGTCGTAAGAGATTCGAACAACCTCAAAGTGATGCTGACAGTCTTGTACTAAGAGTTGCTACGAACATCAAAATAATGCGACAGTGATGTCAGAAGAATTGCTAATGATCTCAAAATGATGCGACAGTGATGTAGTAAGAATTGCTAATGAACTCAAGATGATGCTAACAGTAATGTAGTGATAGTTGCTAATCAACTCAGTGATGCTTACAGTAATGTAGTAAGTGTTTCGAATAACCTCAAAGTGATGCTGACAGTCATGTACTAAGAGTTGCTATGAACCTCAAAATAATGCGACAGTAATGTAGTAAATGTTGCTACGAACCTCAAAATATTGCGACAGTGATGTCGGAAGAATTGCTCATGAACTTAAAATGATGCTAACAGTAATGTAGTGGTAGTTGCTAATCAAATCAGTGATGCTTACAGTAATGTAGTAAGAGTTTCCAATAACCTCAAAGTGATGCTGACAGTCATGTAGTAAGAGTTGCTACGAACCTCAAAATAATGCGACAGTAATGTAGTAAATTCGCTACGAACCTGAAAATATTGCGACAGTGATGTCAGAAGAATTGCTAAAGATCTCAAAATGATGCTAACAGTAATGGAGTGAACGTTTCGAATAACCTCAAAGTGATGCTGACAGTCTTGTACTAAGAGTTGCTACGAACATCAAAATAATGCGACAGTGATGTCAGAAGAATTGCTAATGATCTCAAAATGATGCGACAGTGATGTAGTAAGAATTGCTAATGAACTCAAAAAGATGCGAACAGTAATGGAGTGAAACTTTCGAATAACCTCAAAGTGATGCTTACAGTCATGTAGTAAAAGTTGCTACGAACCTCAAAATATTGCGACAGTAATGTAGTAAAAGTTGCTACGAACCTCAAAATAATGCGACAGTACTGTAGTAAAAGTTGCTACGAACCTCAAAATATTGCGACAGTGATGTCGGAAGAATTGCTAATGAACTCAAGATGATGCTAACAGTAATGTAGTGATAGTTGCTAAGAAACTCAGTGATGCTTACAGTAATGTAGTAAGAGTTTCGAACAACCTCAAAGTGATGCTGACAGTCATTTAGTAAGAGTTGATAATGAACTCAATTTAATGCTACAGTGATGTCGTGAGAATTGCTCAACAACTCAAAATGATGCTAACAGTAATGTAGTGATAGTTGCTAATAAACTCAAAGTGATGCTGACAGTAATGTAGTAAGAGTTGCTACGAACCTTAAAATAATGCAACAGTAATGTAGTAAGAGTTGCTACGAACCTCAAAATATTGCGACAGTGATGTCGGAAGAATTGCTAATGAACTCAAGATGATGCTAACAGTAATGTAGTGATAGTTGCTAAGAAACTCAGTGATGCTTACAGTAATGTAGTAAGAGTTTCGAACAACCTCAAAGTGATACTGACGGTCATTTAGTAAGAGTTGCTAATGAACTCAATTTAATGCTACAGTGATGTCGTGAGAATTGCTCAACAACTCAAAATGATGCTTACAGTAATGTAGTGATAGTTGCTAAAAAACTCAAAGTGATGCCGACAGTAATGTAGTAAGAGTTGCTACGAACCTTAAAATAATGCAACAGAAATGTAGTAAGAGTTGCTACGAACCTCAAAATATTGCAAATGTGATGTCGGAAGAATTGCTAATGATCTCAAAATGATGCGACAGTGATGTAGTAAGAATTGCTAATGAACTCAAAATGATGCTAACAGTAATGGAGTGAAACTTTCGAATAACCTCAAAGTGATGCTTACAGTCATGTAGTAAGTGTTGCTACGAACCTCAAAATAATGCGACAGTAATGTAGTAAAAGTTGCTACGAACCTCAAAATATTGCGACAGTGATGTCGGAAGAATTGCTAATGAACTCAAAATGATGCTAACAGTAATGTAGTGATAGTTGCTAATCAACTCAGTGATGCTTACAGTAATGTAGTAAGTGTTTCGAATAACCTCAAAGTGATGCTGACAGTCATTTAGTCAGATTTGGTAATGAACTCAATTCAATGCTCCAGTGATGTCGTGAGAATTGCTCATAAACTCAAAATGATGCAAACAGTAATGTAGTGATAGTTGCTAATAAACTCAAAGTGATGCTAACAGTAATGTAGTCAGAGTTGCTACGAACCTTAAAATAATGCAACAATAATGTAGTAAGGGTTGCTACAACCTCAAAATATTGCGACAGTGATGTCGGAAGAACTGCTAATGATCTCAAAATGATGCTAACATTAATGTAGTAAGAATTGCTAATGAACTTAAAATGATGCGAACAGTGATGTCGTGAGAATTGCTCAACAACTCTAAATGATGCTTACAGTAATGTAGTGATAGTTGCTAATAAACTCAAAGTGATGCTGACACTAATGTAGTAAGAGTTGCTAAAAAACCTTAAAGTAATACAACAGTAATGTAGTAAGAGTTGCTACGAACCTCAAAATAATGCGGCAGTAATGTAGTAAAAGTCGCTACGAACCTGAAAATATTGCGACAGTGATGTCAGAAGAATTGCTAAAGATCTAAAAATGATGCGACAGTGATTCAGAAAGAATTGCTCATGAACTCAAAATGATGCTAACAGTAATGGAGTGAACGTTTCAAATAACCTCAAAGTGATGCTGACAGTCTTGTACTAAGAGTTGCTACGAACATCAAAATAATGCGACAGTGATGTCAGAAGAATTGCTAATGATCTCAAAATGATGCGACAGTGATGTAGTAAGAATTGCTAATGAACTCAAAATGATGCTAACAGTAATGGAGTGAAACTTTCGAATAACCTCAAAGTGATGCTGACAGTCATGTAGTAAGAGTTGCTACGAACCTCAAAATAATGCGACAGTAATGTAGTAAAAGTTGCT
The DNA here is from genome assembly GCF_037954235.1 of Aulostomus chinensis. NCBI lineage: Eukaryota > Metazoa > Chordata > Actinopteri > Syngnathiformes > Aulostomidae > Aulostomus > Aulostomus chinensis. The sequence goes on along the minus strand of NC_141320.1, from coordinate 34,794,462 downwards.
ACGAACCTCAAAATATTGCGACAGTGATGTCGGAAGAATTGCTAATGAACTCAAGATGATACTAACAGTAATGTAGTAATAGTTGCTAAGAAACTCAGTGATGCAAACAGTAATGGAGTGAAACTTTCAAAAAACCTCAAAGTGATGCTGACAGTCATGTAGTAAGAGTTGCTACGAACCTCAAAATAATGCGACAGTAATGTAGTAAAAGTTGCTACGAACCTCAAAATATTGCGACAGTGATGTCGGAAGAATTGCTAATGAACTCAAAATGATGCTAACAGTAATGTAGTGATAGTTGCTAATCAAGTCAGTGATGCTTACAGTAATGTAGTAAGAGTTTCGAACAACCTCAAAGTGATGCTGACAGTCATGTAGTAAGAGTTGCTAATGAACTCAGTTCAATGCTACAGTGATGTCGTGAGAATTGCTCAACAACTAAAATGATGCTAACAGTAATGTAGTGAAAGTTGCTAATAAACTCAAAGTGATGCTGACAGTAATGTAGTAAGAGTTGCTACGAACCTTAAAATAATGCAACAATAATATAGTAAGAGTTGCTACGAACCTCAAAATATTGCGACAGTGATGTCGGAATAATTGCTAATGAACTCAAGATGATGCTAACAGTAATGTAGTGAGAGTTGCTAATCAACTCAGTGATGCTTACAGTAATGTAGTAAGTGTTTCGAACAACCTAAAAGTGATGCTGACAGTCATTTAGTAAGAGTTGCTAATGAACTCAATTCAATGCTACAGTGATGTCGTGAGAATTTCTCAACAACTCAAAATGATGCTAACAGTAATGTAGTGATAGTTGCTAATAAACTCAAAGTGATGCTGACAGTAATGTAGTAAGAGTTGCTACGAACCTTAAAATAATGCAACAATAATGTAGAAAGAGTTGCTTCGAACCTCAAAATATTGCGACAGTGATGTCAGAAGAATTGCTAATGATCTCAAAATGATGCGACAGTGATGTCGGAAGAATTGCTCATGAACTCAAAATGATGCTAACAGTAATGGAGTGAAACTTTCGAATAACCTCAAAGTGATGCTGACAGTCATGTAGTAAGAGTTGCTACGAACCTCAAAATAATGCGACAGTAATGTCGTAAAAGTCGCTACGAACCTGAAAATATTGCGACAGTGATGTCAGAAAGAATTGCTCATGAACTCAAAATGATTCTAACAGTAATGGAGTGAACGTTTCAAATAACCTCAAAGTGATGCTGACAGTCTTGTACTAAGAGTTGCTACGAACATCAAAATAATGCGACAGTGATGTCAGAAGAATTATGAATGATCTCAAAATGATGCGACAGTGATGTAGTAAGAATTGCTAATGAAATCAAAATGATGCTAACAGTAATGGAGTGAAACTTTCGAATAACCTCAAAGTGATGCTTACAGTCATGTAGTAAGTGTTGCTACGAACCTCAAAATAATGCGACAGTGATGTCGGAAGAATTGCTAATGATCTCAAGATGATGCTAACAGTAATGTAGTGATAGTTGCTAAGAAACTCAGTGATGCTTACAGTAATGTAGTAAGAGTTCCGAACAACCTCAAAGTGATGCTGACAGTCATTTAATAAGAGTTGCTAATGAACTCAATTTAATGCTACAGTGATGTCGTGAGAATTGCTCAACAACTCAAAATGATGCTAACAGTAATGTAGTGATAGTTGCTAATAAACTCAAAGTGATGCTGACAGTAATGTAGTAAGAGTTGCTACGAACCTTAAAATAATGCAACAATAATGTAGTAAGAGTTGCTACGAACCTCAAAATATTTCGACAGTGATGTCGGAAGAATTGCTCATGAACTCAAGATGATGCTAACAGTAATGGAGTGAAACTTTCGAATAACCTCAAAGTGATGCTGACAGTCATGTAGTAAGTGTTGCTACGAACCTCAAAATAATGCGACAGTAATGTAGTAAAAGTTGCTACGAACCTCAAAATAATGCGACAGTAATGTAGGAAAAGTTGCTACGAACATCAAAATATTGCGACAGTGATGTCGGAAGAATTGCTAATGAACTCAAGATGATGCTAACAGTAATGTAGTAACAGTTGCTAAGAAACTCAGTGATGCAAACAGTAATGGAGTGAAACTTTCGAAAAACGTAAAAGTGATGCTGACACCCATGTAATAAGAGTTGCTACGAACCTCAAAACAATGCGACAGTTATGTAGTAAAAGTTGCTAGGAACCTCAAAATATTGCAACAGTGATGTCGTGAGAATTGCTCAACAACTCTAAATGATGCTAACAGTAATGTAGTGATAGTTGCTAATGAACTCAAAGTGATGCTGACAGTAATGTAGTAAGAGTTGCTACGAACCTTAAAATAATGCAACAGTAATGTAGTAAGAGTTGCTACGAAACTCAAAATAATGCGACAGTGATGTCGGAAGAATTGCTAATGAACTCAAAATGATGCTAACAGTAATGTAGTGAGAGTTGCTAATAAACTCAGTGATGCTTACAGTAATGTAGTAAGTGTTTCGAACAACCTCAAAGTGATGCTGACAGTCATTTAGTAAGAATTGCTAATTAACTCAATTTAATGCGACAGTGATGTCGTGACAATTTCTCAACAACTCAAAATGATGCTAACAGTAATGTAGTGAAAGTTGCTAATAAACTCAAAGTGATGCTGACAGTAATGTAGTAAGAGTTGCTACGAACCTTAAAATAATGCAAAATAATGTCGTAACAGTTGCTTCGAACCTCAAAATATTGCGACAGTGATGTCAGAAGAATTGCTAATGATCTCAAAATGATGCGACAGTGATGTAGTAAGAATTGCTAATGAACTCAAAATGATGCTAACAGTAATGGAGTGAAACTTTCGAATAACCTCAAAGTGATGCTGACAGTCATGTAGTAAGAGTTGCTACGAACCTCAAAATAATGCGACAGTAATGTAGTAAAAGTTGCTACGAACCTCAAAATATTGCGACAGTGATGTCGGAAGAAATGCAAATGAACTCAAAATGATGCCAACAGTAATGTAGTGATAGTTGCTAATCAAGTCAGTGATGTTTACAGTAATGTAGGAAGAGTTTCGAATAACCTCAAAGTGATGCTGACAGTAATGTAGTAAGAGTTACTACGAACCTCAATATAATGCGACAGTAATGTAGTAAAAGTCGCTACGAACCTGAAAATATTGCGACAGTGATGTCAGAAAGAATTGCTCATGAAATCAAAATGATGCTAACAGTAATGGAGTAAACGTTTCAAATAACCTCAAAGTGATGCTGACAGTCTTGTACTAAGAGTTGCTACGAACATCAAAATAATGCGACAGTGATGTCAGAAGAATTGCTAATGATCTCAAAATGATGCGACAGTGATGTAGTAAGAATTGCTAATGAAATCAAAATGATGCTAACAGTAATGGAGTGAAACTTTCGAATAACCTCAAAGTGATGCTTGCAGTCATGTAGTAAGTGTTGCTACGAACCTCAAAATAATGCGACAGTGATGTCGGAAGAATTGCTAATGAACTCAAGATGATGCTAACAGTAATGTAGTGATAGTTGCTAATGAACTCAAAGTGATGCTGAAAGTAATGTAGTTAGAGTTGCTACGAACCTTAAAATAATGCAACAGTAATGTAGTAAGAGTTGCTACGAAACTCAAAATAATGCGACAGTGATGTCGGAAGAATTGCTAATGAACTCAAAATGATGCTAACAGTAATGTAGTGATAGTTGCTAATCAACTCAGTGATGCTTACAGTAATGTAGTAAGTGTTTCGAATAACCTCAAAGTGATTCTGACAGTCATGTAGTAAGAGTTGCTACGAACCTCAAAATAATGCGACAGTAATGTAGTAAAAGTTGCTACGAACCTCAAAATATTGCGACAGTGATGTCGGAAGAATTGCTAATGAACTCAAAATGATGCTAACAGTAATGTAGTGATAGTTGCTCATCAAGTCAGTGACGCTTACAGTAATGTAGTAAGAGTTTCGAACAACCTCAAAGTGATGCTGACAGTCATGTAGTAAGAGTTGCTAATGAACTCAGTTCAATGCTACAGTGATGTCGTGAGAATTGCTCAACAACTAAAATGATGCTAACAGTAATGTAGTGAAAGTTGCGAATAAACTCAAAGTGATGCTGACAGTAATGTAGTAAGAGTTGCTACGAACCTTAAAATAATGCAACAATAATGTAGTAAGAGTTGCTACGAACCTCAAAATATTGCGACAGTGATGTCGGAAGAATTGCTAATGAACTCAAGATGATGCTAACAGTAATGTAGTGAGAGTTGCTAATCAACTCAGTGATGCTGACAGTAATGTAGTAAGTGTTTCGAATAACCTCAAAGTGATTCTGACAGTCATGTAGTAAGAGTTGCTACGAACCTCAATATAATGCGACAGTAATGCAGTAAAAGTGGCTACGAACCTCAAAATATTGCGACAGTGATGTCGGAAGAATTGATAATGAACTTAAAATGATGCTAACAGTAATGTAGTGATAGTTGCGAATCAACTCAGTGATGCTTACAGTAATGTAGTAAGTGTTTCGAATAACCTCAAAGTGATGGTGACAGTCATTAGGAAGAGTTGCTACGAACCTCAAAATAATGCGACAGTGATGTCGGAAGAATTGCTAAAGATCTCAAAATATTGCGACAGTGATGTCGGAAGAATTGCTAATGAACTCAAGATGATGCTAACAGTAATGGAGTGAAACTTTCAAATAACCTCAAAGTGATGCTGACAGTCATGTCGTAAGAGTTGCTACGAATCTCAAAATAATGCGATAGAAATGTAGTAAAAGTTGCTACGAACCTCAAAATAATGCGACAGTAATGTAGTAAAAGTTGCTACGAACCTCATAATATTGCGACAGTGATGTCGGAAGAATTGCTAATGAACTCAAAATGATGCTAACAGTAATGTAGTGATAGTTGCTAATCAAGTCAGTGATGCTTACAGTAATGTAGTAACAGTTTCGAACAACCTCAAAGTGATGCTGACAGTCATGTAGTAAGAGTTGCTAATGAACTCAGTTCAATGCTACAGTGATGTCGTGAGAATTGCTCAACAACTAAAATGATGCTAACAGTAATGTAGTGAAAGTTGCTAATAAACTCAAAGTGATGCTGACAGTAATGTAGTAAGAGTTGCTACGAACCTTAAAATAAAGCAACAATAATGTAGTAAGAGTTGCTACGAACCTCAAAATATTGCGACAGTGATGTCGGAAGAAATGCAAATGAACTCAAAATGATGCTAACAGTAATGTAGTGATAGTTGCTAATCAAGTCAGTGATGCTTACAGTAATGTAGGAAGAGTTTCGAATAACCTCAAAGTGATGCTGACAGTCATGTAGTAAGAGTTGCTACGAACCTCAATATAATGCGACAGTAATGTAGTAAAAGTCGCTACGAACCTCAAAATATTGCGACAGTGATGTCGGAAGAATTGCTCATGAACTCAAGATGATGCTAACAGTAATGTAGTGATAGTTGCTAAGAAACTCAGTGATGCTTACGGTAATGTAGTAAGAGTTTCGAACAACCTCAAAGTGATGCTGACAGTCATTTCGTAAGAGTTGCTAATGAACTCAATTTAATGCTACAGTGATGTCGTGAGAATTGCTCAACAACTCAAAATGATGCGAACAGTAATGTAGTGATAGTTGCTAATCAACTCAGTGATGCTTACAGTAATGTAGTAAGTGTTTCGAATAACCTCAAAGTGATGCTGACAGTCATGTAGTAAGTGTTGCTACGAACCTCAAAATGATGCGACAGTGATGTCAGAAGAATTGGTAAGGATCTCAAAATGATGCTAACAGGAATGGAGTGAACGTTTCGATTAACCTCAAATGATGCTGACAGTCATGTAGTAAGAGTTGCTACGAACCTCAAAATAATGCGACAGTAATGTAGTAAAAGTTGCTACAAACCTCAAAATATTGCGACAGTGATGTCGGAAGAATTGGTAAGGATCTTAAAATGATGCTAACAGTAATGTAGTGAGAGTTGCGAATCAACTCAGTGATGCTTCAAGTAATGTAGTAAGAGTTTCGAACAACCTAAAAATGATGGTGACAGTCATGCAGTAAGAGTTGCAAATAACCTCAAAATAATGCTACAGTGATGTAGTAAGAATTGCTAATGATCTCAAAATAATGCTACAGTGATGTCGGAAGAATTGCTAATCAACTCAAAATGATGCTAACAGTAATGAAGTGAAATTTGAAATGAACTCAAAGTGATGCTGACAGTAATGTAGTGATAGTTGCTAATAAACTCAAAGTGATGCTGACAGTCATGTAGTAAGAGTTGCTGTGAACGTCAAAATAATGCGACAGTGATGTCGGACGAATTGCTAATGATCTCAAAATAATGCGACAGTGATGTCGTAAGAATTGCTGATGAACTCAAAATGATGCTAACAGTAATGTATTGATAGTTGCTAATAAACTCAGTGATGCTTACAGTAATGCAGTAAGTGTTTCGAACAACCTCAAAGTGATGCTGACAGTCATGTAGTAAGAGTTGCTACTAACCTCAAAACAATGCAACAGTAATGTAGTAAGAGTTTCTAAGAAACCTCCAAATAATGCGACAGTGATGTCGGACGAATTACTAATAATCTCAAAATGATGCGACAGTGATGTCGGACGAATTACTAATAATCTCAAAATGATGCGACAGTGATGTCGTAAGAATTGCTAATCAACTCAAAATGATGCTAACAGTAATGTAGTGATAGTTGCTAATAAACTCAAAGTGATGCTGACAGTAATGTAGTAAGAGTTGCTACGATCCTCCAAATAATGCGACAGTGATGTTGGAAGAATTGCTAATGAACTCAAAATGATGCTGACAATAATGTAGTAAGAGTTGCTAATAACCTCAAAATAATGCTACAATGATGTCGTAAAAATTGCTAATGATCTCAAAATGATGCGACAGTGATGTCGTAAGAATTGCTAATAAACTCAAAATGATGCTAAAAGTAATTTAGTGAAAGTTTCGAATAACCTCAAAGTGATGTTGACAGTCATGTGGTTACAGTTGCGAGTAACCTAAAAATGATGCTGACATTAATGTAGTAAAAGTTGCTAATAACCTCAAAATAATGCTACAATAATGTCGTAAAAATTGCTAATGATCTCAAAATGATGCGACAGTGATGTCGTAAGAATTGCTAATAAACTCAAAATGATGCTAAAAGTAATGTAGTGATAGTTGCTAATAAACTCAAAGTGATGCTGACAGTCATGTAGTAAGTGTTTCGAACAACCTCAAAGTGAGGCTGACAGTCATGTAGTAAGAGTTACTATGAACCTCAAATTAAGACGACACTGATGTCGTAAGAATTGCTAATAAACTCAAAATGATGCTAACAGTAATTTAGTGATAGTTGCTAATAAACTCAGTGATGCTTACAGTAATGTAGTAAGTGTTTCGAAGTACCCCAAAGTGATGCTGACAGTCATGTAGTAAGAGTTGCTAATCACCTCAAAATAGAGCGAAAGTGATGTCAGAAGAATTGGAAATGAACTCAAAATGATGCTAACAGTAATGCAGTGATAGTTGCTAATAATCTCAAAGTGATGCTGACAGTCATGTAGTAAGAGTTGCTATGAACCTCAAAATAATGCGACAGTGATATAGTAAGAGTTGCTACGAACCTCAAAAAATGCGACAGTGATGTTGGAAGAATTGCAAATGATCTAAAAATGATGCGACAGTGATGTAGTAAGAATTGCTAATGAACTCAAAATGATGCTAACAGTAATGCAGTGATAGTTGCTAATAATCTCAAAGTGATGCTGACAGTCATGTAGTAAGAGTTGCTATGAACCTCAAAATAATGCGACAGTGATATAGTAAGAGTTGCTACGAACCTCAAAAAATGTGACAGTGATGTTGGAAGAATTGCAAATGATCTCAAAATTATGCGACAGTAATGTAGTAAGAATTGCTAATGAACTCAAAATGATGCTAACAGTAATGCAGTGATAGTTGCTAATAATCTCAAAGTGATGCTGACAGTCATGTAGTAAGAGTTGCTACGAACCTCAAAATAATGCGACAGTGATGTATTAAGAGTTGCTACGATCCTTAAATAATGCGACAGTGATGTCGGAAGAATTGCTCATGATCTCAAAATGATGCTGACAGTAATGGAGTAAGAATTGCTAATGATCTCAAAATGATGCTAAAAGTAATTTAGTGAAAGTTTCGAATAACCTCAAAGTGATGTTGACAGTCATGTGGTTACAGTTGCGAGTAACCTAAAAATGATGCTGACATTAATGTAGTAAAAGTTGCTAATAACCTCAAAATAATGCTACAATGATGTCGTAAAAATTGCTAATGATCTCAAAATGATGCGACAGTGATGTCGTAAGAATTGCTAATGAACTCAAAATGATGCTAACAGTAATGTAGTGAAACTTTCGAATAACCTCAAAGTGATGCTGACAGTAATGTAGTAAGTGTTTGGAACAACCTCAAAGTGAGGCTGACAGTCATGTAGTAAGAGTTACTACGAACCTCAAATTAACACGACAGTGATGTTGTAAGAATTGCTAATAAACTCAAAATGATGCTAACAGTAATGTAGTGATAGTTGCTAATAAACTCAAAGTGACGCTGACAGTGATGTAGTCAGAGTTGCAACGAACCTCAAAATAATACGACAGTGATGTCGGAAGAATTGCTCATGATATCAAAATGATGCTGACAGTAATGGAGTAAGAATTGCTAATGTACTCAAAATGATGCTAACAGTAATGTAGTGAAAGTTTCGAATAACCTCAAAGTGATGCTGACAGTCATGTGGTTAGAGTTGCGAGTAACCTAAAAATGATGGTGACAGTCATGCAGTAAGAGTTGCAAATAACCTCAAAATAATGCTACAGTGATGTAGTAAGAATTGCTAATGATATCAAAATAATGCTACAGTGATGTCGGAAGAATTGCTAATCAACTCAAAATGATGCTAACAGTCATGAAGTGAAATTTGAAATGAACTCAAAGTGATGCTGACAGTAATGTAGTGATAGTTGCTAATGAACTCAAAGTGATGCTGACAGTCATGTAGTAAGAGTTGCTGTGAACGTCAAAATAATGCGACAGTGATGTCGGACGAATTGCTAATGATCTCAAAATAATGCGACAGTGATGTCGTAAGAATTGCTGATGAACTCAAAATGATGCTAACAGTAATGTATTGATAGTTGCTAATAAACTAAGTGATGCTTACAGTAATGTAGTAAGTGTTTCGAACAACCTCAAAGTGATGCTGACAGTCATGTAGTAAGAGTTGCTACTAACCTCAAAACAATGCAACAGTAATGTAGTAAGAGTTTCTAAGAAACCTCCAAATAATGCGACAGTGATGTCGGAAGAATTGCTAATGAACTCAAAATGATGCGACAGTGATGTCGTAAGAATTGCTAATCAACTCAAAATGATGCTAACAGTAATGTAGTGATAGTTGCTAATAAACTCAAAGTGATGCTGACAGTAATGTAGTAAGAGTTGCTACGATCCTCCAAATAATGCGACAGTGATGTTGGAAGAATTGGTAATGATCTAAAAATGATGTGACAGTAATGGAGTAAGAATTGCTAATGAACTCAAAATGATGCTGACAATAATGTAGTAAGAGTTGCTAATAACCTCAAAATAATGCTACAATGATGTCGTAAAAATTGCTAATGATCTCAAAATGATGCGACAGTGATGTCGTAAGAATTGCTAATAAACTCAAAATGATGCTAAAAGTAATTTAGTGAAAGTTTCGAATAACCTCAAAGTGATGTTGACAGTCATGTGGTTACAGTTGCGAGTAACCTAAAAATGATGCTGACATTAATGTAGTAAAAGTTGCTAATAACCTCAAAATAATGCTACAATAATGTCGTAAAAATTGCTAATGATCTCAAAATGATGCGACAGTGATGTCGTAAGAATTGCTAATAAACTCAAAATGATGCTAAAAGTAATGTAGTGATAGTTGCTAATAAACTCAAAGTGATGCTGACAGTCATGTAGTAAGTGTTTCGAACAACCTCAAAGTGAGGCTGACAGTCATGTAGTAAGAGTTACTATGAACCTCAAATTAAGACGACACTGATGTCGTAAGAATTGCTAATAAACTCAAAATGATGCTAACAGTAATTTAGTGATAGTTGCTAATAAACTCAGTGATGCTTACAGTAATGTAGTAAGTGTTTCGAAGTACCCCAAAGTGATGCTGACAGTCATGTAGTAAAAGTTGCTAATAACCTCAAAATAATGCTACAATGATGTCGTAAAAATTGCTAATGATCTCAAAATGATGCGACAGTGATGTCGTAAGAATTGCTAATGAACTCAAAATGATGCTAACAGTAATGTAGTGAAACTTTCGAATAACCTCAAAGTGATGCTGACAGTAATGTAGTAAGTGTTTGGAACAACCTCAAAGTGAGGCTGACAGTCATGTAGTAAGAGTTACTACGAACCTCAAATTAACACGACAGTGATGTTGTAAGAATTGCTAATAAACTCAAAATGATGCTAACAGTAATGTAGTGATAGTTGCTAATAAACTCAAAGTGACGCTGACAGTGATGTAGTCAGAGTTGCAACGAACCTCAAAATAATACGACAGTGATGTCGGAAGAATTGCTCATGATATCAAAATGATGCTGACAGTAATGGAGTAAGAATTGCTCATGTACTCAAAATGATGCTAACAGTAATGTAGTGAAAGTTTCGAATAACCTCAAAGTGATGCTGACAGTCATGTGGTTAGAGTTGCGAGTAACCTAAAAATGATGGTGACAGTCATGCAGTAAGAGTTGCAAATAACCTCAAAATAATGCTACAGTGATGTAGTAAGAATTGCTAATGATATCAAAATAATGCTACAGTGATGTCGGAAGAATTGCTAATCAACTCAAAATGATGCTAACAGTCATGAAGTGAAATTTGAAATGAACTCAAAGTGATGCTGACAGTAATGTAGTGATAGTTGCTAATGAACTCAAAGTGATGCTGACAGTCATGTAGTAAGAGTTGCTGTGAACGTCAAAATAATGCGACAGTGATGTCGGACGAATTGCTAATGATCTCAAAATAATGCGACAGTGATGTCGTAAGAATTGCTGATGAACTCAAAATGATGCTAACAGTAATGTATTGATAGTTGCTAATAAACTAAGTGATGCTTACAGTAATGTAGTAAGTGTTTCGAACAACCTCAAAGTGATGCTGACAGTCATGTAGTAAGAGTTGCTACTAACCTCAAAACAATGCAACAGTAATGTAGTAAGAGTTTCTAAGAAACCTCCAAATAATGCGACAGTGATGTCGGAAGAATTGCTAATGAACTCAAAATGATGCGACAGTGATGTCGTAAGAATTGCTAATCAACTCAAAATGATGCTAACAGTAATGTAGTGATAGTTGCTAATAAACTCAAAGTGATGCTGACAGTAATGTAGTAAGAGTTGCTACGATCCTCCAAATAATGCGACAGTGATGTTGGAAGAATTGGTAATGATCTAAAAATGATGTGACAGTAATGGAGTAAGAATTGCTAATGAACTCAAAATGATGCTGACAATAATGTAGTAAGAGTTGCTAATAACCTCAAAATAATGCTACAATGATGTCGTAAAAATTGCTAATGATCTCAAAATGATGCGACAGTGATGTCGTAAGAATTGCTAATAAACTCAAAATGATGCTAAAAGTAATTTAGTGAAAGTTTCGAATAACCTCAAAGTGATGTTGACAGTCATGTGGTTACAGTTGCGAGTAACCTAAAAATGATGCTGACATTAATGTAGTAAAAGTTGCTAATAACCTCAAAATAATGCTACAATAATGTCGTAAAAATTGCTAATGATCTCAAAATGATGCGACAGTGATGTCGTAAGAATTGCTAATAAACTCAAAATGATGCTAAAAGTAATGTAGTGATAGTTGCTAATAAACTCAAAGTGATGCTGACAGTCATGTAGTAAGTGTTTCGAACAACCTCAAAGTGAGGCTGACAGTCATGTAGTAAGAGTTACTATGAACCTCAAATTAAGACGACACTGATGTCGTAAGAATTGCTAATAAACTCAAAATGATGCTAACAGTAATTTAGTGATAGTTGCTAATAAACTCAGTGATGCTTACAGTAATGTAGTAAGTGTTTCGAAGTACCCCAAAGTGATGCTGACAGTCATGTAGTAAGAGTTGCTAATCACCTCAAAATAGAGCGAAAGTGATGTCAGAAGAATTGGAAATGAACTCAAAATGATGCTAACAGTAATGCAGTGATAGTTGCTAATAATCTCAAAGTGATGCTGACAGTCATGTAGTAAGAGTTGCTATGAACCTCAAAATAATGCGACAGTGATATAGTAAGAGTTGCTACGAACCTCAAAAAATGCGACAGTGATGTTGGAAGAATTGCAAATGATCTAAAAATGATGCGACAGTGATGTAGTAAGAATTGCTAATGAACTCAAAATGATGCTAACAGTAATGCAGTGATAGTTGCTAATAATCTCAAAGTGATGCTGACAGTCATGTAGTAAGAGTTGCTATGAACCTCAAAATAATGCGACAGTGATATAGTAAGAGTTGCTACGAACCTCAAAAAATGTGACAGTGATGTTGGAAGAATTGCAAATGATCTCAAAATTATGCGACAGTAATGTAGTAAGAATTGCTAATGAACTCAAAATGATGCTAACAGTAATGCAGTGATAGTTGCTAATAATCTCAAAGTGATGCTGACAGTCATGTAGTAAGAGTTGCTACGAACCTCAAAATAATGCGACAGTGATGTATTAAGAGTTGCTACGATCCTTAAATAATGCGACAGTGATGTCGGAAGAATTGCTCATGATCTCAAAATGATGCTGACAGTAATGGAGTAAGAATTGCTAATGATCTCAAAATGATGCTAAAAGTAATTTAGTGAAAGTTTCGAATAACCTCAAAGTGATGTTGACAGTCATGTGGTTACAGTTGCGAGTAACCTAAAAATGATGCTGACATTAATGTAGTAAAAGTTGCTAATAACCTCAAAATAATGCTACAATGATGTCGTAAAAATTGCTAATGATCTCAAAATGATGCGACAGTGATGTCGTAAGAATTGCTAATGAACTCAAAATGATGCTAACAGTAATGTAGTGAAACTTTCGAATAACCTCAAAGTGATGCTGACAGTAATGTAGTAAGTGTTTGGAACAACCTCAAAGTGAGGCTGACAGTCATGTAGTAAGAGTTACTACGAACCTCAAATTAACACGACAGTGATGTTGTAAGAATTGCTAATAAACTCAAAATGATGCTAACAGTAATGTAGTGATAGTTGCTAATAAACTCAAAGTGACGCTGACAGTGATGTAGTCAGAGTTGCAACGAACCTCAAAATAATACGACAGTGATGTCGGAAGAATTGCTCATGATATCAAAATGATGCTGACAGTAATGGAGTAAGAATTGCTAATGTACTCAAAATGATGCTAACAGTAATGTAGTGAAAGTTTCGAATAACCTCAAAGTGATGCTGACAGTCATGTGGTTAGAGTTGCGAGTAACCTAAAAATGATGGTGACAGTCATGCAGTAAGAGTTGCAAATAACCTCAAAATAATGCTACAGTGATGTAGTAAGAATTGCTAATGATATCAAAATAATGCTACAGTGATGTCGGAAGAATTGCTAATCAACTCAAAATGATGCTAACAGTCATGAAGTGAAATTTGAAATGAACTCAAAGTGATGCTGACAGTAATGTAGTGATAGTTGCTAATGAACTCAAAGTGATGCTGACAGTCATGTAGTAAGAGTTGCTGTGAACGTCAAAATAATGCGACAGTGATGTCGGACGAATTGCTAATGATCTCAAAATAATGCGACAGTGATGTCGTAAGAATTGCTGATGAACTCAAAATGATGCTAACAGTAATGTATTGATAGTTGCTAATAAACTAAGTGATGCTTACAGTAATGTAGTAAGTGTTTCGAACAACCTCAAAGTGATGCTGACAGTCATGTAGTAAGAGTTGCTACTAACCTCAAAACAATGCAACAGTAATGTAGTAAGAGTTTCTAAGAAACCTCCAAATAATGCGACAGTGATGTCGGAAGAATTGCTAATGAACTCAAAATGATGCTGACAGTAATGTAGTAAGAGCTGCTAATAACCTCAAAATAATGCGACAGTGATGTCGGACGAATTACTAATAATCTCAAAATGATGCGACAGTGATGTCGTAAGAATTGCTAATCAACTCAAAATGATGCTAGCAGTAATGTAGTGATAGTTGCTAATAAACTCAAAGTGATGCTGACAGTAATGTAGTAAGAGTTGCTACGATCCTCCAAATAATGCGACAGTGATGTTGGAAGTATTGGTCATGATCTAAAAATGATGTGACAGTAATGGAGTAAGAATTGCTAATGAACTCAAAATGATGCTGACAATAATGTATTAAGAGTTGCTAATAACCTCAAAATAATGCTACAATGATGTCGTAAAAATTGCTCATGATCTCAAAATGATGCGACAGTGATGTCGTGAGAATTGCTAATAAACTCAAAATGATGCTAAAAGTAATTTAGTGAAAGTTTCGAATAACCTCAAAGTGATGTTGACAGTCATGTGGTTACAGTTGCGAGTAACCTAAAAATGATGCTGACATTAATGTAGTAAAAGTTGCTAATAACCTCAAAATAATGCTACAATAATGTCGTAAAAATTGCTATTGATCTCAAAATGATGCGACAGTGATGTCGTAAGAATTGCTAATAAACTCTAAATGATGCTAAAAGTAATGTCGTGATAGTTGCTACTAACCTCAAAATAATGCAACAGTGATGTATTAAGAGTTGCTACGATCCTAAAATAATGTGACAGTGATGTCGGAAGAATTGCTCATGATCTCAAAATGATGCTGACAGTAATGGAGTAAGAATTGCTAATGTACTCAAAATGATGCTAACAGTAATGTAGTGAAAGTTTCGAATAACCTCAAAGTGATGCTGACAGTCATGTAGTCAGAGTTGCTAATGACCTCAAAATAATGCGACAGTGATGTCGGAAGAATTGCTAATGATCTCAAAATGATGCGACGGTGATGTCGTAAGAATTGCTAATAAACTCAAAATGATGCTAACAGTAATGTAGTGATAGTTGCTAATAAACTCAAAGTGATGCTGACAGTCATGTAGTGTTTCGAACAACCTCAAAGTGAGGCTGACAGTCATGTAGTAAGAGTTACTAATCACCTCAAAATAGAGCGAAAGTGATGTCAGAAGAATTGGAAATGAACTCAAAATGATGCTAACAGTAATTTAGTGATAGTTGCTAAGAAACTCAGTGATGCTGACAGTAATGTAATATTTGTTTCGAACAACCCCAAAGTGATGCTGACAGTCATGTAGTAAGAGTTGCTAATAACCTCAAAATAATGCTACAGTGATGTAGGAAGAATTTCTAATGATCTCAAAATGATGCGACAGTGATGAAGTAAGAATTGCTAATGAACTCAAAATGATGCTAAAAGTAATGTAGTGATAGTTGCTAATGATCTCACAGTGATGCTGACAGTCATGTAGTAAGAATTGCTACGAACCTCAAAAAATGCGACAGTGATGTTGGAAGAATTGCAAATGATCTCAAATTGATGCGACAGTGATGTAATCAGAATTGCTAATGAACTCAAAATGATGCTAAAAGTAATGTAGTGATAGTTGCTAATAATCTCAAAGTGATGCTGACAGTCATGTAGTAAGAGTTGCTATGAACCTCAAAATAATGCAACAGTGATATAGTAAGAGTTGCTACGAACCTCAAAAAATGCGACAGTGATGTCAGAAGAATTGCAAATGATCTAAAAATGATGCTAAAGTGATGTAGTAAGAATTGCTAATGAACTCAAAATGATGCTAACAGTAATGCAGTGATTGTTGCTAATCATCTCAAAGTGATGCTGACAGTCATGTAGTAAGAGTTGCTATGAACCTCAAAATAATGCAACAGTGATATAGTAAGAGTTGCTACGAACCTCAAATAATGCGACAGTGATGTTGGAAGAATTGGAAATGATCTCAAAAATGATGCAACAGTGATGTAGTAAGAATTGCTAATAAACTCAAAATGATGCTAAAGTAATGTAGTGAAAGTTTCGAATAACCTCAAAGTGATGCTGACAGTCATGTGGTTAGAGTTGCGAGTAACCTAAAAATGATGCGACAGTGATGTATTAAGAGTTGGTACGATCCTAAAATAATGCGACAGTGATGTAGTAAGAATTGCTAATGATCTCAAAATAATGCTACAGTGATGTCGGAAGAATTGCTAATGAACTCAGAATGATGCTAACAGTAATGAAGTGAAATTTGAAATGAACTCAAAGTGATGCTAAAAGTAATGGAGTTATAGTTGCTAATAAACTCAGTGATGCTTACAGTAATGTAATAAGTGTTTCGAACAACCTCAAAGTGATGCTGACAGTCATGTAGGAAGAGTTGCTACGAACCTCAAAAAATGCGACAGTGATGTTGGAAGAATTGCAAATGATCTAAAAATGATGCGACAGTGATGTAGTAAGAATTGCTAATGAACTCAAAATGATGCTAACAGTAATGCAGTGATAGTTGCTCATAATCTCAAAGTGATGCTGACAGTCATGTAGTAAGAGTTGCTACGATCCTAAAATAATGCGACAGTGATGTCGGAAGAATTGCTCATGATCTCAAAATAATGCTCCAGTTATGTAGTAAGAATTTCTAATGATCTCAAAATAATGCTACAGTGATGTCGGAAGAATTGCTAATAAACTCAAAATGATGCTAACAGTAATGAAGTGAAAATTGAAATGAACTCAAAATGATGCTGACAGTAATGTAGTAAGAGTTTCGAACAACCTCAAAGTGATGCTGACAGTCATGTAGTAAGAGTTGCTACGAACCTCAAAATAATGCGACAGTGATGTCGGAAGAATTGCTAATGAACTCAAGATGATACTAACAGTAATGTAGTAATAGTTGCTAAGAAACTCAGTGATGCAAACAGTAATGGAGTGAAACTTTCAAAAAACCTCAAAGTGATGCTGACAGTCATGTAGTAAGAGTTGCTACGAACCTCAAAATAATGCGACAGTAATGTAGTAAAAGTTGCTACGAACCTCAAAATATTGCGACAGTGATGTCGGAAGAATTGCTAATGAACTCAAAATGATGCTAACAGTAATGTAGTGATAGTTGCTAATCAAGTCAGTGATGCTTACAGTAATGTAGTAAGAGTTTCGAACAACCTCAAAGTGATGCTGACAGTCATGTAGTAAGAGTTGCTAATGAACTCAGTTCAATGCTACAGTGATGTCGTGAGAATTGCTCAACAACTAAAATGATGCTAACAGTAATGTAGTGAAAGTTGCTAATAAACTCAAAGTGATGCTGACAGTAATGTAGTAAGAGTTGCTACGAACCTTAAAATAATGCAACAATAATATAGTAAGAGTTGCTACGAACCTCAAAATATTGCGACAGTGATGTCGGAATAATTGCTAATGAACTCAAGATGATGCTAACAGTAATGTAGTGAGAGTTGCTAATCAACTCAGTGATGCTTACAGTAATGTAGTAAGTGTTTCGAACAACCTAAAAGTGATGCTGACAGTCATTTAGTAAGAGTTGCTAATGAACTCAATTCAATGCTACAGTGATGTCGTGAGAATTTCTCAACAACTCAAAATGATGCTAACAGTAATGTAGTGATAGTTGCTAATAAACTCAAAGTGATGCTGACAGTAATGTAGTAAGAGTTGCTATGAACCTTAAAATAATGCAACAATAATGTAGAAAGAGTTGCTTCGAACCTCAAAATATTGCGACAGTGATGTCAGAAGAATTGCTAATGATCTCAAAATGATGCGACAGTGATGTCGGAAGAATTGCTCATGAACTCAAAATGATGCTAACAGTAATGGAGTGAAACTTTCGAATAACCTCAAAGTGATGCTGACAGTCATGTAGTAAGAGTTGCTACGAACCTCAAAATAATTCGACAGTAATGTCGTAAAAGTCGCTACGAACCTGAAAATATTGCGACAGTGATGTCAGAAAGAATTGCTCATGAACTCAAAATGATGCTAACAGTAATGGAGTGAACGTTTCAAATAACCTCAAAGTGATGCTGACAGTCTTGTACTAAGAGTTGCTACGAACATCAAAATAATGCGACAGTGATGTCAGAAGAATTATGAATGATCTCAAAATGATGCGACAGTGATGTAGTAAGAATTGCTAATGAAATCAAAATGATGCTAACAGTAATGGAGTGAAACTTTCGAATAACCTCAAAGTGATGCTTACAGTCATGTAGTAAGTGTTGCTACGAACCTCAAAATAATGCGACAGTGATGTCGGAAGAATTGCTAATGAACTCAAGATGATGCTAACAGTAATGTAGTGATAGTTGCTAAGAAACTCAGTGATGCTTACAGTAATGTAGTAAGAGTTCCGAACAACCTCAAAGTGATGCTGACAGTCATTTAATAAGAGTTGCTAATGAACTCAATTTAATGCTACAGTGATGTCGTGAGAATTGCTCAACAACTCAAAATGATGCTAACAGTAATGTAGTGATAGTTGCTAATAAACTCAAAGTGATGCTGACAGTAATGTAGTAAGAGTTGCTACGAACCTTAAAATAATGCAACAATAATGTAGTAAGAGTTGCTACGAACCTCAAAATATTTCGACAGTGATGTCGGAAGAATTGCTCATGAACTCAAGATGATGCTAACAGTAATGGAGTGAAACTTTCGAATAACCTCAAAGTGATGCTGACAGTCATGTAGTAAGTGTTGCTACGAACCTCAAAATAATGCGACAGTAATGTAGTAAAAGTTGCTACGAACCTCAAAATAATGCGACAGTAATGTAGGAAAAGTTGCTACGAACATCAAAATATTGCGACAGTGATGTCGGAAGAATTGCTAATGAACTCAAGATGATGCTAACAGTAATGTAGTAACAGTTGCTAAGAAACTCAGTGATGCAAACAGTAATGGAGTGAAACTTTCGAAAAACGTAAAAGTGATGCTGACACCCATGTAATAAGAGTTGCTACGAACCTCAAAACAATGCGACAGTTATGTAGTAAAAGTTGCTAGGAACCTCAAAATATTGCAACAGTGATGTCGTGAGAATTGCTCAACAACTCTAAATGATGCTAACAGTAATGTAGTGATAGTTGCTAATGAACTCAAAGTGATGCTGACAGTAATGTAGTAAGAGTTGCTACGAACCTTAAAATAATGCAACAGTAATGTAGTAAGAGTTGCTACGAAACTCAAAATAATGCGACAGTGATGTCGGAAGAATTGCTAATGAACTCAAAATGATGCTAACAGTAATGTAGTGATAGTTGCTAATAAACTCAGTGATGCTTACAGTAATGTAGTAAGTGTTTCGAACAACCTCAAAGTGATGCTGACAGTCATGTAGTAAGAGTTGCTAATGAACTCAGTTCAATGCGACAGTGATGTCGTGAGAATTGCTCAACAACTAAAATGATGCTAACAGTAATGTAGTGAAAGTTGCTAATAAACTCAAAGTGATGCTGACAGTAATGTAGTAAGAGTTGCTACGAACCTTAAAATAAAGCAACAATAATGTAGTAAGAGTTGCTACGAACCTCAAAATATTGCGACAGTGATGTCGGAAGAAATGCAAATGAACTCAAAATGATGCTAACAGTAATGTAGTGATAGTTGCTAATCAAGTCAGTGATGCTTACAGTAATGTAGGAAGAGTTTCGAATAACCTCAAAGTGATGCTGACAGTCATGTAGTAAGAGTTGCTACGAACCTCAATATAATGCGACAGTAATGTAGTAAAAGTCGCTACGAACCTCAAAATATTGCGACAGTGATGTCGGAAGAATTGCTCATGAACTCAAGATGATGCTAACAGTAATGTAGTGATAGTTGCTAAGAAACTCAGTGATGCTTACGGTAATGTAGTAAGAGTTTCGAACAACCTCAAAGTGATGCTGACAGTCATTTCGTAAGAGTTGCTAATGAACTCAATTTAATGCTACAGTGATGTCGTGAGAATTGCTCAACAACTCAAAATGATGCGAACAGTAATGTAGTGATAGTTGCTAATCAACTCAGTGATGCTTACAGTAATGTAGTAAGTGTTTCGAATAACCTCAAAGTGATGCTGACAGTCATGTAGTAAGTGTTGCTACGAACCTCAAAATGATGCGACAGTGATGTCAGAAGAATTGGTAAGGATCTCAAAATGATGCTAACAGGAATGGAGTGAACGTTTCGATTAACCTCAAATGATGCTGACAGTCATGTAGTAAGAGTTGCTACGAACCTCAAAATAATGCGACAGTAATGTAGTAAAAGTTGCTACAAACCTCAAAATATTGCGACAGTGATGTCGGAAGAATTGGTAAGGATCTTAAAATGATGCTAACAGTAATGTAGTGAGAGTTGCGAATCAACTCAGTGATGCTTCAAGTAATGTAGTAAGAGTTTCGAACAACCTAAAAATGATGGTGACAGTCATGCAGTAAGAGTTGCAAATAACCTCAAAATAATGCTACAGTGATGTAGTAAGAATTGCTAATGATCTCAAAATAATGCTACAGTGATGTCGGAAGAATTGCTAATCAACTCAAAATGATGCTAACAGTAATGAAGTGAAATTTGAAATGAACTCAAAGTGATGCTGACAGTAATGTAGTGATAGTTGCTAATAAACTCAAAGTGATGCTGACAGTCATGTAGTAAGAGTTGCTGTGAACGTCAAAATAATGCGACAGTGATGTCGGACGAATTGCTAATGATCTCAAAATAATGCGACAGTGATGTCGTAAGAATTGCTGATGAACTCAAAATGATGCTAACAGTAATGTATTGATAGTTGCTAATAAACTCAGTGATGCTTACAGTAATGCAGTAAGTGTTTCGAACAACCTCAAAGTGATGCTGACAGTCATGTAGTAAGAGTTGCTACTAACCTCAAAACAATGCAACAGTAATGTAGTAAGAGTTTCTAAGAAACCTCCAAATAATGCGACAGTGATGTCGGACGAATTACTAATAATCTCAAAATGATGCGACAGTGATGTCGGACGAATTACTAATAATCTCAAAATGATGCGACAGTGATGTCGTAAGAATTGCTAATCAACTCAAAATGATGCTAACAGTAATGTAGTGATAGTTGCTAATAAACTCAAAGTGATGCTGACAGTAATGTAGTAAGAGTTGCTACGATCCTCCAAATAATGCGACAGTGATGTTGGAAGAATTGGTAATGATCTAAAAATGATGTGACAGTAATGGAGTAAGAATTGCTAATGAACTCAAAATGATGCTGACAATAATGTAGTAAGAGTTGCTAATAACCTCAAAATAATGCTACAATGATGTCGTAAAAATTGCTAATGATCTCAAAATGATGCGACAGTGATGTCGTAAGAATTGCTAATAAACTCAAAATGATGCTAAAAGTAATTTAGTGAAAGTTTCGAATAACCTCAAAGTGATGTTGACAGTCATGTGGTTACAGTTGCGAGTAACCTAAAAATGATGCTGACATTAATGTAGTAAAAGTTGCTAATAACCTCAAAATAATGCTACAATAATGTCGTAAAAATTGCTAATGATCTCAAAATGATGCGACAGTGATGTCGTAAGAATTGCTAATAAACTCAAAATGATGCTAAAAGTAATGTAGTGATAGTTGCTAATAAACTCAAAGTGATGCTGACAGTCATGTAGTAAGTGTTTCGAACAACCTCAAAGTGAGGCTGACAGTCATGTAGTAAGAGTTACTATGAACCTCAAATTAAGACGACACTGATGTCGTAAGAATTGCTAATAAACTCAAAATGATGCTAACAGTAATTTAGTGATAGTTGCTAATAAACTCAGTGATGCTTACAGTAATGTAGTAAGTGTTTCGAAGTACCCCAAAGTGATGCTGACAGTCATGTAGTAAGAGTTGCTAATCACCTCAAAATAGAGCGAAAGTGATGTCAGAAGAATTGGAAATGAACTCAAAATGATGCTAACAGTAATGCAGTGATAGTTGCTAATAATCTCAAAGTGATGCTGACAGTCATGTAGTAAGAGTTGCTATGAACCTCAAAATAATGCGACAGTGATATAGTAAGAGTTGCTACGAACCTCAAAAAATGCGACAGTGATGTTGGAAGAATTGCAAATGATCTAAAAATGATGCGACAGTGATGTAGTAAGAATTGCTAATGAACTCAAAATGATGCTAACAGTAATGCAGTGATAGTTGCTAATAATCTCAAAGTGATGCTGACAGTCATGTAGTAAGAGTTGCTATGAACCTCAAAATAATGCGACAGTGATATAGTAAGAGTTGCTACGAACCTCAAAAAATGTGACAGTGATGTTGGAAGAATTGCAAATGATCTCAAAATTATGCGACAGTAATGTAGTAAGAATTGCTAATGAACTCAAAATGATGCTAACAGTAATGCAGTGATAGTTGCTAATAATCTCAAAGTGATGCTGACAGTCATGTAGTAAGAGTTGCTACGAACCTCAAAATAATGCGACAGTGATGTATTAAGAGTTGCTACGATCCTTAAATAATGCGACAGTGATGTCGGAAGAATTGCTCATGATCTCAAAATGATGCTGACAGTAATGGAGTAAGAATTGCTAATGATCTCAAAATGATGCTAAAAGTAATTTAGTGAAAGTTTCGAATAACCTCAAAGTGATGTTGACAGTCATGTGGTTACAGTTGCGAGTAACCTAAAAATGATGCTGACATTAATGTAGTAAAAGTTGCTAATAACCTCAAAATAATGCTACAATGATGTCGTAAAAATTGCTAATGATCTCAAAATGATGCGACAGTGATGTCGTAAGAATTGCTAATGAACTCAAAATGATGCTAACAGTAATGTAGTGAAACTTTCGAATAACCTCAAAGTGATGCTGACAGTAATGTAGTAAGTGTTTGGAACAACCTCAAAGTGAGGCTGACAGTCATGTAGTAAGAGTTACTACGAACCTCAAATTAACACGACAGTGATGTTGTAAGAATTGCTAATAAACTCAAAATGATGCTAACAGTAATGTAGTGATAGTTGCTAAT
This sequence comes from Aulostomus chinensis, assembly GCF_037954235.1. Lineage (NCBI taxonomy): Eukaryota > Metazoa > Chordata > Actinopteri > Syngnathiformes > Aulostomidae > Aulostomus > Aulostomus chinensis. The sequence goes on along the minus strand of NC_141320.1, from coordinate 34,771,294 downwards.
AAACTCAAAGTGATGCTGACAGTGATGTAGTCAGAGTTGCAACGAACCTCAAAATAATACGACAGTGATGTCGGAAGAATTGCTCATGATATCAAAATGATGCTGACAGTAATGGAGTAAGAATTGCTAATGTACTCAAAATGATGCTAACAGTAATGTAGTGAAAGTTTCGAATAACCTCAAAGTGATGCTGACAGTCATGTGGTTAGAGTTGCGAGTAACCTAAAAATGATGGTGACAGTCATGCAGTAAGAGTTGCAAATAACCTCAAAATAATGCTACAGTGATGTAGTAAGAATTGCTAATGATATCAAAATAATGCTACAGTGATGTCGGAAGAATTGCTAATCAACTCAAAATGATGCTAACAGTCATGAAGTGAAATTTGAAATGAACTCAAAGTGATGCTGACAGTAATGTAGTGATAGTTGCTAATGAACTCAAAGTGATGCTGACAGTCATGTAGTAAGAGTTGCTGTGAACGTCAAAATAATGCGACAGTGATGTCGGACGAATTGCTAATGATCTCAAAATAATGCGACAGTGATGTCGTAAGAATTGCTGATGAACTCAAAATGATGCTAACAGTAATGTATTGATAGTTGCTAATAAACTAAGTGATGCTTACAGTAATGTAGTAAGTGTTTCGAACAACCTCAAAGTGATGCTGACAGTCATGTAGTAAGAGTTGCTACTAACCTCAAAACAATGCAACAGTAATGTAGTAAGAGTTTCTAAGAAACCTCCAAATAATGCGACAGTGATGTCGGAAGAATTGCTAATGAACTCAAAATGATGCTGACAGTAATGTAGTAAGAGCTGCTAATAACCTCAAAATAATGCGACAGTGATGTCGGACGAATTACTAATAATCTCAAAATGATGCGACAGTGATGTCGTAAGAATTGCTAATCAACTCAAAATGATGCTAGCAGTAATGTAGTGATAGTTGCTAATAAACTCAAAGTGATGCTGACAGTAATGTAGTAAGAGTTGCTACGATCCTCCAAATAATGCGACAGTGATGTTGGAAGTATTGGTCATGATCTAAAAATGATGTGACAGTAATGGAGTAAGAATTGCTAATGAACTCAAAATGATGCTGACAATAATGTAGTAAGAGTTGCTAATAACCTCAAAATAATGCTACAATGATGTCGTAAAAATTGCTCATGATCTCAAAATGATGCGACAGTGATGTCGTGAGAATTGCTAATAAACTCAAAATGATGCTAAAAGTAATTTAGTGAAAGTTTCGAATAACCTCAAAGTGATGTTGACAGTCATGTGGTTACAGTTGCGAGTAACCTAAAAATGATGCTGACATTAATGTAGTAAAAGTTGCTAATAACCTCAAAATAATGCTACAATAATGTCGTAAAAATTGCTATTGATCTCAAAATGATGCGACAGTGATGTCGTAAGAATTGCTAATAAACTCTAAATGATGCTAAAAGTAATGTCGTGATAGTTGCTACTAACCTCAAAATAATGCAACAGTGATGTATTAAGAGTTGCTACGATCCTAAAATAATGTGACAGTGATGTCGGAAGAATTGCTCATGATCTCAAAATGATGCTGACAGTAATGGAGTAAGAATTGCTAATGTACTCAAAATGATGCTAACAGTAATGTAGTGAAAGTTTCGAATAACCTCAAAGTGATGCTGACAGTCATGTAGTCAGAGTTGCTAATGACCTCAAAATAATGCGACAGTGATGTCGGAAGAATTGCTAATGATCTCAAAATGATGCGACGGTGATGTCGTAAGAATTGCTAATAAACTCAAAATGATGCTAACAGTAATGTAGTGATAGTTGCTAATAAACTCAAAGTGATGCTGACAGTCATGTAGTGTTTCGAACAACCTCAAAGTGAGGCTGACAGTCATGTAGTAAGAGTTACTAATCACCTCAAAATAGAGCGAAAGTGATGTCAGAAGAATTGGAAATGAACTCAAAATGATGCTAACAGTAATTTAGTGATAGTTGCTAAGAAACTCAGTGATGCTGACAGTAATGTAATATTTGTTTCGAACAACCCCAAAGTGATGCTGACAGTCATGTAGTAAGAGTTGCTAATAACCTCAAAATAATGCTACAGTGATGTAGGAAGAATTTCTAATGATCTCAAAATGATGCGACAGTGATGAAGTAAGAATTGCTAATGAACTCAAAATGATGCTAAAAGTAATGTAGTGATAGTTGCTAATGATCTCACAGTGATGCTGACAGTCATGTAGTAAGAATTGCTACGAACCTCAAAAAATGCGACAGTGATGTTGGAAGAATTGCAAATGATCTCAAATTGATGCGACAGTGATGTAATCAGAATTGCTAATGAACTCAAAATGATGCTAAAAGTAATGTAGTGATAGTTGCTAATAATCTCAAAGTGATGCTGACAGTCATGTAGTAAGAGTTGCTATGAACCTCAAAATAATGCAACAGTGATATAGTAAGAGTTGCTACGAACCTCAAAAAATGCGACAGTGATGTCAGAAGAATTGCAAATGATCTAAAAATGATGCTAAAGTGATGTAGTAAGAATTGCTAATGAACTCAAAATGATGCTAACAGTAATGCAGTGATTGTTGCTAATCATCTCAAAGTGATGCTGACAGTCATGTAGTAAGAGTTGCTATGAACCTCAAAATAATGCAACAGTGATATAGTAAGAGTTGCTACGAACCTCAAATAATGCGACAGTGATGTTGGAAGAATTGGAAATGATCTCAAAAATGATGCAACAGTGATGTAGTAAGAATTGCTAATAAACTCAAAATGATGCTAAAGTAATGTAGTGAAAGTTTCGAATAACCTCAAAGTGATGCTGACAGTCATGTGGTTAGAGTTGCGAGTAACCTAAAAATGATGCGACAGTGATGTATTAAGAGTTGCTACGATCCTAAAATAATGCGACAGTGATGTAGTAAGAATTGCTAATGATCTCAAAATAATGCTACAGTGATGTCGGAAGAATTGCTAATGAACTCAGAATGATGCTAACAGTAATGAAGTGAAATTTGAAATGAACTCAAAGTGATGCTAAAAGTAATGGAGTTATAGTTGCTAATAAACTCAGTGATGCTTACAGTAATGTAATAAGTGTTTCGAACAACCTCAAAGTGATGCTGACAGTCATGTAGGAAGAGTTGCTACGAACCTCAAAAAATGCGACAGTGATGTTGGAAGAATTGCAAATGATCTAAAAATGATGCGACAGTGATGTAGTAAGAATTGCTAATGAACTCAAAATGATGCTAACAGTAATGCAGTGATAGTTGCTCATAATCTCAAAGTGATGCTGACAGTCATGTAGTAAGAGTTGCTACGATCCTAAAATAATGCGACAGTGATGTCGGAAGAATTGCTCATGATCTCAAAATAATGCTCCAGTTATGTAGTAAGAATTTCTAATGATCTCAAAATAATGCTACAGTGATGTCGGAAGAATTGCTAATAAACTCAAAATGATGCTAACAGTAATGAAGTGAAAATTGAAATGAACTCAAAATGATGCTGACAGTAATGTCGTGATAATTGCTAATAAACTCAAAGTGATGCTGACAGTCATGTAGTAAGAGTTACTACTAACCTCAAAACAATGCAACAGTAATTTAGTAAGAGTTTCTAAGAAACCTCCAAATAATGCGACAGTGATGTCGGACGAATTGTTAATGATCTCAAAATGATGCGACAGTGATGTGGTAAGAATTGCTGATGAACTCAAAATGATGCTAACAGTAATGTAGTGATAGTTGCTAATAAACTCAGTGATGCTTACAGTAATGTAGTAAGTGTTTCGAACAACCTCAAAGTGATGCTGACAGTCATGTAGTAAGAGTTACTACTAACCTCAAAACAATGCAAGAGTAATGTAGTAAGAGTTTCTAAGAAACCTCCAAATAATGCGACAGTGATGTCAGAAAAATTGCTAATGAACTCAAAATGATGCTGACAGTAATGTAGTGATAGTTGCTAATACACTCAAAGTGATGCTGACAGTAATGTAGTAAGAGTTGCTACGATCCTCCAAATAATGCGACAGTGATGTTGGAAGAATTGGTCATGATCTAAAAATGATGTGACAGTAATGGAGTAAGAATTGCTAATGATCTCAAAATTATGCTAACAATAATGTTGTGAAAGTTTCGAATAACCTCAAAGTGATGTTGACAGTCATGTGGTTAGAGTTGCGAGTAACCTAAAAATGATGCTGACAGTAATGTAGTAAAAGTTGCGAATAACCTCAAAATAATGCCTCAATGATGTCGTAAAAATTGCTAATGATCTCAAAATAATGCGACAGTGATGTCGGAAGAATTGCTAATAAACTCAAGATGATGCTAACAGTAATGTAGTGATAGTTGCTAATAAAGTCAGTGATGCTTACAGTAATGTAGTAAGTGTTTAGAACAACCTCAAAGTTATGCTGACAGTCATGTAGTAATGGTTGCTACGAACCTCAAAACAATGCAATAGTAATGTAGTAAGAGTTGCTAATAACCTCAAAATAATGCGACAGTGATGTCGGAAGAATTGCTAATCAACTCAAAATGATGCTAACAGTAATGTAGTGATAGTTGCTAATAAACTCAAAGTGATGCTGACAGTAATGTAGTAAGAGTTGCTACGATCCTCCAAAAAATGCGACAGTGATTTTGGAAGAATTGGTCATGATCTAAAAATGATGTGACAGTAATGGAGTTAGAATTGCTAATGTACTCAAAATGATGCTAAAGTGATGTAATGAGAGTTGCTTATGAAATAAAAATGATGCTGACAGTCATGGCCCCCCCATCTGTTGCTGCACCTGAGCCAGCTTCTCCTTGGCTGTAGTGCTGATCTGAAGGATGTGACAGTGTTCCTGGCTTTGTGTCTGATGATGGAAGTGGGGATCTGATCACAGGATTTTCTGACTCCTAGATTCAGACGATGTGCAGTGCAGACTGAGTGGTGAATTTGGAGCTGTCTAGTGGATGCTGTCATGTTTGGTGCTGCGTCGCTCACAAGACACTTCACTTTGTTGGTGATGGCCCAGTCCTCCATCAGGCCTCTTTGGACTGGGGCCAAACTGTCAGCAGGGTGACTTTGTGGAAAGTCTTGCACTCCCAACACAATCATTCTCACGAATGCAGAGACAGGTCAGAGCCAAGGGAGCCTCCATGTCCACAGATGTCCACATGGCAGCTGGACTTCCTTTTTCACTCCTTCCCGTTCCTCCTGGTACTTTTTAGCCACCGTTTGTTTGATGGTCTGAAAATGACACCCAGAGTAAATCAATACATTAAAATTAGAGATGAAATAAACTGGAGATATCAAGGACTGCTTTAGATCCTTTCCACACAAACCTTTCTGGTTGGCAAACATATGAGGCTCAAGGACCTGAACCAGTTCCCTGAACCCTTCCCTCTCAACAGTGCTGAGGGGCTGGCAGTCCTTCAGGATGAAATTCAGCAGAGCCTCATCCAGCATCTGCTTCCTGGAAGCTGGATGGTTAAAGATGAAGGAGAGAAGAAATGAATAGGAATTAATGATCAATGAAGCAACTGTGAGTCAGTTGGAGAGTGGCTGTATACCTGAGTTCATCCTGGTGGATCTGGGACTTCATTCTCATGCCTGGCCCCATCATGCCTCAGCACTGAAGAGGTGCTTTTGTTGAGATGAGACGCTTCTGTCCAACAAATGCCACATTCAACCTGCAGAAAAGAACATGAGTACTCAGCTAAAAGTTCCTTTCTTCATGGTGACTGGTGTTTCTTAGTCTTAGACCACCAGGTTTCCAATGAGGTGTATCGGATACGTTGTTGTGTGCCGCTGAAATCCGTCCAATTCCGGCGTTGTTTCCTCATGAAATATGTTTGCCTTAAAGCTCATTAAAGTGTTGAACCACAATATCGTTCACCATAACTGAGTCAACTTCAAGATAACCTACTTCTACATTCAAGTCCCGGCTGCTCCTGTTCTGCTGCAGTCCAGAAAACAACAACCCGATACAATTGGCGCTCCTTCCCACAGCTCCGGCCCGGATCCGCATGGTTCCGCTGACTGACTGTGAGATGCGCTCCCTCCAGAGTGGCACAGCCCGATGGGGGTCCTTATCTGGCACGGGGGCGTAAAACAGGTGCGACTGGAAAGCCTGGTTTATTCTGCGTAGAGGGAACGCGTTGCTCTGCTCTTCACCGCCAAGCCGCTAGGGGGTGTGGCTTTGTCTTTGTATTGTTTACGGGGTTCTTGTCGGATTCCTTGGTTTTCTTCCGGTCACAAACAACAATTGTTGGCCATTTGTCAGTCTTTGTAGTGCCGCGAATAATCCTTTCTTCTGCTTGGTCCATTTTTTCTTGAAGCTTTCACCACAGAAACTTTGAAAATGGCGGTGTTGTTGTGCTGCGACTGAACCGGAAATGACGTTCTGAGCAAACCAATCATAGTCTTCGACGTGACGTCACCCCGCGTCGACGCGACACGGAGGAAGGATATTTTGGAGGTGCGCGTCTGGCTACGGCGGAGGGTCTGCGTAGGGGTCTTCGTCGACGGCGTAGGTATGAATACTATGCGACGCGGAAGCATAAATCAGACTTTATAGTCCAACAGTAAGTTCGCATGTCAGGGATGAGACACGCTTATCGTCCAACAGGAAGTTAGCATGTCAGGGATGAGACACCCTGATAGTCCAACAGGAAGTTAGCATGTCAGGGATGGGACACCCTAATAGTCCAACAGGAAGTTAGCATGTCAGGGATGAGACACCCTGATAGTCCAACAGGAAGTTAGCATCTCCATGGTTCCCTTGACCAGAAGACAGTGGGATCGTTCCATTCTGACATCTTGATTGACATTTGTCCTTCTCTTAGCTAAATAGCTGGCAATCATTTGAAAAACACCTTGATTTACTTTTTCTATTTTGATCTTCAGTTCATTTGCATACTTTTGTTAAAATTCTCCCCCTTTTTTTTTTTGTTGTTGTTTTTTTGCCGCTGTTTATAGCACAAAGTCCACCTGGTGCCTAAAGACCAGTTCAGCATGGACTACGTTGAACCCTCAGTCCGCTGCATCAGCACCCATGGACGGTTCCCCCCTGACAGGAGGATTCTGGTGAGGAACATTAGTGGGACAGCGCTCTTGTTAGAACGGTTCTGATCCACCTTCCCTCCCCCTGTAGCTCCTCCTGTGTCCCCTCAGCGCTCTTGTTAGAACGGTTCTGATCCACCTTCCCTCCCCCTGTAGCTCCTCCTGTGTCCCCTCAGCGCTCTTGTTAGAACGGTTCTGATCCACCTCCCCTCCCCCTGTAGCTCCTCCTGTGTCCCCTCAGCGCTCTTGTTAGAACGTTTCTGATCCACCTTCCCTCCCCCTGTAGCTCCTCCTGTGTCCCCTCAGCGCTCTTGTTAGAACGGTTCTGATCCACCTTCCCTCCCCCTGTAGCTCCCCCCTCTGTCCCCTCGGCGCTCTTGTTAGAACGGTTCTGATCCACCTTCCCTCCCCCTGTAGCTCCTCCTCTGTCCCCTCAGCGCTCTTGTTAGAAGGGTTCTGATCCACCTTCCCTCCCCCTGTAGCTCCTCCTGTGTCCCCTCACGCTTCCAAACTCCCTCCCACTGGCTGGTGCTGAAGGAGGGCCAGAGCTCCTCCTACAGGAGCCCATCCTGGCCTCCCCCGCTGCAGGTCCTCCACTGACCTCCCACCAGAGAGATGAGCCCCCTGGTTCAGAGGTGACAGACCACCTCTGGGAGCAGACAACAGAGACCACATCAGGCTGGACTCCGTGCAGGTACGGAGGCTGACAGCTGCTGAGTGAGTGAGTTTACGACGCTCCCACCACTGCTGCTGGATCGATTTAACACATCTGGAATATTTAGATTTATTCTGGGTCAACATCTGCATCTGTTGAAGTCCTCAGTCTCCATGCAGGTGGTGTTGTTCCAGATAAAAGGTCTCAATAACAGCATCACTCCAGGTGAAACCATTCCAAAGAAGGCTAAGTGGAGCTGGCATATCAGCCCCCAATGGAAGCCTGCTGCTGCTGCCAAGCTCTCCATGTCATCATGGAAAAGTTGATTGTTCAACTCAATGTTTTTCCCATTGGGAGGAGATTTGTTGTTCCACCATGAAGTCTTTTCTTGTGATGAGTTTGTGTGTTGTAGTCGCATGAAGATATCTTGTTATCATGATCAACTCCTCTGGCCTGGTGGAAGAACGCTGCTGTGTTTGGATTCAGACGAGTCAAATCTGAACCAGGGACTTGTAGTTTTATCCTCGGTCTCTGGACTCATAAAATGGAGACCGGCCCAGTTTGACACTTTTGAACTCCTTCATGATGTTCAAATCTCATGACTGAGATTCGTGATTGGAAACATCGGCGGTTCAGGAAAGAAAACATGTACCATTGAACATCGCTCTCATCCTTCTACTCAGAACGCTGCGGTGGACACCACCGTGTCCAGGCTTTGGGCAGATACGTCTTCATCCTCCACCACCACCAGCCGCTCCACCCCACCCACCCTGTGCAGGTCTACATTACCAGGGTCGGATCTGGCAGGGTGGAGGATCTTTGATTCATCTTAGCTTTCCTGCTCCGGCTGTTTGAGAAACATTCAAATGGAGATGGTTGTTTGTGTCTTTCAGGCCACGCCAACGCCTCCTTCTGTCCCCACGCTTACAGCTGCCGAAACGTGGCGGTGTCTGAAAACCAGATCATTCTGGATGTGCCGGACCACCAGGTCCTCCTCACCTGCAGGTTCCTGCAGGCAGAGCCCTGTGGTGGTAGGTTTCCTGCTCCTCTGCTGGACTGATACCCTCTCCCTTTCCTGACACGTATCTGCTGTTTCTACTCTGTGCCTCCTTCTCCTCTGTCAGGCCTGGACTTCTTCCTTCTGTCTCTCCAGGATTACGTCCTGGTGGTGCCTGAGAGCAGCTCCAGCTCCAGCTCCCTGAACCAAGAACCACTGGAGAAATCTGACCACTTCATCAGCAACTGTGGCCTCAACAGCTTTCATGTCAAGTCGGTGTCTCTCAGCCTGAGTTGGTCCCTGTTCTGTATCCCTGAATGTTCTAGAGGAACTAAACTGAGCCTGACTGGGACGCTTCTGTCTGCTCAGATTTGGGTTGTGAATGCATTCAGATGTCATTTACAAGCATTGGAACTAAAGACCTGAGCCTCAAGAATATTTAGTTCTTGATTTACTTTCTCTTGCAGGGTTTCACTTTGTGCAAATTTTCTTTTGAAGATCTTTGTTTTTTGTTGTCCTTCCATTTAGCAAGTTTGGCTAGTAACCTTTTCCCCACTAAACTAATTTTCCTAAAATGTCTCGCTAACGTTTCCTTTTTCTCTGTCGTCCCTCCTGTCCTTCGTCTCCATTCTGTCTCAGCTCAGCTGTGTCTCTTGGGCTCTCTTCAACAACGGCGCCCTGCCTTGTGCCTGCCATGAGGTTGGAGCTGAGAGTGACACCTGCGAGCCATTTGGTGGTCGGTGCCGCTGCAGACCCCACGTGATTGGCCGAGACTGCTCCATGTGGGCCGCGGGTTGCTGGGGATTCCCCACTGCAGACGTGAGTGTCAGATTGGATGAATGATGAGTAATAAGGGCTTTTAATGATGAGTGAGAGGACGGACCAAACCAACCTGTCCAACCATCAGAGGACAGTTTGTTGTTCTAGTTTCAACTCTTACTACATGACTGTCAGCATCATTTTGAGTTTATTAGGGCCTGAGCCAGTCCCTGGCGAAGACCCTATTATGTTTCGAAGTCACACTCGCCACTTCAAAAGTGAATTTGACCCCCTAAACATGCATGAAAACTCACCAAATTTGGTAAGCACATCGGGTGCGGCGAAAAATTCGATAATTAAAAAAAAAAGAGGCGCTCTACTCAATAGCGCCACCTACATACACAAAAAACCACGCCACAGACTGTAGGAATGTCCTACAGACATGGGACAAACACCATTGAACTCGTCTCATCAAGACGGATAAATCATACACTCACACCCCTGACCTAACTGTAACAGGATGTCCACAATTTGGACACGAATGTCTAATTTTGGACAATTTTGCGCCCCGAACAAAATCTATCTCCTCCTAAACCGTAAATGCCAGGTCTTCCAAACTTTCACACATTACTCTCCCAACTGTGCTGATTAAAAGTTGTTCAAGGTTAATATACTACGCGCTCGGTTTGGATTTTATGAGCCGTCAAAGTGGGGGAGACACTTTTCGCCTTACAATGGAAGTCTATGGGGAGAGCGTGTCCTCTCAGGGTACATACTCTCAAACAAATGCTTCTCACATCTACACCATACATTCCACAGCTTTTAAAAACACACCACTGTATTCCTGACAAAAATCCCTACAAAAATATGGTATTTTGTGTGACTTTTGACCAACGTATGCCAACTTATTCAGCTTTTACACACTACATTTCTCTTAATCCTCCACTCTCTCCACTCTAGCACAGATCAGACACAGTGCAGCGGGGGAGGGGCTCTTAAAGGGCCAGCTGGCAGCTCTGCTCTCAGCTCTGCAATCACACTGTGCAGCGCACTGAGGCTCCTATCTCCTAAACTACAAGGCCTAGGGATTTGCCGATTACACCGTTGGATTGGGGCCAGTGTCAAGGACGCGGCCGTAGGCCGCGCGGGGGCTCAGGCCCTAACAACGCTGCTTGCAGCTTTAATTATCAATTCTTACTACATCACTGTAGCATTATTTTGAGGTTTTTAGCAGCTCTTACTACATGACTGTCAGCATCACTTTGAGGTTATTCGAAAATTTCACTCCATTACTGTTAGCATCATTTTGAGTTCATTAATGAGTTCATTAGCAATTCTTACGACATCACTAGCATTATTTTGAGGTTATTAGCAATTCTTAGTACATTACTGTCGCATCATTTAGAAATCATTAGAAATTCTTCCGACATCACTGTCGCATTATTTTGAGTTCATTCGCAGCTCTTACTACATTACTGTCAGCCTCATTTTTAGGTTACTCCCAACTCTAACCACATGACTTTCAGCATCACTTTGAGGTTACTCGCATCTTTCACTACATTACTGTTAGCATCATTTTAAGTTCATTAGGTATTCTTACTACATCACTGTCCCATCATTTCAGATCATTCGCCATTCGTACTACATCACTGTCACATTATTTTGAGGTTCGTAGTAACTCTTACTACATCACTAGCATTATTTTAAGGTTATTAGCAGACTTACTACATTCCTGTCAGCATCAATTTGAGGTGATTAGCAATTCTTACGACATCACTGGAGCATTATTTTGACGTTAGTAGCAACTCTTACTACATGACTGTCAGCATCACTTTGAGGTTGTTCAAAACACTGACTACATTACTGCAAGCATCATGTAGTTTATTTGCAACTATCACTACATTACTGTGAGCTTCATTTTGAGTTTATTAGCAATTCTTCCGACATCACTGTTGCATTATTTTGAGGTTCGTAGCGACTCTTACTACATGACTGTCAGCATCATTTTGAGGTTATTCGAAACTTTCACTACATTACTGTTAGCATCATTTTGAGTTCATTAGCAATTCTTGCGACATCACTGTAGCATTATTTTGAGGTTATTAGCAACTCTTACTACATTACTGTCAGCATCATTTTTAGGTTACTCGCAACTCTAACCACATGACTGTCAGCATCACTTTGAGGTTATTCGAAACTTTCACTGCATTACTGTTAGCATCATTTTGAGTTCATTAGCAATTCTTCCTCCATCACTGTCGCATCATTTTGAGATCATTAGCAATTCTTCCGACATCACTGTCGCATTATTTGGAGGTTCGTAGCAACTCTTACTACATTACTGTCAGCATCATTTTTAGGTTGTTTGAAACTTTCACTACATTATTGTTAGCATCATTTTGAGTTCATTAGCAGTTCGTACGACATCACTGTCGCATCATTTTGAGATCATGAGCAATTCTTCTGACATCACTGTTGCATTATTTTAAGGTTCATAGCTACTCTTATTACATGACTGTCAACATCACTTTGAGGTTATTCGAAACTTTCACTCCATTACTGTTAGAATCATTTTGAGTTCATTAGCAACTCTTCTGACATCACTGTCGCATTATTTTTAGGTTCGTAGCAACTCTTACTACATCACTGTTGCATTATTTTAAGGTTCAGAGCTACTCTTATTACATGACTGTCAACATCACTTTGAGGTTATTCGAAACTTTCACTACATTACTGTTAGCATCATTTTGAGTTTATTTGCAATTCTTACTCCATCACTGTCGCATCATTTTGAGATCATTACCGATTCTTCTGACATCACTCTCGCATTATTTTAAGGTTCGTAGAAACTCTTACTACATGACTGTCAGCATGACTTTGAGGTTGTTCGAAACACTTACTACATTACTGTCAGCATCACTTTGAGTTTATTAGCAACTTTCACTCCATTACTGTTACCATCATTTTGAGTTCATTAACAATTCTTACGACATCACTGTCGCATCATTTTTAGATGATTAGCAATTCTTACGACATCACTGTAGCAGCATTTTTAGGTTATTTTCAACTCTTCCTCCATTACGTCAGCATCATTTTGAGTTCATTACAATGCTTACTACGTCACTGTTGCATCATTTTAAGATCATTAGCAATTCTTCCAACATCACTGTTGCATTATTTGGAGGTTCGTAGCAACTGTTACTACATGACTGTCAGCATCACTTTGAGGTTGTTCGAAACACTTACTACATTACTGTAAGCATCACTGAGTTTATTAGCAACTATCTCTACATTACTGTTAGCATCATTTTGAGTTTAATAGCAATTCTTACGACATAACTTTAGCATCATTTTGAGGTTAGTTTCAACTCTTCCTCCAATACCGTCAGCATCGTTTAGAGTTTATTAGCAATTCTTACGAAATAACTGTCGCATTATTTTGAGGTTCGTAGCAACTCTTCCTACATGACTGTCAGCATCACTCCGAGGTTTTTCGAAACTTTCACTCCATTACTTTTAGCATCATTTTGAGTTCATTAGCAATTCTTACTACATCACTGTCGCATCATTTTGAGATCATTAGCAATTCTTCCGACATCACTGTCGCATTATTTTGAGGTTCGTAGAAACTCTTCCTACATGACTGTCAGCATCACTTTGAGGTTATTCGAAACATTCACTCCATTACTGTTAGCATCATTTTGAGTTCATTAGCAATTCTTACTAAATCACTGTCGCATCATTTTGAGATCTTTAGCAATTCTTCTGACCTCACTGTCGCATTATATTGAGGTTCGTAGCAACTCTTACTGCATGACTGTCAGCATCACTTTGAGGTTGTTCGAAACACTTAGTACATTACTGTAAGCATCACTGAGTTGATTAGCAACTATCACTACATTACTGTTAGCATCATTTTGAGTTCATTAGCAATTCTTCCGACATCACTGTCGCAATATTTTGAGGTTCGTAGCAACTTTTACTACATTACTGTCGCATTATTTTGAGGTTCGTAGCAACTCTTACTACATGACTGTCAGCATCACTTTGAGGTTATTCGAAACTTTCACTCCATTACTGTTAGCATCATTTTGAGTTCATTAGCAATTCTTACGACATCACTGTCGCATTAAATTGAGTTCAGTAGCAACTCTTACTACATGACTGTCAGCATCACTTTGAGGTTGTTCGAAACTCTTACTACATTACTGTAAGCATCACTGAGTTTATTAGCAACTATCACTACATTACTGTTAGCATCATCTTGAGTTCATTTGCAATTCTTACGACATCACTGTAGCATCATTTTGAGATCATTAGCAATTCTTCTGACATCACTGTCGCATTTTTTTGAGGTTCGTAGCAACACTTACTACATGACTGTCAGCATCACTTTGAGGTTATTCGAAAGTTTCACTCCATTACTGTTAGCATCATTTTGAGATCATTAGCAATTCTTACTACATCACTGTCGCATCATTTTGAGATCATTAGCAATTCTTCTGACATCACTGTTGCATTATTCAAAGGTTCGTAGCAACTCTTACTACATTATTGTTGCAATATTTTGAGGTTCGTAGCAACTCTTACCACATGACTGTCAGCATCACTTTGAGGTTATTGTGGGAGACTGAGCTCTTCAGGTTTGCAGGTTTGCAGCCTCCTCCAGCAGCACCCAGATCTGGGATGAGGGGAGAGTTAGTGACACATCTGAGTATGATTTATAAATGACAATTAAAGGAGGACAGAGAGGGAAGAGAGGAGTAGAGAGAAGCCCAGTGCACCATGGGAGATCCCCCAGCAGCCTAAGCCTATAGCAGCAGATCTAATGGCCAGCCTAAGCAGCCCAACTATAAGCCTGATCAAAAAGGAAGGTCTTTAGTCTGCTCTTATAGGTCGAGAGGGTGCCTGCATCCTGGACTGAAACTGTGAGACGGTTCCACAGGAGGGGAGCCTGATAGCTGAAGGCTCTGGCTCCATTCTACTTTTAGAACTCTAGGAACCACCAGTAACCCCGCATCCTGGGAGCGAAGGGTTCTAGCTGGATAATAGGGGACTAGGAGCTCTGTCAGGTAGGAAGGAGCCTGACTGTTGAGGACTTTGATGGTAGAAGGAGAATTTAGAATTCTATTCTGAATTTGACTGGGGGCCATGCAGAGAAGCCAGCACAGGACAGACATGGTCTCTTCTACTAGTTCTAGTCAGGCAGCAGTGTTCTGGACCAGCTGGAGAGTCTTTAAGGTCCTATTTCTTCTTTTGGTCACAGGTTTGAAAATATGAGTAGAAGTGAAAGGAAAGGCTGTGAGAGACCTGCCACACCTCTCCAGTGACCTGGGACATGATGGCAGTGGTGGGATTTGAACCCACACCTCTTCAGAGACTGGAGCCTTAATCCAGCGCCTTAGACCGCTTGGCCACACTACCTCCCTGAGCTGTTCTCTGAGTTGGTCTGCTAAAGGCATGTTGAAGAGGAAGTAACATCATGATATCAAACTGATTCTGAAGGGGGACCCCTTCCTTCCACGGTCACAGGAAGTGACGACAGCGCTGCTAGAAGCAGGAAAGAAATGGTAAAAGGACTCAGTTTGTACAGAGCCTTTCTACCTCAGCAGCACTCAAGGAGCTGAACAATGTCCTCTCATTCACACACACTCACACACTGATGCTGAAGGCTGCCATGCAAGGAGCCAACCTACTCATCAGAAGTATTTAGGGGTTCAGTATCTCACTCAAGGACACTTTGACATGGTCACTAGAGAAAGTGAGGATCAAACCAGCCACCCTTTGGTTGCCAGACGGCCACGCCACTCCTGAGTCATGTGACCTGGATAAGATGGTGAACTACAGCTGATCGCCATGCTAGCAAACCTCTTTTGTTTGGTTTGGTTGTTGTTTAGTGACTGTGGATGAATACACAGGAGAAGTTGTGCATAAATTTGTGTTCCCTGTTCACTTGAATATATGCAGGAGTGTGAGGTGGAAATAATACTTGGAGGAGAATGAGAGTTCAGTCTCAGCACTATGACCTGTGCTGACACTAAAACATGTCAGCCCACAGAACAAAGATGGCAGTCCTCTGGGAAAGCAGGTACACCACACATACATGAAGAAACCCTACAGGAAACAAATATGTTGCCAGAGACTTTTACTCTGTTTTTGTTGTTTACCCAAGTACAGGATTGGAGGGAGACTGATGGTCGCTGTTTGGGTTTTTGGAAAACAAGGAGGCTGTGGCTTCAAGCTGGATTCTCAGAGACTATTTCCCCAACCTCTACATTGGCATCTACACTGTCATCCAGTCATGTGACTGAAGTCATCCAGTCACGTGACTGAAGTCATCCAGTCACGTGACTGAAGTCATCCATTCATGTCAGTGATGTCACTTGGCAGGACTGTCATTGCCGTCTCATTCTAGAAAAGAATCCAGACTCCACCTGTGGCTCCATGATAACTGATGGACCTCTGGTTGGAGGCTGGACGATGATGTTTGGACTGGAAGGAAAACTCCTTGTCCAAATTCCATTGTGTTCAAATTTAAAGTCCCACAATAAGAAGTAGCTGAATCTGACAGGTGGAGGTTTGGAACTACAAGATGGTGATGTTTTCTTGACTTGATGCTCTGACTGTCAGGGTGGATGACAGCTTCTTCTGCTGCTGCATCTGAGTGGCTATGATTGGAGGTTTTACCTCCCAAGGTTGTCTGGTTCCAGGGGAAATTCTAAAATTCCAGTCCCCAACCTGGGCTGTTCTGAAACTCTTCTCCTGAATCACTCCTGAATCACTCCTGAGCTGCAGCAAGAACAAATACCAGTGCCAACCAGATCAACTTCATGGCTGCTAACAGAACTTAGACACTTGATTTCCATCAATCTGGAGCCAAGAAGGCCCTCACCTGTGGTTCTCCTCCAGGAGGGTCCAGGTTCTGCCATTGTGGCTCCTGGTGCCACTGCCAGAGAGCCTCAGCTGCACACTGCAACATTTCAACAGGAGATTGACATTCCTTCAAATGTCCTGACATCTGATTCCAATGGTTCTGTTCCATCTTTATATTTCAAAATGAATCATACAATGACGGGTGCACGGTGGTGCAGTGGTCAGCACTGTGGCCTCACAGCAAGAAGGTTCCGGGTTTGAGTCCCGGCTCCAGCACAGGATCTTTCTGTGTGGAGTTTGCATGTTCTCCCCGTGTCTGCGTGGGTTCTTTCCGGGTACTCCAGCTTCCTCCCACTGTCCAAAGACATGGACATTAGGGGACGAGGCTGATTGATACTCTAAATTGACCGTAGGTATGAATGTGAGTGTGAATGGTTGTCCATCTCTGTATGTTGGCCCTGCAATGGACTGGCGACCTGTCCAGGGTGAACCCCGCCTCTCGCCCGTAGATGCTGGGATAGGCTCCACCCCCCGCGACCCTTAATGTGTGTAGGAATAAGCGGAAGATGACGATGGATGGACGATAACTCTTCAGTCGTGCAGTTGGCATGAACAACAAAAAGTCACAGTTACACAAGGGTCATGTGACAGGTCTCTGAAGATGCAAAAGCCGTGTAAAAAGCCACATCACCACAAATGACAACAACTGGGTCTGTCCTTGGAAAGGGGGGCTCTTGGACAGTGCCATCCCATGGCACAGAAGCATTCACAACCTTGTATTGTCAACACAGACAAAAAACAACGTATTAACAGTTATTATGCACTGCAAGAAAAAATACGCTGCGGAAATTCAAACTTTTTGACATTTTACCTTAATGACTACCTTCACTGAAACTCCAGCATTGAACAAAGTCTTGTTGATCAGTTTTGACAGTAAGAGTGAGAGTCCTTTGTTGACCTGCAATGGTCCTTCTTGTTAAGCCAGTAGCTTACTCCTGAGGCGGTCCACTTTTGGGGACAGCTTTGAACTATCCAGCTCGAGGAGAAGCTTCTGGAATACTTCAAACGTGTACCTGAGTTCCTTTGGATAGGCAAGATTCACAGCAAATGCCAACCCAACGAGCAGGGAACAAGCCCTTGGAAAGTTACCCAGATCAGTCAGAACTCTCACACCCTCGACCACAATACCGATGTCCTCAGGACCCTCGGACATATTGGTCTTGAGGTTGTAGATCTTCAGGCTTTTAACAGCAAGGTCCAGCGACACAGTGTCACCATCAGCATCCTGTCATAGAGACAGCATTGTGTATATCGGACAGTACAGCCAAAGAAGAAGGTCCCATCTCACAAATTGCTTCCAGCAGTTCGGTTTGTCATGGCTGTTGCTTGTGATGCACCCTATTTACATAAAATAAATCTGAGATAATGTACTTACAAAACGTGCATAAAAAATACACCAGGTAAGTTGAATAGGATCCAATCAGTTCACCAACAAATCAAAACAATTCACTAACACCAGAAACTATGGTTACAGTTGTAAATATTTGTCAATGATATCAATCCATTGCTACATCATTTCTGCCAGGCACTGTACTGATGAATATCTTATTCTACCTTCGCTAGCACAGGCTGGTCACCTGACAACCAATCTCTATGTGTCACTGAAAGTTCATTCCTGAAGCTTGAAGTCATCCACAGCAACTGGTTCAACTCTACTTTCCATTACTTATTTAAGAAGTTGCCCGAATCTACGTAAAAATGTCTGTGTATTCACAAAGCAGCTCTTTGGCCTGTTTTAAAACTGTTTTCAAATACAGGGCACACCGCATTATAAGAGCATAGAATATCAACGACTGTCGTGGCTGGGGATGCGTTATGCATCCACTAGATGGAGCTGTGCTCAAGGGAATGTCAACAAAACAGTCAGCTAAGTCAGTCAGTCAAACTTTATTAATAGAATACAAAGCAACGTTCTGACAACACTGTTCACTCCCAAAACAAGTCAGTGCATTCACAACACGGTACCGTGCGTACCGGTAGCTGCTGACTGGCAGCCTTGAGTTTGAACTCTGCGTCGTAAGCGCGTCTCTTGAAAGGTGCCATTTTGGGGTTTTTATACACACACAAGTGGTGTGAGACCAGAATTCTCCTGTACTGTTTTTACCACTGTTACTTCGGCCACGCCCCCTGACTACGGTATCCATAATTAACCAATGTTGATCCATATATAAGACGCGTCGGATAATAAGGCGCAATGTCGGTTTTTGAGAAAATTAAGGGCTTTTAGGTGCGCCTTATAGTGCGGAAAATACGGTACTCTAAGCAGTTGGCCAATCACAGAAGAGTGGGCTTCTCAACGAATGTTAGTTAATGCATCGTGAATACATCAATATTAAACTGGGAAAGGAACATAATATGACCCTTTTAATTAAATGTTTTGGTTAGCATACTGTAATCTTCAGTGTTCCTCTACTATTTACATTTTTCCAAGTAATACATTAAAAAATATTTTATTCATTTCAAAATTTGATCTTGAAAATGTAATTTAGAAAATAGATGACAGTAATGCAACGTACATTTTGTATCCAAGAGCCAAAAGCAGAACCACAAGTGCAATCCTTCACGATGGGCAAGGAATATTTCTGATTAGCATGCACTTGTAACTCACTTGAGGTGGCTCAAATAGAGCCCGCCATCTGGCTTTGATGTCCTCTATGCTGGGTGACAGGTTGATGATTTCATTTCTTCTGTGTGCAAATGCTTTGGCCATTTTTTCTTTTACCAATGCGTTATTGTCCTTTTTCTTTACTTCAGTAAGCAACTGAATCCTCTCTTGCCCTTGGCTTTCTTCATCTTCTCCGGCTGGGTAAGGAGGGAGGTAGTTAACCTCTGCCTTTCGAGGCTTTTTTACATTTTTTGCAGACTTCTGGTCTGCGGGAGCCTTGCGTTTCTGTGCACTGCACAACACCTCAGGAACACCATAGCCTCGGAGTTTGGTGCGATAATTTGCCATCTTATATTTGATGCTTTGTTGCCAGCCACAGTAACCTCCAAAGGAGCCGGGTTCCTTGAGACAAGGATATTTCTTAACAAGTGCTTCAGCAACATCCCCTATGTGTGACCCTGATGGATAGGCTGTATATCTATAGACAGTTTCAGCCAGCTTCTCAATTGTGTCAGACTTGATCTTCGAGGTAGTCAGAAGTGTTCCATCCTTCTTGAAGACTTCAGTGGCTCTTTCAAGGTACATCTCAGTTTGGTACGCAAACTGTGGAATGGGGAACTGTTTTGGCCATGGTTGAAGACGTTCTGGTGTACTTCGCCCTGACAGTTGACAGGCTAATGGTGTCCTGTGAAGATGATGTTCCAGGAGATGACACTGCATCAGCTGCAGTTGACTCTGCATAGCATACAGACTCAGAGTCAGTTAACTGCTGAACAAAGGAAGTGTTCAAACTTTCCTCAACTGGAAGCAAGTTCAGAACAAGGGGGGCAGTGTGAACAACCTTTATGGTGTCTTTGTGTTTAATCTGACCACTGTTATGGAGAGTAAAGTAATCTTCAAATTCCAAGTCCAAATACTGAAGACTGAAAGGTCTCCTTCACAATAGTTTGCAGCTCATTCACAGTGGGTGGGATTCCTGATGGAAGGACCAACTTCTCAGTTCGATCATTGATGATTACTCAGAGCTTTGCCTCCATCTCTGCCGTCCTGACAATAATAGACAAAAGTTCAGTGGCATTCCAAGCAGAAGCTTATACAGTGGATGAACCCAAACATAGAGTGAACTATGTCATGAAGAACCTAGAGAGTTCCACCAGAATAAATAGAGTTCAAAACATTTAAATAATTGATGCCAAGAGAATTGTAGTGTTAAATAATTTAGAATTGATTTTCAAATTATTAGATATTTTCTATTCTCTTTTTAATTTGTAATTAAAAATTATAATTACATCTTTTATATAATCACTTTCAATGTATCTCTAACTTTACTTTTAATCATTTATGCTCATCATATTCAATGTCACAATGCATTTGTTTCCTGCAATACACTGGTTTTCCATTATGATGAATGAGATTTAAAGACAACTCCCTTGAATGAAAGGTTGTCAGCAGGACGCCAAAATGAAGTCCAGCCACCAATGAGGAAAAACTGTCGACCTTTCGTGTTGCCGTAAATGTTGAGTCGTGTGTCCAATCAGAATTCATACTGCTACAGTGTGTGTTGGACTGATTTAAGCAACCAACGGCCATATTTTCCTAATATTCTACCTCTAGAACAATGAATCTTAAGATTTTTCTCACAGTTGCTCCTGTTATGTAGAAGATCTCTGTCCCCACATCTGAGCAGCAGCATCCAATGGAAGTAGTGGTTCTACCACTGTTTAATCTATTTACATCTCAAACCACAGACAACAGCAAACAGTTACTCAAATATGCAACCAGGTGTTTGTTTAGCTAGATCTGTACCCCTCGTTGCTCCAGTATAGTAAGGGCGTTAGTTGTGCAGCATCATGGTATTTCCTCAAGTTTGGAAGAGCCAAGCGCCCCTTATCTTTTCTCAACTGAAGAGTGCTAAATTTGATTCTCGGTTTTTTCCCTTGCCATATAAAGCGCGAGATCAATTTATCCCATTCCCTAAATTGGTTCTCCTCCACTTTTATTGGCAAATTTCTAAATAAGTAGAGCAAGCGGGGAAGTACATTCATTTTAATTGCACTTATTCTCGAAATCAAGCTTAAGAAGGGAATTAAGTTCCACCTGTGTAAGTCTGATTTAATTTTTATTGATATAGGGTCAAAATTTGCCTGGGATAACTTTGATGGGTCCTTTGATACGTTTATACCCAAATATTTAATGTGATCATTATCCCATAATAATTCGTATTCCTCCCGCATCGCCTGTGGAGCCTGAAAAGCCAGGTACTTGGCTGATTTGCCACCTGCTTCGTAATACTTTTGCCTTAAGAAAAGAAAATTCTTCTGTGTTTCCTGGGAGTAAATGTTATTAATTTCAGCCTGAATTTTTTTAATTTCTTGCTTTAGAGTATGATTAGTACCACCTCCGCCAACTGTAAATGTTTTAATTTGTCTTCTAAAGTCAATAGCTTCTGTCGTTTAACTTTTTTCAAATGAGCAGTCAAAGATATAAGTTTCCCTCTCATCACTGCCTTTAAAGTGTCCCATAATATTGCTGGGGATATTTCCTCAGAATTGTTTAATTCCATAAATTCTTGAATATCTTTCTTTATTTTCTCCACTATTGTTGGCTTGTTCAATATATATGAATTTAATCGCCAGAGGCTTGCTCTTTTCTTTCTCCCGAGGTGTATTGACATAGAAACTGGGCTATGATCAGACAAGTCTATTGTTTCAATATCGCAGCTCCGTACTCTGAACCCATCGACTGTAAACATAACAAAATAGTCCAACCGTATGCAGCGTGAGGGCAACTATAAAGTGTATACTCTCTGTCGTCAGGATGCAGCTCTCTCCACACATCGATCAATCCCAGTTCTCCCATGAGCGCGTTCACCTTCCTACTAATAGGATTATTCAAACCCGTCGTGGCAGAAGAGTCCATGTTGGACAATTTTATGTTAAAGTCTCCCCCACAAATGACCACTCCCTGTGAATTCACCATTAAGTCTAGAATACGTCTGTATAAGGGCCAATCGCTTCCCGGTGGTACATACACATTTATAATGGTCACCAATGTACCCTCTATCTTGCCTGTATTACTCACAAACCTCCCCTCTCCATCCATCACTTCAGAAATGTGTTCGTAATTGATTGCACTTGAAATTAGGGTTGCAACTCCTTTTTCATGACTGGTCCCATCAGCTGACGAGAACACGTGTTGAACTCCCATCCTTTTAAGTTTCAGATGCTCAGCCTGACTCATATGTGTCTCTTGAAGCAGAGCAAACTGCGCCTTCTCCCTTTTCAACTTTGTTTGTATTTTATGTCTTTTAATAGGATTCAAAACCCCATTTACATTGAAAGTAATTATTTTGACTGGATCCCCCTGCATGTTATATACAGTAGGCATTTTATGGCACCCCTTCTCCTCATACATGTAAACCAAAACCCCTCAGCACCTGGGGAAGCAGAAACAAACTCAAAATTATTAACAATAGTGCAATCAAACACTAACAACGTCACCCTGATGAACTTGTGTTCCGGCTGTGGTCTTCCCCAGCCGACCAGCCTCCCATCCGAGGGATAGCCTCCATAACCTAACCGTGTTAGAGGGCCCTCCATACCGATGACAACCTAAAGAAAAGTCTCGATCTCTCTTTAAACATGATAGCATATTAGCGTCTGTGTCGGTGCAAAAACCTCCTTTTTGCCTTCCTCGCTGTCCAATTCAGAAGAGATGCTCCTTTTCACTCCACGTCGCATCTTCTAAACGCCTGCAGTTTTTCTTTATATCCCGGAGCTCCGCTTTGCCGTGTGGTCTGCCTTCCACCTCTCGCCTTCTGCCACGACCCCCTCTGGATCCTCTCCCACAGTGATGCTGGTTCCTTGAAAACCTTGACCGGGAGCCCCCGGTTCGCCAGGTCTGCCGTCGCCTCTTCCACCGTAGTGTAGATCCTCACCCCGTCGGCATGGTGGATTTTCAAGCGGGCTGGATACAATGTCTGGAACCGAATGTCATTCTCCTTCAGGACCCTGCGCGACTCCGCATACTCCTTCCTCTTGACAAGAATTTCAGGTGGATAGTCATGGTCAATATTGACTTTCTGGTTCTGCCACACAAAACCTCTCTTCTGCCAGGCAAGCTTCACCACTTCTTCTTTATCCGTAAAGTTGAGGAAATTGACCACTATGGATCTCGGTGGTCTATCTTTGTCGGGCAGTGGCGCCAACGCACGATGAGCTCTCTGTATTTGTAAGACTCTTCCGTCAGGGATGCCCAGATTTTCCCGCAGCAGTTTCTCAACAAACGGAATCATAGGGCCCGGAGGCTCAGAACCCTCCTTCATGCCGTAAATGCGGATGTTTGATCTTCTCCCGTAGCCCTCCAGAGCCGTTATTCTCTGCTGGAGAGCACCTCGTTCACCTGCTGCAGCCCATCCTCGTTAGCCGATATCCTAGCCTCGGCATCAGTTAGCCTGGAGTTCGTTTTATCAAGTTCTCCTTTAATTTCCTGCAACTGACGTTTGTTGTCTTGCCTGAAGTCACGTAGTTCTCTCAGGATCGTGGCGAGACCAACCGTCTCCTCCTCCTCCCTGTCCTCCTCAGCCCAGGCGGTCGTAGCAGGCGGCGGCGAACGGACTGCTTCCTTGACTGCGGCTCCCACAGTAGCTTTAGCGGTAGCTCCCGGCTGCCGCTGCTTGCTTTCTCCAACGGCAGGCTTGTTAGACGTCGGCTTCAGCGCTCTAATTTTCCTGTCTTTGGCTGCACCAGACGCCATCCTCACCCCGCGATGACTTTAATTGGCTTAACTTCTCAGTTTTATACTTCTTAGGGGCAAAAGTTTAGTTCGTAATCGAGCAAGCTTTCCTAAAGCGGCCATCTCCGGCTCTGACTGGAACTTCCGCTCCGAGAGTTGCTACTAATTTCATAATGATGCTGAAGTTATGTAAGGACAGTTGCGACGAACCTAAGAAATGATGCTACAGTGATGTAATGAGAGTTGCTACGAAACTCAAAATGATGCTACAGTGATGTGGTGAGAGTTGCGACGAACCTAAAAAATGATGCTACAGTGATGTAATGAGAGTTGCTACGAACCCAAGAAATGATGCGATAGTGATGAGGTGAGAGTTGCTACTAATCAAAGAAATGATGCCACAGTGATGTGGTGACAGTTGCTACTAATCTCAAAATGATGCTCAAGTGATGTAATGAGAGTTGCTACTAACCTAAGAAATGATGCTACGGTGATGTGATGAGAGTTGTTTAAAACCTCAAAATGATGCTACAGTAATGTCGTAAGAGTTGCTACTAACCTAAGAAATGATGCTCCAGTGATGTGGTGAGAGTTGCTTAAAAGCTGAAAATGATGCTAAAATGATGTAATGAGAGTTGCTACTAACCTCAAAATGATGCTACAGTGATGTAATGAGAGTTGCTACTAACCTCAAAATGATGCTGAAAGTAATGTAGTGAGAGTTACTACTAATTTCAAAATGATGCTAAAGTAATGTAATGAATGTCGCTACTAACCTAAGAAATGATGCTACAGTGATGTAATGAGAGTTGCTACGAACCTCAAAATGATGCTACAGTGATGTAGTGAGAGTTGCGACTAACCTCAAAATGATGGTCCAGTGATGTCGTAAGGTTTGCTACTAACCTAAGAAATTATGCTCCAGTGATGTGGTGAGAGTTGCTTAAAACCTCAAAATGATGTTACAGTGATGTCATGAGAGTTGCTACAAACCTAATAAATGATGCGAAAGTGATGAGGTGAGAGTTGCTACTAATCTCAAAATAATGCCAAAGTGATGTAATCACATTTGCAACGAATCTCAAAATGATGCTAAAGTGATGTAATGAGAGTTGCTACGAACCTAAGAAATGGTGCTACAGTGATGTAGTGAGAGTTTCTACGAATCTCAAAATGATGCTGAAATTAATGTAGTGAGAGTTGCAACGAAACTCAAAATCATGCCACAGTGATGTGGTGATATTTGCTACGAACCTAAAAAAGATGCTGACAGTGATGTAGTGAGAGTTGCTACGAACCTCAAAATGATGTTCCAGTGATGTGGTGACAGTTGCTACTAATCTCAAAATGATGCTAAAGTGATGTGGTGAGAGTTGTTTAAAACCTCAAAATGATGCAACAGTGATGTAGTGAGAGTTGCGACTAACCTCAAAAGGATGCTGAAGTGATGTAATGAGAGTTGCTCCTAATTTCAAACTGATGCGAAAGTGATGAAATGAAA
Source organism: Aulostomus chinensis (assembly GCF_037954235.1). Classification (NCBI taxonomy): domain Eukaryota; kingdom Metazoa; phylum Chordata; class Actinopteri; order Syngnathiformes; family Aulostomidae; genus Aulostomus; species Aulostomus chinensis. Next base: position 34,746,036 of record NC_141320.1, on the reverse strand, counting down.
GTTGCTACGAACCTCAAAATGATGCTACAGTGACTTCATGAGAGTTGCTCCTCACCTAAGAAATGATGGTCCAGTGATGTGGTGAGAGTTGCTTAAAACCTGAAAATCATGCTAAAATGATGTAATGAGAGTTGCTACAAACCTAAGAAAATAAAACTACAGTGATGTGATGAGAGTTGCTACTCACATAAGAAATGATGCTACAGTGATGTGATGAGAGTTGCTACTAACATAAGAAATGATGATACAGTGATGTAGTGAGAGTTGCTACGAACTTCAAAATGATGCTAAAGTCATGTAGTGAGAGTTGCTGCTCACCTCAAAATGATGCTACAGTGATGTAGTGAGAGTTGCTACTCATCTCAAAATGATGCTTACAGTGATGCAATGAGAGTTTCTTCAAACCTAAGAAATGATGCTACAGTGATGTGGTGAGAGTTGCTACGATGCTCAAAATCATGCCAAGGTGATGTAATGAGAGTTGCTACAAACCAAAGAAATGATGCTACAGTGATGTGGTGAGAGTTGCTTAAAACCTGAAAATGATGCTAAAATGATGTAATGAGAGTTGCTACGAACCTAAAAATGATGGTGCAGTGATGTCGTAAGAGTTGCTACGAACCTGAGAAATGATGCTGACAGTAATGTAGTGAGAGTTGCTCCTAACCTCAAAATGATGCTGACAGTAATGTATTCAGAGTTTCTGCTTACCTCATAATAAGGCTGCAGTGATGTAGTGACAGATTCTACTCCTCTCAAAATGATGCTACAGTGATGTAATGAGAGTTGCTACTAATTTCAACATGATGCTGACAGCGATGTCGTGACAGTTGCGACTAACCTCAAAATGATGCTGAAGTGATGTAATGAGAGTTGCTCCTAATTTCAAACTGATGCGAAAGTGATGTAATGAGAGTTGCTCCTAATTTCAAACTGATGCGAAAGTGATGAAATGAGAGTTGCTATTAACCTCAAAATGAAGACACAGTCATGTAGTGAGAGTTGCTACTAACCTCAAAATGATGCTGACAGTAATGTAGTGAGAGTTACTACTAATTTCAAAATGATGCTAAAGTAATGTAATGAATGTCGCTACTAACCTAAGAAATGATGCTACAGTGATGTAGTGAGAGTTGCTACTAATTGCATTACGATGCTAAAGTTATGGAAGGACAGTTGCTACGAACCTAATAAATGATGCTACAATGATGTAGTGAGAGTTGCTACTAATCTCAAAATGATACTGAGGTGATATAATGGGTTTCTTCTAACCTAAGAAATTATGCTACAGTGATGTGGTGAGAGCTGCTACTATGCTAAAATGATGTTGACAGTATTATAGTGAGAGTTGCGACTAACCTCAAAATGATGCTACAGTGATGTAGTGAGAGTTGCGACTAACCTCAAAATGATGCTGACTGTGATGTAGTGAGAGTTGCTAAGAACCTCAAAATGATGCTACAGTGATGTAGTGAGAGTTGCGACGAACCTCAAAATGATGCTACAGTGATGTAGTGAGAGTTGCGACAAACCTCAAAATGATGGTCCAGTGATGTGGTGAGAGTTGCTACGATGCTCAAAATGATGCTAAAGTGATGTAATGAAAGTTGCTACTAACCTAAGAAATAATGCTCCAGTTATGTGGTGAGAGTTGCTTAAAACCTCAAAATGATGTTACAGTCATGTAGTGAGAGTTGCTACTCACCTCAAAATGATGCTTACAGTGATGTAATGAGAGTTGCTACAAACCTAATAAATGATGCTCCAGTGATGTAATGAGAGTTGCTACGAACCCAAGAAATGATGCGAAAGTGATGAGGTGAGAGTTGCTACTAATCTCAAAATAATGCCAAAGTGATGTAATCACATTTGCAACGAATCTCAAAATGATGCTAAAGTGATGTAATGAGAGTTGCTACGAACCTAAGAAATGGTGCTACAGTGATGTAGTGAGAGTTTCTACGAATCTCAAAATAATGCTGAAATTAATGTAGTGAGAGTTGCAACGAAACTCAAAATCATGCCACAGTGATGTGGTGATATTTGCTACGAACCTAAAAAAGATGCTGACAGTGATGTAGTGAGAGTTGCTACGAACCTCAAAATGATGTTCCAGTGATGTGGTGACAGTTGCTACTAATCTCAAAATGATGCTAAAGTGATGTGGTGAGAGTTGTTTAAAACCTCAAAATGATGCTACAGTGATGTAGTGAGAGTTGCTACGAACCTAAAAATGATGGTGCAGTGATGTCGTAAGAGTTGCTACTAACCTCAGAAATGATGCTACAGTGATGTGGTGACAGTTGCTACTAACCTCAGAAATGATGCGACAGTGATGTAGTGAGAGTTGCTACTAATTTCAAAATGATGCTAAAGTGATTTAATGAGAGTTGCTCCGAACTTAAGAAATGATACTACAGTGATGTGGTGAGAGTTGCAACGAACCTGAGAAATGATGCTGACAGTAATGTAGTGAGAGTTGCGACTAACCTGAAAATGATGCTGAAGTGATGTAATGAGAGTTGCTCCTAATTTCAAAGTGATGCGAAAGTGATGAAATGAAAGTTGCTACGAACCTCAAAATGATGCTACAGTGACTTCATGGGAGTTGCTCCTTACCTAAGAAATGATGGTCCAGTGATGTGGTGAGAGTTGCTTAAAACCTGAAAATGATGCTAAAATGATGTAATGAGAGTTGCTACGAACCTAAGAAAATAAAACTACAGTGATGTGATGAGAGTTGCTACTAACATAAGAAATGATGCTCCAGTGATGTAATGAGAGTTGCTACTAACATAAGAAATGATGCTACAGTGATGTGATGAGAGTTGCTACTAACATAAGAAATGATGATACAGTGATGTAGTGAGAGTTGCTACGAACTTCAAAATGATGCTAAAGTCATGTAGTGAGAGTTGCTGCTCACCTCAAAATGATGGTGCAGTGATGTCGGAAGAGTTGCTACTAACCTCAGAAATGATGCTACAGTGATGTAATGAGAGTTGCTACTAACCTCAGAAATGATGCTACAGTGATGTAGTGAGAGTTGCTACTCATCTCAAAATGATGCTTGCAGTGATGCAATGAGAGTTTCTTCAAACCTAAGAAATTATGCTACAGTGATGTGGTGAGAGTTGCTACGATGCTCAAAATCATGCCAAAGTGATGTAATGAGAGTTGCTACAAACCAAAGAAATGATGCTACAGTGATGTAATGAGAGTTGCTACAAACCAAAGAAATGATACTACAGTGATGTGGTGAGAGTTGCTTAAAACCTGAAAATGATGCTAAAATGATGTAATGAGAGTTGCTACGAACCTAAAAATGATGGTGCAGTGATGTCGTAAGAGTTGCTACTAACCTCAGAAATGATGCTACAGTGATGTAATGAGAGTTGCTACTAACCTCAGAAATGATGCTACAGTGATGTAGTGAGAGTTGCTACTAATTTCAAAATGATGCTAAAGTGATTTTATGAGAGTTGCTACGAACTTAAGAAATGATACTACAGTGATGTGATGAGAGTTGCTACGAACCTGAGAAATGATGCTGACAGTAATGTAGTGAGAGTTGCTACTAACCTCAAAATGATGCTGACAGTAATGTATTCAGAGTTTCTGCTTACCTCATAATAAGGCTGCAGTGATGTAGTGACAGATTCTACTCCTCTCAAAATGATGCTACAGTGATGTAATGAGAGTTGCTACTAATTTCAACATGATGCTGACAGCGATGTTGTGACAGTTGCGACTAACCTCAAAATGATGCTGAAGTGATGTAATGAGAGTTGCTCCTAATTTCAAACTGATGCGAAAGTGATGTAATGAGAGTTGCTCCTAATTTCAAACTGATGCGAAAGTGATGAAATGAGAGTTGCTATTAACCTCAAAATGAAGACACAGTCATGTAGTGAGAGTTGCTACTAACCTCAAAATGATGCTGACAGTAATGTAGTGAGAGTTACTACTAATTTCAAAATGATGCTAAAGTAATGTAATGAATGTCGCTACTAACCTAATAAATGATGCTACAGTGATGTAGTGAGAGTTGCTACTAATCTCAAAATGATACTGAGGTGATATAATGGGTTTCTTCTAACCTAAGAAATTATGCTACAGTGATGTGGTGAGAGCTGCTACTATGCTAAAATGATGTTGACAGTATTATAGTGAGAGTAGCGACTAACCTCAAAATGATGCTACAGTGATGTAGTGAGAGTTGCGACTAACCTCAAAATGATGCTGACAGTGATGTAGTGAGAGTTGCTAAGAACCTCAAAATGATGCTACAGTGATGTAGTGAGAGTTGCTACGAACCTCAAAATGATGCTACAGTGATGTAGTGAGAGTTGCTACTAACCTCAAAATGATGCTGACAGTAATGTAGTGAGAGTTACTACTAATTTCAAAATGATGCTAAAGTAATGTAATGAATGTCGCTACTAACCTAATAAATGATGCTACAGTGATGTAGTGAGAGTTGCTACTAATCTCAAAATGATACTGAGGTGATATAATGGGTTTCTTCTAACCTAAGAAATTATGCTACAGTGATGTGGTGAGAGCTGCTACTATGCTAAAATGATGTTGACAGTATTATAGTGAGAGTAGCGACTAACCTCAAAATGATGCTACAGTGATGTAGTGAGAGTTGCGACTAACCTCAAAATGATGCTGACAGTGATGTAGTGAGAGTTGCTAAGAACCTCAAAATGATGCTACAGTGATGTAGTGAGAGTTGCTACGAACCTCAAAATGATGCTACAGTGATGTAGTGAGAGTTGCGACAAACCTCAAAATGATGGTCCAGTGATGTCGTAAGGTTTGCTACTAACCTAAGAAATGATGCTCCAGTGATGTGGTGAGAGTTGCTTAAAACCTCAAAATGATGTTACAGTGATGTAATGAGAGTTGCTACAAACCTAATAAATGATGCTCCAGTGATGTAATGAGAGTTGCTACGAACCCAAGAAATGATGCGAAAGTGATGAGGTGAGAGTTGCTACTAATCTCAAAATAATGCCAATGTGATGTAATCACATTTGCAACGAATCTCAAAATGATGCTAAAGTGATGTAATGAGAGTTGCTACTAACCTAAGAAATAATGCTCCAGTGATGTAGTGAGAGTTGCGACAAACCTCAAAATGATGTTACAGTGATGTCGTAAGGTTTTCTACTAACCTAAGAAATGATGCTCCAGTGATGTGGAGAGAGTTGCTTAAAACCTCAAAATGATGTTACAGTCATGTAGTGAGAGTTGCTACTCACCTCAAAATGATGCTTACAGTGATGTAATGAGAGTTGCTACAAACCTAATAAATGATGCTACAGTGATGTAATGAGAGTTGCTACGAACCCAAGAAATGATGCGAAAGTGATGAGGTGAGAGTTGCTACTAATCTCAAAATAATGCCAATGTGATGTAATCACATTTGCAACGAATCTCAAAATGATGCTAAAGTGATGTAATGAGAGTTGCTACAAACCTCAGAAATGGTGCTACAGTGATGTCGTGAGAGTTTCTACGAATCTCAAAATAATGCTGAAATTAATGTAGTGAGAGTTGCAACCAAACTCAAAATCATGCCACAGTGATGTGGTGATATTTGCTACGAACCTAAAAAAGATGCTGACAGTGATGTAGTGAGAGTTGCTACGAACCTCAAAATGATGTTCCAGTGATGTGGTGACAGTTGCTACTAATCTCAAAATGATGCTAAAGTGATGTGGTGAGAGTTGTTTAAAACCTCAAAATGATGCTACAGTGATGTAGTGAGAGTTGCTACGAACCTAAAAATGATGGTGCAGTGATGTCGTAAGAGTTGCTACTAACCTCAGAAATGATGCTACAGTGATGTAGTGAGAGTTGCTACTAATTTCAAAATGATGCTAAAGTGATTTAATGAGAGTTGCTACGAACTTAAGAAATGATACTACAGTGATGTGATGAGAGTTGCTACGAACCTCAAAATGATGCTACAGTGATGTAATGAGAGTTGCTCCTAATTTCAAACTGATGCGAAAGTGATGAAATGAGAGTTGCTACGAACCTCAAAATGATGCGACAGTGACTTCATGAGAGTTGCTCCTTCCCTAAGAAATGATGTTCCAGTGATGTGGTGAGAGTTGCTTAAAACCTGAAAATGATGCTAAAATTATGTAATGAGAGTTGCTACGAACCTAAGAAAATAAAACTACAGTGATGTGATGAGAGTTGCTACTAACATAAGAAATGATGATACAGTGATGGAATGAGAGTTGCTACGAACCAAAGAAATGATGCGAAAGTGATGAGGTGAGAGTTGCTACTATTCTCAAAATGATGCTAAAGTGATGTAATGAGAGTTGCTACGAACCTAAGAAATGATGCTACAGTGATGTGATGAGAGTTGCTACGATGCTCAAAATCATGCCAAAGTGATGTAATGAGAGTTGCTACAAACCAAAGAAATGGTGCTACAGTGATGTAGTGAGAGTTGCTACGAATCTCAAAATGATGCGAAAGTGTTGTAATAAGAGCTGCAACAAACCTAAGACATGATGCTACAGTGATGTGATGAGAGTTGCTACAATGCTCTAAATGATGCTAAAGTCATGTAGTGAGAGTTGCTACGAATCTCAAAATGATGCTAAAGTGATGTAATGAGAGTTGCTACGAACCTAAGAAATGATGCTACAGTGATGTGGTGAGAGTTGTTTAAAACCTCAAAATGATGCTACAGTGATGTAGTGAGAGTTGCTAATAAACTCAGTGATACTTTCAGTAATGTAGTAAGAGTTTCGAACAACCTCAGAGTGATGCTGATAGTCATGTAGTAAGTGTTTCGAACAACTTCAAAGTGATGCTGACAGTCATGTAGTAAGAATTGCTAATGAACTCAATTTAATGCTACAGTGATGTCGTAAGAATTGCTAATAAACTCAAAATGATGCGAACAGTAATGTAGTCATAGTTGCTAATAAACTCAAAGTGATGCTGACAGTAATGTAGTAAGAGTTGCTATGAACCTTCAAATAATGCAACAATAATGTAGGAAGAGTTGCGACGAAACTTAAAATAATGTGACAGTGATGTCAGAAGTATTGCTCATGATCTCAAAATGATGCGACACTGATGTAGTAAGAATTGCTAATGAACTCAAATGATGCTAAAAGTAATGGAGTGAAAGTTTCGAATAACCTCAAAGTGATGCTGACAGTCATGTAGTAAGAGTTGCTACGAACCTTAAAATATTGCGACAGTGATGTCGGAAGAATTGCCATTGAACTCAAAATGATGCTAACAGTAATGTAGTGATAGTTGCCTATCAACTCAGTGATGCTTACAGTAATGTAGTAAGTGTTTCGAATAACCTCAAAGTGAAGCTGACAGTCATGTAGTAAGAGTTGCTACGAACCTCAAGATAATGCGACAGTGATGTCGTAAGAATTGCTAATAAACTCAAAATGATGCTAACAGTAATGTAGTGATAGTTGCTAATAAACTCAAAGTGATGCTGAAAGTAATGTAGTAAGAGTTGATATGAACCTTTAAATGATGCAACAATAATGTAGTAAGAGTTGCTAGGAACCTCAAAACAATGTGAGAGTGTGGCATAAGAATTTTTAATGATTTCAAAATGATGCTAACAGTAATGAAGTGATAGTTGCCAATCAACTCAGTGATGCTTCAAGTAATGTAGTAAGTGTTTCGAATAACCTCAAAGTGATGCTGACACTCATGCAGTAAGAGTTGCTACGAACCTCAAGATAATGCGACAGTGATGTCGTAAGAATTGCTAATGATCTCAAAAGGATGCGACAGTGATGTCGTAAGAATTGCTAATGAATTCTAAATGATGCTAACAGTAATGTAGTGAAAATTTCGAATAACCTCAAAGTGATGCTGACAGTCATGTAGTAAGTGTTGCTACGAACCTCAAAATATTGCGACAGTGATGTCGGAAGAAATGCTTCTGAACTCAAAATGATGCTAACAGTAATGTAGTGATAGTTGCTAATAAACTCAGTGACGCTTACAGTAATGTAGTAAGTGTTTCGAACAACTTCAAAGTGATGCTGACGTTCATGTAGTAAGAATTGCTAATGAACTCAATTTAATGCTACAGTGATGTCGTAAGAATTGCTAATAAACTCAAAATGATGCTCACAGTAATGCAGTGATAGTTGCGAATAAACTCAAAGTGATGCTGACAGTAATGTAGTAAGAGTTGCTATGAACCTCAAAATAATGCGACAGTAATGTCGCAATATTTTGAGGTTCGTAGCAACTTTTACAACAGTGATGTCGGAAGAATTGCTAATGAACTCAAAATGATGGTAAAAGTAATGTAGTGATAGTTGTTAATCAACTCAGTGATGCTTACAGTAATGTAGTAAGTGTTTCGAATAACCTCAAACTGATGCTGACAGTCATGGAGTAAGAGTTGCTACGAACCTCAAAATAATACGACAGGGATGTCAGAAGAATTGCTCAAGATCTCAAAATGATGCGACAGTGATGTAGTAAGAATTGCTAATGAACTTAAAATGATGCTAACAGTAATGTAGTGATAGTTGCAAATCAACTCAGTGATGCTTCCAGTAATGTATTCAGTTTTTCGAAAAACCTCAAAGTGATGCTGACAGTCATGTCATAAGTGTTGCTACGAACCTCAAAATATTGCGACAGTGATGTCGGAAGAATTGCTTCTAACCTCAAAATTATGCTAACAGTAATGGAGTGATAGTTTCGAATCACCTCAAACTGATGATGACAGTCATGTCATAAGTGTTGCTACGAACCTCAAAATATTGCGACAGTGATGTCGGAAGAATTGCTTCTAACCTGAAAATGATGCTAACAGTAATGTAGTGATAGTTGCTAATCAACTCAGTGATGCTTACAGTAATGTAGTAAGAGTTTCGAACAACCTCAAAGTGATGCTGAAAGTCATTTAGTAACAGTTGCTTCTAACCTCAAAATGATGCTAACAGTAATGTAGTGATAGTTGCAAATAAACTCAGTGATGCTTACAGTAATGTAGTAAGAGTTTCGAACAACCTTAAAGTGATGCTGACAGTCATGTAGTAATGGTTGCTACGAACCTCAAAATATTGCGACAGTGATGTCGTGAGAATTGCTAATGAACTCAAAATGATGGTAACAGTAATTTAGTGATAGTTGCTAATAAACTCAAAGGGATGCTGACAGTAATGTAGTAAGTGTTGCTACGAACCTTGAAATAATGCAACAATAATGTAGTAAGAGTTTCTACGAACCTCAAAATAATGTGACAGTGATGTCAGAAGAATTGCGAATGATCTCAAAATGATGCGACCGTGATGTAGTAAGAATTGCGAAGGAACTCAAAATGATGCTAACAGTAATGGAGTGAAAGTTTCGAATAACCTCAAAGTGATGCTGACAGTCATGTACTAAGAGTTGCTACGAACCTCAAAATAATGCGACAGTAATGTAGTAAAAGTTGCTACGAACCTCAAAATATTGCGACAGTGATGTCGGAAGAATTGCTAATGAACTCAAAATGATGCTAACAGTAATGTAGTGATAGTTGCTAATAAACTCAGTGATGCTGACAGTCATGTAGTAAGTGTTTCAAACAACTTCAAAGTGATGCTGACAGTCATGTAGTAAGAATTGCTAATGAACTCAATTTAATGCTACAGTGATGTCGTAAGAATTGCAAATAAACTCAAAATGATGCTAACAGTAATGTAGTGATAGTTGCTAATAAACTCAAAGTGATGCTGAATGTAATGTAGTAAGAATGGCTACGAACCTCAAAATAATGCGACAGTAATGTAGTAAAAGTTGCTACGAACCTCAAAATATTGCGACAGTGATGTCGGAAGAATTGCCAATGAACTCAAAATGATGCTAACAGTAATGGAGTGAGTGTTTCGAACAACCTCAAAGTGATGCTGACAGTCATGTAGTAAGAGTTGCTACAAACCTCAAAATAATGCGACAGTGATGTCGGAAGAATTGCTAATGTTCTCAAAATGATGCGACAGTGATGTAGTAAGAATTGCTAATGAACTAAAAATGATGCTAACAGTAATGTTGTGGTAGGTGCGAATAAACTCAGTGATGCTTCCAGTAATGTTGTAAGAGTTGCTATGAACCTTTAAATAATGCAAGAATAATGTAGTAAGAGTTGCTACGTACCTTAAAATAATGTGACAGTGATGTCAGAAGAATTGCTAATGATCTCAAAATGATGCGACCGTGATGTAGTAAGAATTGCTAATGAACTCAAAATGATGCTAACAGTAATGTAGTGATAGTTGCTAATAAACTCAGTGATGCTTATCGTAATGTAGTAAGTGTTTCGAACAACCTCAAAGTGATGCTGACAGTCATGTAGTAAGAGTTGCTACGAACCTCAAAATAATGCAACAGTGATATCAGAAGAATTGCTAATGAACTCAAAATGATGCTAACAGTAATGGAATGAAAGTTTCGAATAACCTCAAAGTGATGCTGACAGTCATGTAGTAAGAGTTGCTACGAACTTCAAGATAATGCGACAGTGATGTAGTAAGAATTGCTAATAAACTCAAAATGATGCTAACAGTAATGTAGTGATAGTTGCTAATAAACTCAAAGTGATGCTGAATGTAATGTAGTAAAAATTGCTATGACCCTTTAAATGATGCAACAATAACGTAGTAAGAGTTGCTACGAACCTCAAAATAATGTGACAGTGATGTCATAAGAATTGCTATTGATCTCAAAATGATGCGACCGTGATGTCGTAAGAATTGCTAATGAATTCAAAATGATGCTAACAGTAATGTACTGAAAGTTTCGAATAACCTCAAAGTGATGCTGACAGTCATGTAGTAAGTGTTGCTACGAACCTAAATATGTTGCGACAGTGATGTCGGAAGAATTGCTTCTAACCTCAAAATGATGCTAACAGTAATGTAGTAATAGTTGCTAATAAACTCAGTGACGCTTACAGTAATGTAGTAAGAGTTTCGAACAACCTCAAAGTGATGCTGACAGTCATGTAGTAAGTGTTTCAAACAACTTCAAAGTGATGCTGACAGTCATGTAGTAAGAATTGCTAATGAACTCAATTTAATGCTACAGTGATGTCGTAAGAATTGCAAATAAACTCAAATGGATGCGAACAGTAATGTAGTGATAGTTGCTAATAAACTCAAAGTGATGCTGAATGTAATGTAGTAAGAATGGCTACGAACCTCAAAATAATGCGACAGTAATGTAGTAAAAGTTGCTACGAACCTCAAAATATTGCGACAGTGATGTCGGAAGAATTGCCAATGAACTCAAAATGATGCTAACTGTAATGTAGTGATAGTTGTTAATCAACTCAGTGATGCTTACAGTAATGTAGTAAGTGTTTCGAACAACCTCAAAGTGATGCTGACAGTCATGTAGTAAGAGTTGCTACAAACCTCAAAATAATGCGACAGTGATGTCGGAAGAATTGCTAATGATCTCAAAATGATGCGACAGTGATGTAGTAAGAATTGCTAATGAACTAAAAATGATGCTTACAGTAATGTAGTGATAGTTGTGAATCAACTCAGTGATGCTTCCAGTAATGTTGTAAGAGTTGCTATGAACCTTTAAATAATGCAAGAATAATGTAGTAAGAGTTGCTACGAACCTCAAAATATTGCAACAGTGACGTCAGAAGAATTGCTAAAGATCTCAAAATGATGCGACAGTGATGTCAGAAGAATTGACAATGATCTCAAATGATGCTAACAGTAATGGAGTGAAACTTTCGAATAACCTCAAAGTGATGCTGACAGTCATGTAGTAAGTGTTGCTACAAACCTCAAAATAATACGAAAGTAATGTAGTAAGAGTTGCTAATGAACTCAATTCAATGCTACAGTGATGTCGTGAGAATTGCTCATGAACTCAAAATGATGCTAACAGTAATGTAGTGATAGTTGCTAATAAACTCAAAGTGATGCTGACAGTAATGTAGTAAGAGTTGCTAGGAACCTTAAAATAATGCAACAATAATGTAGTAAGAGTTGCTAATGAACTCAATTCAATGCTACAGTGATGTCGTGAGAATTGTTCATAAACTCAAAATGATGCAAACAGTAATGTAGTGATAGTTGCTAATCAACTCAGTGATGCTTACAGTAATGTAGTAAGTGTTTCGAAAAACCTCAAAGTGATGCTGACAGTCATGTACTAAGAGTTGCTACGAACCTCAAAATAATGCGACAGTAATGTAGTAAAAGTTGCTACGAACCTCAAAATATTGCGACAGTGATGTCGGAAGAATTGCTAATGAACTCAAAATGATGCTAAAAGTAATGTAGTGATAGTTGCTAATCAAGTCAGTAATGCTTTCAGTAATGTAGTAAGTGTTTCGAAGAACCTCAAAGTGATGCTGACAGTCATGTAGTAAGAGTTGCTACGAACCTCAAAATACTGCGACAGTGATGTCAGAAGAATTGCAAAAGATCTCAAAATGATGCGACAGTGATGTCAGAAGAATTGCTAATGAACTCAAAATGATGCTCACAGTAATGTAGTGAACGTTTTGAATAACCTCAAAGTGATGCTGACAGTCATTTAGTAAGAGTTGCTAATGAACTCATGTCAATGCTACAGTGATGTCGTGAGAATTGCTCATTAACTCAAAATGATGCTAACAGTAATGTAATGATAGTTGCTAATAAACTCAAAGTGATGCTGAAAGTAATGTAGTAAGAGTTGCTACGAACCTTAAAACAATGCAACAATAATGTATTAAGAGTTGCCAATGAACTCAATTTAATGCTACAGTGATGTCGTGAGAATTGCTCATAAACTCAAAATGATGCGAACAGTAATGTAGTGATAGTTGCTAATAAACTCAAAGTGATGCTGACAGTCATGTAGTAAGAGTTGCTACGAACCTCAAAATAATGTGACGGTGATGTCAGAAGAATTGCTAATGATCTCAAAATGATGCGACAGTGATTTAGTAAGAATTGCTAATGAAATCAAAATGATGCTCACAGTAATGTAGTGATAGTTGCTAATCAAGTCAGTGATGCTTCCAGTAATGTAGTAAGTGTTTCAAAAAACCTCAAAGCGATGCTGACAGTCATGTAGTAAGAGTTGCTACGAACCTCAATATAATGCGACAGTGATGTCTGAAGAATTGCTAAAGATCTCAAAATGATGCAACAGTGATGTTAGAATAATTGCTAATGATCTCAAAATGATGCGACAGTAATGTAGTGATAGTTGCTCATCAAGTCAGTGATGCTTACAGTAATGTAGTAAATGTTTCGAACAACCTCAAAGTGATGCTGTCAGTCATGTAGTAAGTGTTGCTACGAACCTCAAACTATTGCGACAGTGATGTCGGAAGAATTGCTAATGAACTCAAAATGATGCTAACAGTAATGTAGTGATAGTTGCTAATTAACTCAGTGATGCTTACAGTAATGTAGTAAGAGTTTCAAACAACCTCAAAGTGATGCTGACAGTCATGTAGTAACAGTTGCTTCTAACCTCAAAATGATGCTAACAATAATGTAGTGATAGTTGCTAATAAACTCAGTGATGCTTACAGTAATGTAGTAAGTGTTTCAAACAACCTCAAAGTGATGCTGACAGTCATGTAGTAAGAGTTGCTACTAACCTCAATTTAATGCTACAGTGATGTCTATGAATTGCTAATAAACTCAAAATGAAGCTAACAGTAATGGAGTGATAGTTGCAAATAAACTCAAAATGATGCTAAAAGTAATGTAGTGATAGTTGCTAATCAACTCAGTAATGCTTACAGTAATGTAGTAAGAGTTTCGAACAACCTCAAAGTGACGCTGACAGTCATGTAGTAAGAGTTGCTTCTAACCTCAAAATGATGCTAAAAGTAATTTAGTGATAGTTGCGAATGAACTCAAAGTGATGCTGACAGTAATGTAGTAAGAGTTGCTTCGAACCTCAAAGTAATGCGACAGTGATGTCAAAAGAACTGTTAATGATCTCAAACTGATGCGACAGTGATGTCGTAAGAATTGCTAATGAACTCAAAATGATGCTAACAGTAATGGAGTGAAAGTTTCGAAGAACCTCTAAGTGATGCTGACAGTCATGTGGTAAGATTTGCTACGAACCTCAAAATATTGCGACAGTGATGTCGGAAGAATTGCTAATGAACTCAAAATGATGCTAACAGTAATGTAGTGATAGTTGCTAATATACTCAGTGATGCTTACAGTAATGTAGTAAGTGTTTCAAAATACCTCAAAGTGATGCTGACAGTCATGTAGTAAGAGTTGCTACTAACCTCAATTTAATGCTACAGTGATGTCTATGAATTGCTAATAAACTCAAAATGACGCTAACAGTAATGTAGTGATAGTTGCTAATACACTAAAAATGATGCTAAAAGTAATGTAGTGATAGTTGCTAATAAACTCAAAGTAATGCTGACAGTAATGTAGTAAGAGTTGCTACGAACCTTAAAATAATGCAACAATAATGTAGTAAGAGTTGCTACGAACCTCAAAATAATGTGACGGTGATGTCAGAAGAATTGCTAATGATCTCAAAATGATGCGACAGTGATTTAGTAAGAATTGCTAATGAAATCAAAATGATGCTAACAGTAATGCAGTGAACGTTTCGAATAACCTCAAAGTGATGCTGACAGTCATGTACAAAGAGTTGCTACGAACCTCAAAATAATGCGACAGTAATGTAGTAAAAGTTGCTACGAACCTCAAAATATTGCGACAGTGATGTCGGAAGAATTGCGAATGAACTCAAAATGATGCTAACAGTAATGTAGTGATAGTTGCTAATCAACTCAGTGATGCTTACAGTGATGTAGTAAGTGTTTCAAACAACCTCAAAGTGATGCTGACACTCATGTAGTAAGAGTTGCTACTAACCTCAATTTAATGCTACAGTGATGTCTATGAATTGCTAATCAACTCAAAATGACGCTAACAGTAATGTAGTGATAGTTGCTAATGAACTCAAAATGATGCTAAAAGTAATGTAGTGATCGTTGCTAATCAACTCAGTGATGCTTACAGTAATGTAGTAAGTGTTTCGAACAACCTCAAAGTGACGCTGACAGTCATGTAGTAAGAGTTGCTACGAACCTCAAAATAATGTGAAAGTGATGTCAGAAGAATTGCAAAAGATCTCAAAATGATGCGACAGTGATGTAGTAAGAATTGCTAATGAACTCAAAATGATGCTCACAGTAATGGAGTAAAAGCATCGAATAACCTCAAAGTGATGCTGACAGTCATGTAGTAAGAGTTGCTACAAACCTCAAAATAATGCGACAGTAATGTAGTAAGAGTTGCTACGAACCTCAAAATAATGCGACAGTGATGTCAGTAGAATTGCTAAAGATCTCAAAAAGATGCGACAGTGACTTAGTAAGAATTGCTCAACAACTCAAAATGATGCTAACAGTAATGTAGTGATAGTTGCTAATAAACTCAAAGTGATGCGGACAGTAATGTAGTAAGAGTTGCTATGAACCTTAAAATAATGCAACAGTAATGCAGTAAGAGTTGCTACGAACCTCAAAATATTGCGACAGTGATGTCGGAAGAATTGCTCATGATCTCAAAATGATGCGACAGGGATGTAGAAAGAATTGCTAATGAACTCAAAATGATGCTAACATTAATGGAGTGAAACTTTCGATTAACCTCAAAGTGATGCTTACAGTCATGTAGTAAGTGTTGCTACGAACCTCAAAATAATGCGACAGTAATGTAGTAAAAGTTGCTACGAACCTCAAAATATTGCGACAGTGATTTCAGAAGAATTGCTAATGATCTCAAAATGATGCGACAGTGATGTCGGAAGAATTGCTAATGAACTTAAAATGATGCTAACAGTAATGTAGTGATAGTTGCTAATCAACTCAGTGATGCTTACAGTAATGTAGTTCGAGGTTCGAACAACCTCAAAGTGATGGTGACAGTCATTTAGTAACAGTTGCTACGAACCTCAAACTGATGCGACAGTGATGTCGGAAGAATTGCTAATGAACTCAAAAGGATGCTAACAGTAATGGAGTGAAACTTTCGAATAACCTCAAAGTGATGCTGACAGTCTTGTACAAAGGGTTGCTACGAACCTCAAAATAATGTGACAGTGATGTCGGAAGAATTGCTAATGAACTCAAAATGATGCTAACAGTAATGTAGTGATAATTGCTAATCAACTCAGTGATGCTTACAGTAATGTAGTGAGTGTTTCGAATAACCTCAAAGTGATGCTGACAGTCATGTAGTAAGAGTTGCTACGAACCTCAAAATAATGCGACAGTGATGTCGGAAGAATTGCTAATGATCTCAAAATGATGCGACAGTGATGTAGTAAGAATTGCTAATGAACTCAAAATGATGCTAACAGTAATGGAGTGAATGATTCGAATAACCTCAAAGTGATGCTGACAGTCATGTACTAAGAGTTGCTACGAACCTCAAAATATTGCGACAGTGATGTCAGAAGAATTGCTAATGAACTCAAGATGATGCAAACAGTAATGTAGTGATAGTTGCTAAGAAACTCAGTGATGCTTACAGTAATGTAGTAAGAGTTTCGAACAACCTCAAAGTGATGCTGAAAGTCATTTAGTAAGAGTTGCTCATGAACTCAATTTAATGCTACAGTGATGTCGTGAGAATTGCTCATGAACTCAAAATGATGCTCATAGTAATGTAGTGATAGTTGCTAATAAACTTATATGATGCTGACAATAATGTAGTAAGAGTTGCTACGAACCTCAAAATATTGCGACAGTGATGTCGGAAAAAATGCTAATGATCTCAAAAATGATGTGAAAGTGATGTAGTAAGAATTGCTAATGAACTCAAAATGATGCTAACAGTAATGGAGTGAAAGTTTCGAATAACCTCAAAGTGATGCTGACAGTCATGTAGTAAGTGTTGCTACGAACCTCAAAATAATGCGACAGTAATGTAGTAAAAGTTGCTACGAACCTCAAAATATTGCGACAGTGATGTAGTAAGAATTGCTAATGAACTCAAAATGATGCTAACAGTAATGGAGTGAAAGTTTCGAAGAACCTCAAAGTGATGCTGACAGTCATGTAATAAGAGTTGCTACGAACCTCCGAATAATGCGACAGTGATCTCGGAAGAATTGCGAATGATCTCAAAATGATGTGACAGTGATGTAGTAAGAATTGCTAATGAACTCAAAATGATGCTAACAGTAATGGAGTGAAAGTTTCGAATAACCTCAGAGTGATGCTGACAGTCATGTAGGAAGAGTTGCTACAAACCTCAAAATAATGCGACAGTTATTTCGTAAGAATTGCTAGTAAACTCTAAATGATGCTGACGGTAATGGAGGAAGAGTTGAAACTAACCTCAAAATAATGCTACAGTGATGTCGTAAGAATTGCTAATCATCTAAAAATGATGCGACAGTGATGTCGTAAGAATTGCTAATGAACTCAAAATGATGCGACAGTGACGTAGTAAGAATTGTAATGAACTCAAAATGATGCTAACAGTAATGTAGTGAATGTTTCGAATAACCTCAAAGTGATGCTGACAGTCATGTAGTCAGAGTTGCTACGAACCTCAAAATGATGCGACAGTGATTGAGTAAGAATTGCTAATGAACTCAAAATGATGCTAACAGTAATGGAGTGAAAGTTTCGAACAACCTCAAAGTGATGCTGACAGTAATGTAGTAAGAGTTGCTACGAACCTCAAAATAATGCGACAGTGACGTCAGAAGAATTGCTAATGATCTAATAATGATGCTGACAGTCATGTAGTAAGAGTTGCAACGAACCTCAAAATGATGCGACAGTGATGGAGTAAGAATTGCTAATGAACTCAAAATAATGCTAACAGTAATGTAGTGAAAGTTGCCAATAAACTCAAAATGTACTGACAGTCATGGAGGAAGAGTTGCTACAAACCTTAAAATAATGCAACAGTAATGTAGTAAGAGTTACTACGAACTTCAAAATGATGTGACAGTGATGTAGTAAGAATTGCTTATGATCTGAAATGATGGGACAGTGATGTAGTAAGAATTGCTTATGAACTCAAAATGATGCTGACAGTAATGTAGTGAAAGTTGCGAGTAACCTAAAAATGATGCTGACAGTCATGTAGTAAGAGCTGCTGATAACCTCAAAATAATGCTACAGTGATGTCGGAAGAATTGCAAATAAACTCAAAATGATGCGAACAGTAATGTAGTGAAAGTTTTGAATAACCTCAAAGTGATGCTGACAGTCATGTAGTAAGAGTTGCTACGAACCTCAAAATAATGCAACAGTGATGTCGGAAGAATTGCTAATGATCCAAAAAATGTGACAGTGATGTCGTAACAATTGCTAATGATCTCAAAATGATGCGACAATGATGTCATCAGAATTGCTAATGAACTCGAAATGATGCTAACAATAATTGAGTGAAAGTTTCAAATGACCTCAAAGTGATGCTTACAGTCATGTAGTAAGAGTTGCTACGAACCTCAAAATGATGCTAAAAGTAATGTAGTGAAAGTTGCGAGTTACCTAAAAATGATGCTGAGAATCATGTAGTAAGAGTTGAAACTCGAACAACAAACTGTCCTCTGATGGTTGGACAGGTTGGTTTGGTCCGTCCTCTCACTCATCATTAAAAGCCCTTAAAACTCATCATTCATCCAATCTGACACTCACGTCTGCAATGGGGAATCCCCAGCAGCCCGCGGCCCACATGTAGCAGTCTCGGCCAATCACGTGGGGCCTGCAGCGACACCGACCACCAAATGACTCGCAGGTTTCACTCTCAGCTCCAACCTCATGGCAGGCACAAGGCAGGGCGCCGTTGTTGAGTTTGGAGTTTGGAAACCTGAGGGGACACAGGAGGAGCTTCAGGGGGAGGGAACGTGGATCAGAACCGTTTTAACAAGAGCGCTGAGGGGACACAGGAGGAGCTACAGGGGGAGGGAAGATGGATCAGAACCATTCTAACAAGAGCGCTGAGGGGACACAGGAGGAGCTACAGGGGGAGGGAAGGTGGATCAGAACCGTTCTAACAAGAGCGCTGAGAGGACACAGGAGGAGCTACAGGGGGAGGGAAGGGGGATCAGAACCGTTCTAACAAGAGCGCTGAGGGGACACAGGAGGAGCTACAGGGGGAGGGAAGGTGGATCAGAACCGTTCTAACAAGAGCGCTGAGGGGACACAGGAGGAGCTACAGGGGGAGGGAAGGTGGATCAGAACCGTTCTAACAAGAGCGCTGAGGGGACACAGGAGGAGCTACAGGGGGAGGGAAGGTGGATCAGAACCGTTCTAACAAGAGCGCTGAGGGGACACAGAAAGAGCTACAGGGGGAGGGAAGGTGGATCAGAACCCTTCTAACAAGAGCGCTGAGGGGACACAGGTGGAGCTACAGGGGGAGGGAAGGTGGATCAGAACCGTTCTAACAAGAGCGCTGAGGGGACACAGGAGGAGCTACAGGGGGAGGAAAGGTGGATCAGAACCCTTCGAACAAGAGCGCTGAGGGGACACAGGAGGAGCTACAGGGGAGGGAAGGTGGATCAGAACCGTTCGAACAAGAGCGCTGAGGGGACACAGGAGGAGCTACAGGGGGAGGGAAGGTGGATCAGAACCGTTCTAACAAGAGCGCTGAGGGGACACAGGAGGAGCCACAGGGGGAGGGAAGGTGGATCAGAACCCTTCTAACAAGAGCGCTGAGGGGACACAGGTGGAGCTACAGGGGGAGGGAAGGTGGATCAGAACCGTTCTAACAAGAGCGCTGAGGGGACACAGGAGGAGCTACAGGGGGAGGGAAGGTGGATCAGAACCCTTCTAACAAGAGCGCTGAGGGGACACAGGAGGAGCTACAGGGGGAGGGAAGGTGGATCAGAACCGTTCTAACAAGAGCGCTGTCCCACTAATGTTCCTCACCAGAATCCATCTGTCAGGGGGGAACCGTCCATGGGTGCTGATGCAGCGGACTGAAGGTTCAACGTAGTCCATGCTGAACTGGTCTTTAGGCACCAGGTGGACTTTGTGCAAAAAACAGCAGAAAAAAAAGACAAAAAGGGGAGAATTTCAACAAAAGTATGCAAATGAGCTGAAGATCAAAATACAAAAAGTAAATCAAGGGGTTTTTTTTTCAAATAATTGCCAGCTATTTAGCTAAGAGAAGGACAAATGTCAATCAAGATGTCAGAATGGAACGATCCCACTGGCTTCTGGTCAAGGGAACCATGGAGATGCTAACTTCCTGTTGGACTATCAGGGTGTCTCATCCCTGACATGCTAACTTCCTGTTGGACGATCAGGGTGTCTCATCCCTGACATGCTAACTTCCTGTTGGACGATAAGCGCGTCTCATCCCTGACATGCTAACTTCCTGTTGGACGATAAGCGTGTCTCATCCCTTACATGCTGACCTCCTGTTGGACGATAAGCGTGTCTCATCCCTGACATGCTAACTTCCTGTTGGACGATAAGCGTGTCTCATCCCTGACATGCTAACTTCCTGTTGGACGATGAGGGTGTCTCATCCCTGACATGCTAACTTCCTGTTGGACGATAAGCGTGTCTCATCCCTGACATGCTAACTTCCTGTTGGACGATAAGCGTGTCTCATCCCTGACATGCTAACTTCCTGTTGGACGATGAGGGTGTCTCATCCCTGACATGCTAACTTCCTGTTGGACGATGAGCGTGTCTCATCCCTGACATGCTAACTTCCTGTTGGACGATGAGGGTGTCTCATCCCTGACATGCTAACTTCCTTTTGGACTATCAGGGTGTCTCATCCCTGACATGCTAACTTCCTGTTGGACTATAAAGCCTGATTAAAGCCTGATTTATGCTTCTGTGTCGAGTAGTATTCGTACCTACGCCGTCGACGCAGACCGTAAGCCGTAGCCTGAGACGCGCCTCCAAAAAATCCTGCTTACGCGACGCGTCGACGCGTGGTGACGTCAACGTCGAGGACTGCGATTGGTCCGCTCAGAACGTTATTTCCGGTTCAGTCGCAGCACAACCCCGCCATTTTCAAAGTTTCTGTGGTGAAGGCTCCAAGAAAAAATGGACCAAGCTGAAGAAAGGATTATCGAGGAGGTGCTCAAGTACGACCACCTCTACAACGCCTCTTCGCGGCACTACAGAGACTGACAAATGGCCAACAATTGTTGTCTGTGACCGGAAGAAAACCGAGGAATCCGACAAGAGCACCGTAAACAATACAAAGACAAAGCCACACCCCCTAGCGGCTTGGCGGTGAATTGCAGAGCAACGCGTTCCCTCGACGCAGAATAAACCAGGTTTTTCAGTCGCACCTGTTTTACGCCTCCGTGCCAGATAAGGACCCCCATCGGGCTGTGCCACCCTGGAGGGAGCGGTCTCACAGTCAGTCAGCGGAACCATGCGGATCCGGGCCGGAGCTGTGGGAAGGAGCGCCAATTGTATCGGGTTGTTGTTTTCTGGACTGCAGCAGAACAGGAGCAGCCGGGACTGGAATGTAGAAGTAGGTTATCTTGAAGTTGACTAAGTTATGGTGAACGATATTGTGGTTCAACACTTTAATGAGCTTTAAGGCAAACATATTTCATGAGGAAACAACGCCGGAATTGGACGGATTTCAGCGGCACACAACAACGTATCCGATACACCTCATTGGAAACCTGGTGGTCTAAGACTAAGAAACACCAGTCACCATGAAGAAAGGAACTTTTAGCTGAGTACTCATGTTCTTTTCTGCAGGTTCAATGTGGCATTTGTTGGACAGAAGCGTCTCATCTCAACAAAAGCACCTCTTCAGTGCTGAGGCATGATGGGGCCAGGCATGAGAATGAAGTCCCAGATCCACCAGGATGAACTCAGGTGTACAGCCACTCTCCAACTGACTCACAGTTGCTTCATTGAGAATTAATTTCTCTTCATTTCTTCTCTCCTTCATCTTTAACCATCCAGCTTCCAGGAAGCAGATGCTGGATGAGGCTCTGCTGAATTTGATCCTGAAGGACTGCCAGCCCCTCAGCACTGTTGAGAGGGAAGGGTTCAGGGAACTGGTTCAGGTCCTTGAGCCTCATATGTTTGCCAACCAGAAAGGTTTGTGTGGAAATGATCTAAAGCAGTCGTTGATATCTCCAGTTTATTTCATCTCTAATTTCAATGTATTGATTTACTCTGGGTGTCATTTTCAGACCATCAAACAAACGGTGGCTAAAAAGTACCAGGAGGAACGGGAAGGAGTGAAAAAGGAAGTCCAGCTGCCATGTGGACATCTGTGGACATGGAGGCTCCCTTTGCTCTGACCTGTCACTGCATTAGTGAGAATGATTGTGTTGGGAGTGCAAGACTTTCCACAAAGTCACCCTGCATCATTTTGAGGTTCGTCGCAACTCTCACTACATCACTTTAGCATCATTTCTTTGGTTAGTAGCAATTCTTATGACATCACTGTAGCATCGTTTTGAGGTTTTTAGCAACTCTCACTACATCACTGTAGTTTCATTATGAGCTTCATCGCAATTATCGCATCACTGTCGCATCATTTTTAGGATAGTAGCAACTCTCACAACATTGCTGTAGCATCATTTTGAGATTCGTAGCAAGTCTCACTACATCACTGTAGCATCATTTCTTCGGTTAATAGAAACTCTCA
Source organism: Aulostomus chinensis (assembly GCF_037954235.1). Lineage (NCBI taxonomy): Eukaryota > Metazoa > Chordata > Actinopteri > Syngnathiformes > Aulostomidae > Aulostomus > Aulostomus chinensis. Next base: position 34,723,399 of record NC_141320.1, on the reverse strand, counting down.
TTACATCACTGTTGCAACATTTTGAGGTTCGTCGCAACTCTCACTATATCACTGCAGCATAATTTCTTAGGTTTGTAGCAACTCTCATTACATCACTTTAGCATCATTTTGAGGATCGTAGCAACTCTCACTACATCACTGTAGCATCATTTTGAGATTCGTAGCAACTCCCATGACATCACTGTCGCATCATTTTGAGGATCGTAGCAACTCTCACTACATCACTGAAGCATCATTTTGAGGTTTGTAGCAACTCTCACTACATTACTGGAAGCATCAGTTTGAGCATCGTAGCAACTCTCATTACATCACTGTAGCATAATTTTGAGGATAGTCGCAACTCTCACCACATCACTGTAGCATCATTTCTTAGGTAAATAGCAACCCTCATTACATAATTGTAGCATCATTTTGCGGTTCGTAGCAAACCTCACTACATCACTGTAGCATCATTTCTTAGGGAAGTAGCAACTCTCATTACACCGCTTTAGCATTATTTTGAAATTACTATCAACTCTCACTGCATCACTGTCGCATCACTTCTTAGATTTGTAGCAACTCTCATTACATCACTTGAGCATCATTTTGAGATTAGTATCAACTCTCACTACATCATTGCCAACTCATTTTGAGGATCGTAGCAACTCTCACCACATCACTTTCGCATCATTTTGAGGATCGTAGCAACTCTCACTACTTCACTGTCGCATCATTTTGAGGATAGTCGCAACTCTCGCGACATTACTGCAGCATCATTTTGAGATTCGTAGGAACTCTCATTACATCACTGTAGCATCATTTTGAGGTTCGTAGCAACTCTCACCACATCACTGTAACATCATTTCTTAGGTAAGTAGCAACTCTCATTACATCACTGTAGCATCATTTTGAAGTTCGTAGCAACTCTCACCACATCACTGTCGCATCATTTCTCAGGTAAGTAGCAACTCTCATTACATCAATTTAGCATGATTTTGAAATTACTATCAACTCTCAGCACATGTCTGTAGCATAATTTCATAGGTTTGTAGCAACTCTCATTACATCACTCTAGCATCATTTGGTCATTTGTAGCAACTCTCATTACATCACTGTAGCATCATTTCTTAGGTTTGTAGCCACTCTCATTACATCACTTAAGCATCATTTGGACATTTGTAGCAACTCTCACTACATCACTGTCGCATCATTTCTTAGGTTAGTTGCAACTCTCACTACATCACTGTCGCATCATTTCTTAGGTTCGTAGCAACTCTCACCACATCACTGTAGCATCATTTTGAGGATCGTAGCAACTCTCACCACATCACTGGAGCATCATTTTGAGGATCGTAGCAACTCTCAATACATCATTGTCGCATCATTTTGAGGATAGTCGCAACTCTCATGACATTACTGTAGCATCATTTCTTAGGTTTGTAGCAAATCTCGTTACATCACTCTAGCATCATTTCTGAGGTTAGTAGCAACTCCCATGACATCACTGTAGCATCATTTTGCGGTTTGTAGCAAATCTCACTACATCACTGTAGCATCATTTTGAGGATCGTAGCAACTCTCAATACATCATTGTCGCATCATTTTGAGGATAGTCGTAACTCTCACGACATTACTGTAGCATCATTTCTTAGGTTTGTAGCAAATCTCGTTACATCACTCTAGCATCATTTTGAGATTCGTAGCAACTCTCATTACATCACTGTAGCATCATTTTACGGTTCGTGGCAAACCTCACTACATTATTGTAGCATCATTTCTTAGGGAAGTATCAACTGTCATTACACCGCTTTAGCTTTATTTTGAAATTACTATCAACTCTCACCACAACACTATCAGTATAATTTCTTACGTTAGTAGCAACTGTCATAACATCACTGTCGCATCATTTTGAGGATCGTAGCAACTCTCACTACATCACTGTCGCATCATTTTGAGGTAAGTAGCAACTCTCATTACATCACTTTAGCATCATTTTGAGGATTGTAGCAACTCTCATGACATCACTTTAGCATGATTTTGAAATTACTATCAACTCTCACCACAACACTGTCAGTATAATTTCTTAGGTTAGTAGCAGCTGTCATAACATCACTGTAGCATCATTTTGAGGATCGTAGCAACTCTCACCACATCACTGTCGCATCATTTTGAAGATCGTAGCAACTCTCACTATATCACTGTTGCATCATTTTGAGGATAGTCGCAACTCTCGCGAAATTACTGTAGCATCATTTCTCAGGTAAGTAGCAACTCTCATTTCATCACTGTAGCATCATTTTGAGGTTCGTAGCAACTCTCACCACATCACTGTCGCATCATTTCTTAGGGAAGTAGCAACTCTCATTACATCACTTTAGCATGATTTTGAAATTACTATCAACTCTCACCACATCACTGTAGCATCATTTCTTAGGTAAGTAGCAACTCTCATTACATCACTGTAGCATCATTTTGCGGTTCGTAGCAACTCTCACTACACCACTTTAGCATTATTTTGAAATTAGTATCAACTCTCACCACATCACTGTAGCATCACTTCTTAGGTTTGTAGCAACTCTCATTACATCACTTAAGCATCATTTTGAGGATCGGAGCAACTCTCACTACATCACTGTCGCATCATTTTGAGGATAGTCGCAACTCTCACGACATTACTGTTGCATCATTTTGAGATTCGTAACAACTCTCATTACTCATTGTAGCATCATTTTGAGGATCGTAGCAACTCTCACTACATCACTGTCGCATCTTTTTGAGGGAAGTAGCAACTCTCATTTCATCACTGTAGCATCATTTTGAGGATAGTCGCAACTCTCGCGAAATTACTGAAGCATCATTTTGAGGTTCGTAGCAACTCTCACCACATCACTGTAGCATCATTTCTTAGGTAAGTAGCAACTCTCATTACATCACTGTAGCATCATTTTGAGGTTCGTAGCAAATCTCATCACATCACTGTAGTATCATTTTGAGGTTCGTAGCAACTCTCACCACATCACTGTCGCATCATTTCTGAGGTAAGTAGCAACTCTCATTACATCACTTTAGCATGATTTTGAAATTACTATCAACTCTCAGCACATGACTGTCGCATCATTTCTTAGGTTTTTAGCAACTCTCATTACATCACTCTAGCATCATTTGGACATTTGTAGCAACTCTCATTACATCACTGTAGCATCATTTTGCGGTTCGTAGCAACTCTCACTACACCACTTTAGCATTATTTTAAATTAGTATCAACTCTCACCACATCACTGTAGCATCACTTCTTAGGTTTGTCGCAACTCTCATTACATCACTTAACATCATTTAGAGGATCGTAGCAACTCTCACTACACCACTTTAGCATTATTTTGAAATTAGTATCAACTCTCACCACATCACTGTAGCATCACTTCTTAGGTTTGTCGCAACTCTCATTACATCACTTTAACATCATTTTGAGGATCGTAGCAACTCTCACTACATCACTGTCGCATCATTTTGAGGATAGTCGAAACTCTCACGACATTACTGTAGCATCATTTTGAGATTCGTAGCAACTCTCATTCCATCACTGTAGCATCATTTTGAGGATCGTAGCAACTCTCACTACATCACTTTAGTATCATTTTGAGGACAGTCGCAATTCTCACGACATAACTGTAGCATCATTTTGAGATTCGTAGCAACTCTCATTACATCACTGTAAGCATCGTTTTGAGCATCGTCGCAACTCTCACTACATCACTGTAACCATCATTTTGAGATTAGTCGCAACTCTCACTACATCACGGTCGCATCATTTCTTAGGTTAGTAGCAACTCTCACCACATCACTGTAGCATCATTTCTTAGGTAAATAGCAACCCTCATTACATCACTGTAGCATAATTTTGCGGTTCGTAGCAACTCTCACTACATCACTGTAGCATCATTTCTTAGGAAAGTATCAACTCTCATTACACCGCTTTAGCTTTATTTTGAAATTACTATCAACTCTCACTGCATCACTGTAGCATCATTTCTTAGGTTAGTCGCAACTCCCATGACATCACTGTAGCATTATTTTGAGGTTTGTAGCAACTCTCACTACAATACTGGAAGCATCATTTTGACATTTGTAGCAACTCTCATTTCATCACTGTAGCATCACTTCTTAGGTTATTCGCAACTCTCATTACATCACTTTAGCATCATTTTGAGGATCGTAGCAACTCTCACTACATCACTGTTGCATCATTTTGACATTTGTAGCAACTCTCATTATATCACTGTAGCATCATTTCTTAGGTTAGTAGCAACTCCCATGACATCACTGTAGCATCATTTTGAGGTTTGTAGCAACTCTCACGACATTTCTGGAAGTATCAGTTTGAGGTTCGTAGCAAATCTCACCACATCACTGTAGCATCATTTGTTTGGTTAGAAGCAACCCTCATGACATCACTTTAGCATGATTTTGAAATGACTATCAACTGTCACCACAACACTGTCAGCATAATTTCTTAGGTTAGTAGCAACTGTCATAACATCACTGTAGCATCATTTTGAGGATTGTAGCAACTCTCACTACATCATTGTCGCATCATTTCTTAGGTATGTAGCAACTCTCACGACATCACTGTAGCATCACTTCTTCGGTTTGTCGCAACTCTCATTACATCACTTTAGCATCATTTTGAGGATCGTAGCAACTCTCACCACATCACTGTAGCATCATTTATTAGGTATATAGCAACTCTCATTACATCACTTTAGCGTGATTTTGAAATTACTATCAACTCTCACCACATCACTGTCGCATTAAATTGAGGTTAGTAGCAACTCTTACTGCACCACTGTCACATCATTTTGAGATCATTAGCAATTCTTCCGACATCACTGTCGCATTATTTTGAGGTTCGTAGCAACTCTTACTACGTGATTGTCAGCATCACTTTGAGGTTATTCGAAACACTGACAACATTACTGTAAGCATCATTGAGTTTATTACCAACTTTCACTACATTACTTTTAGCATCATTTTGCGTTCATTAGCAATTCTTACGACATCACTGTCCCATCAGTTTGAGATCATTACCAATTCTTCTGACATCACTGTCGCATTATTTTGATGTTCGTAGCAACTTTTAAATAAATTGCCTTGCCTTTTACTACATTACCGTTGCATTATTTAAAGGTTCGTAGCAACTCGTACTACATTACTGTCAGCATCACTTTGAGTTTATTCGAAACTATCACTACATTACAGTTAGCATCATTTTGAGTTTATTAGCAATTCTTCCAACATCACTGTCGCAATATTTTGAGATTCGTAGCAACTTTTACTTCATCACTTTCGAATTTTTTTTGAGGTGCGTAGCAACTCTTACTATATGACTGACAGTATCACTTTGAGGTTATTCGAAATGTTCACTCCATTACTGTTAGCATCATTTTGAGTTCATTAGCAATTCTTACTAAATCACTGTCGCATCATTTTGAGATCGTTAGCAATTCTTCCGACATCACTGTCGCATTATTTTGAGGTTCGTAGAAACCCTTACTACATGACTGTCATAATCACTTTGAGGTTGTTCGAAACACTTACGACATTACTGTCAGCATCACTTTGAGTTCATTAGCAACTATCACTACATTACTGTTAGCATCATTTTAAGGTTAGTAGCAACTCTTACTACATGACTGACAGCATCATTTTTAATTGACTCGCAAATCAAACCACATGACTGTCAGCATCACTTTGAGGTTATTCGAAACTTTCACTCCATTACTGTTAGCATAATTTTGAGTTCATTAGCAATTCTTACTACATCACTGTCGCATCATTTTGAGATCATTAGCAATTCTTCCGACATCACTTTCACATTTTTTTGAGGTTCGTAGCAACTCTTACTACATTACTGTCAGCATCACTTTGAGTTTATTAGCAACTATCACTATATTACTGTTAGCATTATTTTGAGGTTCGTAGCAACTCTTACTACATGACTGTCAGCATCACTTTGAGGTTGTTTGAAACACTTACTACATTACTGTAAGCATCACTGAGTTGATTCGCAATTATCACTACATTAGTGTTAGCATCATTTTGAGTTCATTAGCAATTCTTCCGACATGACTGTCGCAATATTTTGAGGTTCGTAGCCACTTTTACTAAATTACTGTCGCATTATTTTGAGGTTCTTAGCAACTCTTACTACATTACTTTTACATCATTTTGAGGTTATTAGCAATTCTTACGACATCACTGTAGCATTAAATTGAGTTCATTAGCAACTCTGACTACAAGACTGTCAGCATCACTTTGAAGTTGTTCAAAACACTTACTACATGACTGTCAGCATCACTTTGAGGTTGTTCGAAACTCTTACAACATTACTGTAAGCATCACTGAGTTTATATCAACTATCACTACATTACTGTTAGCATCATTTTGAGTTCATTAGCAATTTTTACGACACTCACTGTCCCATCAGTTTGAGATCATTAACAATTCTTTTGAAATCACTGTTGCATTACTTTGAGGTTCGAAGCAACTCTTACTACTTTACTGTTGCATTATTTTGAGGTTCGTTGCAACTCTTACTACATGACTGTCAGCATCACTTTGAGGTTGTTCCAAACTCTTACTACATTACTGTAAGCATCACTGAGTTTTTTAGCAACTATCACGACATTACTGTAAGCATCAATTTGAGTTCATTAGCAATTCTTCCGACATCACTGTCGCAATATTTTGAGGTTCGTAGCAACTTTTACTCCATTAGTTTCGCATTATTTTGAGGTTCGTAGCAACACTTAGTACAAGACTGTCAGCATCACTTTGAGGTTATTCGAAACACTTACTACATTACTGTAAGCATCACTGAGTTGATTAGCAACTATCACTACATTACTGTTAGCATCATTTTGAGTTCATTAGCAATTCTTCCGACATCACTGTCGCAATATTTTGAGGTTCGTAGCAACTTTTACTACATTACTGTCGCATTATTTTGAGGTTCGTAGCAACACTTACTACATGACTGTCAGCATCACTTTGAGGTTATTCGAAACTTTCACTCCATTACTGTTTGCATAATTTTGAGTTCATTAGCAATTCTTACTACATCACTGTCGCATCATTTTGAGATCATTCGCAATTCTTCCGACATCACTTTCGCATTTTTTTTGAGGTTCGTAGCAACTTTTACTACATTACTGTCGCATTATTTTCAGGTTCTTTGCAACTCTTACTACATTACTATTGCATCATTTTGAGATCATTAGCAATCTTCTGACATCACTGTCACATTATTTTGAGGTTCGTAGCAACTCTTACTACATTATTGTTGCATTATTTTAAGGTTCGTAGGAACCCTTACTACATGACTGTCATAATCACTTTGAGGTTGTTCGAAACACTTACTACATTACTGTAAGCATCACTGAGTTAATTAGCAACTATCACTACATTACTGTTCGCATCATTTTGAGTTCATTAGCTATTCTTCCGACATCACTGTCGCATTATTTTGAGGTTCTGAGCAACTCTTAGTACATGACTGTCAGCATCACTTTGAGGTTATTTGAAAGTTTCACTCCATTACTGTTAGCATCATTTTGAGTTCATTAGCAATTCTTACTACATCACTGTCGCATCATTTTGAGATCATTAGCAATTCTTCTGACATCACTGTCGCATTATTTTGAGGTTCGTAGCAACTCTTACTACATTATTGTTGCATTATTTTAAGGTTCCTAGCAACTCTTACTACATTACTGTCAGAATCACTTTGAGGTTTTTCGAAACACTTACTACATTACTGTCAGCATCACTTTAACTTTATTCGCAACTATCACTACATTACTATTAGCATCATTTTGAGGTTAGTAGCAACTCTTACTACATGACTGTCAACATCACTTTGAGGTTATTCGAAATGTTCACTCCATTACTGTTGGCATCATTTTGAGTTCATTAGCAATTCTTCCGACATCACTGTCGCAATATTTTCAGATTTGTAGCAACTTTTACTACATTACTGTCGCATTATTTTGAGGTTCGTAGCAACTCTTACTGCATTATTGTTGCATTATTTTAAGGTTCGTAGCAACTCTTACTACATTAATGTTAGCATCATTTTAAGTTCATTAGCAATTCTTCCGACATCACTGTCGCAATATTTTGAGGTTCGTAGCAACTTTTACTACATTACTGTCGCATTTTATTGAGTTTCGTGGCAACTCTTACTACATTATTGTTGCATTATTTTAAGGTTCGTAGCAACCCTTACTACATTACTGTCAGCATCACTGAGTTTCTTCGCAACTATCACTACATTACTGTTCGCATCATGTTGAGTTCATTAGCAATTCTTACGACATCACTGTCCCATCAGTTTGAGATCATTACCAATTCTTCTGACATTACTGTCGCATTATTTTGATGTTCAAAGCAACTCTTAGTACATGACTGTCAGCATCACTTTGAGGTTATTCGAAACGTTCACTGCATTACTGTTAGCATCATTTTGAGTTCATTAGCAATTCTTACTAAATCACTGTCGCATCATTTTGAGATCTTAGCAATTCTTCTGACATCACTGTCGCATTATTTTGAAGTTCGTTGCAACTCTTAGTACATGACTGTCAGCATCACTGAGGTTATTCGAAACGTTCACTGCATTACTGTTAGCATCATTTTGAGTTCATTAGCAATTCTTACTAAATCACTGTCGCATCATTTTGAGATCTTTAGCAATTCTTCTGACATCACTGTCGCATTATTTTGAAGTTCGTAGCAATTCTTACTATATGACTGTCAGCATCACTTTGAGGTTGTTCGAAACACTTACTACATTACTGTAAGCATCACTGAGTTGATTAGCAACTATCACTACATGACTGTTAGCATAAGTTTGAGATCATTACCAATTCTTCTGACATCACTGTCGCATTATTTTGAGGTTCAAACCAACTCTTACTACATTACTGTCAGCATCACTTTAACTTTATTCGCAACTATCACTACATTACTATTAGCATCATTTTGAGGTTAGTAGCAACTCTTACTACATTACTGTAAGCATCACTGAGTTTATTAGCATCTATCACTACGTTACTGTTAGCATCATTTTGAGATCATTACCAATTCTTCTGACATCACTGTCGCATCATTTTGAGATTTTTAGCAATTCTTCTGACATCACTGTCGCATTATTTTGAGGTTCGTAGCAACTCTTACTACATGACTGTCGGCATCACTTTGAGGTTGTTCGAATTACTTACGACATTACTGTAAGCATCACTGACTTGATTAATAACTATCACTACATTTCGTTTGCATCATTTTGAGATCATTAGCGATTCTTCCGACATCACTGTCGCATCATTTTCAGGTTCGTAGCAACTCTTACTACATTATTGTTGCATTATTTTAAGGTTCGTAGCAACCCTTACTACATTACTGTCAGCATCACTGAGTTTCTTCGCAACTATCACTACATTACTGTTCGCATCATGTTGAGTTCATTAGCAATTCTTACGACATCACTGTCCCATCAGTTTGAGATCATTACCAATTCTTCTGACATTACTGTCGCATTATTTTGATGTTCAAAGCAACTCTTAGTACATGACTGTCAGCATCACTTTGAGGTTATTCGAAACGTTCACTGCATTACTGTTAGCATCATTTTGAGTTCATTAGCAATTCTTACTAAATCACTGTCGCATCATTTTGAGATCTTAGCAATTCTTCTGACATCACTGTCGCATTATTTTGAAGTTCGTTGCAACTCTTAGTACATGACTGTCAGCATCACTGAGGTTATTCGAAACGTTCACTGCATTACTGTTAGCATCATTTTGAGTTCATTAGCAATTCTTACTAAATCACTGTCGCATCATTTTGAGATCTTTAGCAATTCTTCTGACATCACTGTCGCATTATTTTGAAGTTCGTAGCAATTCTTACTATATGACTGTCAGCATCACTTTGAGGTTGTTCGAAACACTTACTACATTACTGTAAGCATCACTGAGTTGATTAGCAACTATCACTACATGACTGTTAGCATAAGTTTGAGATCATTACCAATTCTTCTGACATCACTGTCGCATTATTTTGAGGTTCAAACCAACTCTTACTACATTACTGTCAGCATCACTTTAACTTTATTCGCAACTATCACTACATTACTATTAGCATCATTTTGAGGTTAGTAGCAACTCTTACTACATTACTGTAAGCATCACTGAGTTTATTAGCATCTATCACTACGTTACTGTTAGCATCATTTTGAGATCATTACCAATTCTTCTGACATCACTGTCGCATCATTTTGAGATTTTTAGCAATTCTTCTGACATCACTGTCGCATTATTTTGAGGTTCGTAGCAACTCTTACTACATGACTGTCGGCATCACTTTGAGGTTGTTCGAATTACTTACGACATTACTGTAAGCATCACTGACTTGATTAATAACTATCACTACATTTCGTTTGCATCATTTTGAGATCATTAGCGATTCTTCCGACATCACTGTCGCATCATTTTCAGGTTCGTAGCAACTCTTACTACATTATTGTTGCATTATTTTAAGGTTCGTAGCAACCCTTACTACATTACTGTCAGCATCACTGAGTTTCTTCGCAACTATCACTACATTACTGTTCGCATCATGTTGAGTTCATTAGCAATTCTTACGACATCACTGTCCCATCAGTTTGAGATCATTACCAATTCTTCTGACATTACTGTCGCATTATTTTGATGTTCAAAGCAACTCTTAGTACATGACTGTCAGCATCACTTTGAGGTTATTCGAAACGTTCACTGCATTACTGTTAGCATCATTTTGAGTTCATTAGCAATTCTTACTAAATCACTGTCGCATCATTTTGAGATCTTAGCAATTCTTCTGACATCACTGTCGCATTATTTTGAAGTTCGTTGCAACTCTTAGTACATGACTGTCAGCATCACTGAGGTTATTCGAAACGTTCACTGCATTACTGTTAGCATCATTTTGAGTTCATTAGCAATTCTTACTAAATCACTGTCGCATCATTTTGAGATCTTTAGCAATTCTTCTGACATCACTGTCGCATTATTTTGAAGTTCGTAGCAATTCTTACTATATGACTGTCAGCATCACTTTGAGGTTGTTCGAAACACTTACTACATTACTGTAAGCATCACTGAGTTGATTAGCAACTATCACTACATGACTGTTAGCATAAGTTTGAGATCATTACCAATTCTTCTGACATCACTGTCGCATTATTTTGAGGTTCAAACCAACTCTTACTACATTACTGTCAGCATCACTTTAACTTTATTCGCAACTATCACTACATTACTATTAGCATCATTTTGAGGTTAGTAGCAACTCTTACTACATTACTGTAAGCATCACTGAGTTTATTAGCATCTATCACTACGTTACTGTTAGCATCATTTTGAGATCATTACCAATTCTTCTGACATCACTGTCGCATCATTTTGAGATTTTTAGCAATTCTTCTGACATCACTGTCGCATTATTTTGAGGTTCGTAGCAACTCTTACTACATGACTGTCGGCATCACTTTGAGGTTGTTCGAATTACTTACGACATTACTGTAAGCATCACTGACTTGATTAATAACTATCACTACATTTCGTTTGCATCATTTTGAGATCATTAGCGATTCTTCCGACATCACTGTCGCATCATTTTCAGGTTCGTAGCAACTCTTACTACATTATTGTTGCATTATTTTAAGGTTCGTAGCAACTCTTACTACATTACTGTCAGCATCACTTTGAGTTTATGAGCAACTATCACTACATTAGTGTTAGCATCATTTTGAGATCATTACCAATTCTTCTGACATCACTGTCGAATTATTTTGAGGTTCGTAGCAACTCCTACTACATGACTGTCAGCATCACTTTGAGGTTGTTGGAAAGTTTCACTCCATTACTGTTAGCATCATTTTGAGTTCATTAGCAATTCTTCCGACATCATTTTCACAATATTTTGAGGTTCGTAGCAACTCTTAGTACATCACTGTCAGCATCACTTTGAGGTTATTCGAAACGTTCACTCCATTACTGTTAGCATCATTTTGAGATCATTACCAATTCTTCTGATATCACTGTAGCATCATTTTGAGATCTTTAGCAATTCTTCTGACATCACTGTCGCATTATTTTGAGGTTCGTAGCAACTCTTACTACATGACTGTCACCATCACTTTGAGGTTATTCGAAAGTTTCACTCCATTACTGTTAGCATCATTTTGAGTTCATTAGCAATTCTTCCGACATCAGTGTCGCAATATTTTGAGGTTCGTTGCAACTCTCACTACATTATTGTTGCATTATTTTAAGGTTCGTAGCAACTCTTACTACATTATTGTTGCATTATTTTAAGGTTCGTAGCAACTTTTACGACATTACTGTCGCATTATTTTTAGGTTTGTAGCAACTCTTAGTACATGACTGTCAGCATCACTTTGAGGTTATTCGAAACGTTCACTCCATTACTGTTAGCATCATTTTGAGATCATTACCAATTCTTCTGACATCACTATTGCATCATTTTGAGACCTTAACAATTCTTCTGACATCACTGTCGAATTATTTTGAGGTTCGTAGCAACTCCTACTACATGACTGTCAGCATCACTTTGAGGTTGTTCGAAACTTTCACTCCATTACTGTTAGCATCATTTTGAGATCATGAGCAATTCTTCTGACATCACTGTCGCATTATATTGAGGTTCATAGCAACTCTTACTACATGACTGTCAGCATCACTTTGAGGTTATTCGAAACACTTACTACATTACTGTAAGCATCACTGACTTGATTAGCAACTATCACTCCATTACTGTTAGCATCTTTTTGAGATCATTACCAATTCTTCTGACATCACTGTAGCATCATTTTGAGATCTTTAGCAATTCTTCTGACATCACTGTCGCATTATTTTGAGGTTCGTAGCAACTCTTACTACATGACTGCCACCATCACTTTGAGGTTATTCGAAAGTTTCACTCCATTACTTTTAGCATCATTTTGAGTTCATTAGCAATTCTTCCGACATCAATGTCGCAATATTTTGAGGTTCGTTGCAACTCTTACTACATTATTGTTGCATTATTTTAAGGTTCGTAGCAAATCTTACTACATTCCTGTCATCATCACTTTGAGTTTATTAGCAACTATCACTACATTACTTTTAGCATCATTTTGAGTTGTTGAGCAATTCTCACGACATCACTGTGGCATTAAATTGAGTTCATTAGCAACTCTTACTAAATGACTGTCAGCATCACTTTTAGGTTGTTCGAAACACTTACTACATTACTGTAAGCATCACTGAGTTAATTAGCAACTATCACTACATTACTGTTAGCATCATTTTAAGTTCATTAGCAATTCTTCCGACATCACTGTCGCAATATTTTGAGGTTCGTAGCAACTTTTACGACATTACTGTCGCATTATTTTGAGGTTTGTAGCAACTCTTAGTACATGACTGTCAGCATCACTTTGAGGTTATTCGAAACGTTCACTCCATTACTGTTAGCATCATTTTGAGTTCATGAACAATTCTTACTACATCACTGTCGCATCATTTTGAGACCTTAACAATTCTTCTGACATCACTGTCGAATTATTTTGAGGTTCGAAGCAACTCCTACTACATGACTGTCAGCATCACTTTGAGGTTGTTCGAAACTTTCACTCCATTACTGTTAGCATCATTTTGAGATCATTAGCAATTCTTCCGACATCACTGTCGCATTATATTGAGGTTCATAGCAACTCTTACTACATGACTGTCAGCATCACTTTGAGGTTATTCGAAACACTTACTACATTACTGTAAGCATCACTGACTTGATTAGCAACTATCACTACATTACTGTTAGCATCATTTTGAGTTCATTAGCAATTCTTCCGACATCACTGTCGCATCATTTTGAGATCATTAGCAATTCTTCTGACATCACTGTCACATCATTTTGAGGTTCGTAGCAACTCTTACTACATGACTGTCGCATTTTTTTGAGGTGTGTAGCAACACTTACGACATGACTTTCAGCATCACTTTGAGGTTATTCGAAAGTTTCACTCCAGTACATTTAGCATCATTTTGAGTTCATTAGCGATTCTTACTACATCACTGTCGCATCGTTTTGAGATCATTAGCAAGTCTTCCGACATCACTGTCGCATTATTTTGAGGTTCGTAGCAACTCTTGCTACATGACTGTAAGCATCACTTTGAGGTTATTCGAAACACTTACTACATTACTACAAGCATCACTGAGTTGATTAGCAACTATCACTACATTACTGTTAGCATCATTTTAAGTTCATTAGCAATTCTTCCGACATCACTGTCGTAATATTACTGTCGCATTATTTTGAGGTTCGTAGCAACTCTTACTACATTACTGTCAGCATCACTTTGAGTTTATTAGCAACTATCACTACATTACTGTTCGCATCATTTTGCGTTGTTGAGCAATTCTCACGACATCACCGTAGCATTAAATTGAGTTCATTAGCAACTCTTACTAAATGACTGTCAGCATGACTTTGAGGTTGTTCGAAACTCTTACTACATTACTGTAAGCATCACTGAGTTTCTTAGCTACTATCACTGCATTACTGTTAGCATCATTTTAAGTTCATTAGCAATTCTTCCGACATCACTTTTGCAATATTTTGAGGTTCGTAGCAACACTTACTACATGACTGTCAGCATCACTTTGAGGTTATTCGAAACTTTCACTCCATTACTGTTAGCATCATTTTGAGTTCATTAGCAATTCTTACTACATCACTGTCGCATCAGTTTGAGATCATTAACAATTCTTTTGACATTACTGTCGCATTATTTTGAGGTTCGAAGCAACTCTTACTACATTACTGTCAGCATCACTTTGAGTTCATTAGCAACTATCACTGCATTACTTTTAGCATCATTTTGAGGTTAGAAGCAACTCTCACTACATGACTGTCAGCATCACTTTGAGTTTATTAGCAACTATCCCTACATTACTGTTAGCATCATTTTGAGTTCATGAGCAATTCTCACGACATCACTGCAGCATTGAATTGAGTTCATTAGCAAGTCTTACTAAATCACTGTCAGCATCACTTTGAGGTTGTTCGAAACTCTTACTACATTACTCTAAGCATCACTGAGTTTCTTAGCAACTTTCACTACATTACGGTTAGCATCATCTTGAGTTCGTGAGCGATTCTTCCGACATCACTGTCGCAATATTTTGAGGTTCGTAGCAACTTTTACTACATTACTGTCGCATTTTTTTGAGGTTCGTACCAACTCTTAGTACATGACTGTCAGCATCACTTTGAGGTTTTTCGAAACTTTCACGCCATTACTGTTAGCATCATTTTGAGTTCATTAGCAATTCTTACTACATCACTGTCGCATCAGTTTGAGATCATTAGCAATTCTTCCGACATCACTGTCGCATCATTTTGAGGTTCGTAGCAACTCTTAGTACAAGACTGTCAGCATCACTTTGAGGTTATTCGAAACACTTACTACATTACTGTAAGCATCACTGAGTTGATTAGCAACTATCACTACATTACTGTTAGCATCATTTTGAGTTCATTAGCAATTCTTCCGACATCACTGTCGCAATATTTTGAGGTTCGTAGCAACTTTTACTACATTACTGTCGCATTATTTTGAGGTTCGTAGCAACTCTTAGTACATGACTGTCAGCATCACTTTGAGGTTATTCAAAACGTTCACTCCATTACTGTTCGAATCATTTTGAGATCATTACCAATTCTTCTGACATCACTGTCGCATTATTTTGAGGTTCGTAGCAACTTAAATACATGACTGTCGCATTATTTTGAGGTTTGTAGCAACACTTACGACATGACTTTCAGCATCACTTTGAGGTTATTCGAAAGTTTCACTCCATTACATTTAGCATCATTTTGAGTTCATTAGCGATTCTTACTACATCACTGTCGCATTATTTTGAGGTTCGTAGCAACTCTTGCTACATGACTGTCAGCATCACTTTGAGGTTATTCGAAACACTTACTACATTACTGCAAGCATCACTGAGTTGATAAGCAACTATCACTACATTACTGTTAGCATCATTTTAAGTTCATTAGCAATTCTTCCGACATCACTGTCGCAATATTACTGTCGCATTATTTTGAGGTTTGTAGCAACTCTTCGTACATGACTGTCAGCATCACTTTGAGGTTTTTCAAAGTTTCACTCCATTACTTTTAGCATCATTTTGAGTTCATTAGCAATTCTTACTACATCACTGTCGCATCAGTTTGAGATTATTAGCAATTCTTCCGACATCACTGTCGCAATATTTTAAGGTTCGTAGCAACTCTTACTACATTACTGTCGCATTATTTTAAGGTTCGTAGCAGCTCTTAGTACATGACTGTCAGCATCACTGAGGTTATTCGAAACACTTACTACATTACTGTAAGCATCACTGAGTTGATTAGCAACTATCACTACATTACTGTTAGCATCATTTTGAGTTCATTAGGAATTCTTCCTACATCACTGTCGCAATATTTTGAGGTTCGTAGCAACTTTTACTACATTACTGTCGCATTTTTTTGAGGTTCGTAGCAACTCTTAGTACATGACTGTCAGCATCACTTTGAGGTTATTCGAAAGTTTCACTCCATTACATTTAGCATCATTTTGAGTTCATTAGCGATTCTTACTACATCACTGTCGCATCATTTTGAGATCATTAGCAAGTCTTCCGACATCACTGTCGCATTATTTTGAGGTTCGTAGCAACTCTTGCTACATGACTGTCAGCATCACTTTGAGGTTATTCGAAACACTTACTACATTACTACAAGCATCACTGAGTTGATTAGCAACTATCACTACATTACTGTTAGCATCATTTTAAGTTCATTTGCAATTCTTCCGACATCACTGTCGCAATATTTTGAGGTTCGTAGCAACTTTTACTACATTACTGTCGCATTATTTTGAGGTTCGTAGCAACTCTTAGTACATGACTGTCAGCATCAGTTTGAGGTTATTCAAAACGTTCACTCCATTACTGTTCGAATCATTTTGAGATCATTACCAATTCTTCTGACATCACTGTCGCATTATTTTGAGGTTCGTAGCAACTTAAATACATGACTGTCGCATTATTTTGAGGTTTGTAGCAACACTTACGACATGACTTTCAGCATCACTTTGAGGTTATTCGAAAGTTTCACTCCATTACATTTAGCATCATTTTGAGTTCATTAGCGATTCTTACTACATCACTGTCGCATTATTTTGAGGTTCGTAGCAACTCTTGCTACATGACTGTCAGCATCACTTTGAGGTTATTCGAAACACTTACTACATTACTGCAAGCATCACTGAGTTGAAAAGCAATTATCACTACATTACTGTTAGCATCATTTTAAGTTCATTAGCAATTCTTCCGACATCACTGTCGTAATATTACTGTCGCATTATTTTGAGGTTCGTAGCAACTCTTACTACATTACTGTCAGCATCACTTTGAGTTTATTAGCAACTATCACTACATTACTGTTCGCATCATTTTGCGTTGTTGAGCAATTCTCACGACATCACCGTAGCATTAAATTGAGTTCATTAGCAACTCTTACTAAATGACTGTCAGCATGACTTTGAGGTTGTTCGAAACTCTTACTACATTACTGTAAGCATCACTGAGTTTCTTAGCTACTATCACTGCATTACTGTTAGCATCATTTTAAGTTCATTAGCAATTCTTCCGACATCACTTTTGCAATATTTTGAGGTTCGTAGCAACACTTACTACATGACTGTCAGCATCACTTTGAGGTTATTCGAAACTTTCACTCCATTACTGTTAGCATCATTTTGAGTTCATTAGCAATTCTTACTACATCACTGTCGCATCAGTTTGAGATCATTAACAATTCTTTTGACATTACTGTCGCATTATTTTGAGGTTCGAAGCAACTCTTACTACATTACTGTCAGCATCACTTTGAGTTCATTAGCAACTATCACTGCATTACTTTTAGCATCATTTTGAGGTTAGAAGCAACTCTCACTACATGACTGTCAGCATCACTTTGAGTTTATTAGCAACTATCCCTACATTACTGTTAGCATCATTTTGAGTTCATGAGCAATTCTCACGACATCACTGCAGCATTGAATTGAGTTCATTAGCAAGTCTTACTAAATCACTGTCAGCATCACTTTGAGGTTGTTCGAAACTCTTACTACATTACTCTAAGCATCACTGAGTTTCTTAGCAACTTTCACTACATTACGGTTAGCATCATCTTGAGTTCGTGAGCGATTCTTCCGACATCACTGTCGCAATATTTTGAGGTTCGTAGCAACTTTTACTACATTACTGTCGCATTTTTTTTAGGTTCGTACCAACTCTTAGTACATGACTGTCAGCATCACTTTGAGGTTTTTCGAAACTTTCACGCCATTACTGTTAGCATCCTTTTTAGTTCATTAGCAATTCTTACTACATCACTGTCGCATCATTTTGAGATCATTAGCAATTCTTCCGACATCACTGTCGCATCATTTTGAGGTTCGTAGCAACTCTTAGTACAAGACTGTCAGCATCACTTTGAGGTTATTCGAAACACTTACTACATTACTGTAAGCATCACTGAGTTGATTAGCAACTATCACTACATTACTGTTAGCATCATTTTGAGTTCATTAGAAATTCTTCCGACATCACTGTCGCAATATTTTGAGGTTCGTAGCAACTTTTACTACATTACTGTCGCATTATTTTGAGGTTCGTAGCAACTCTTAGTACATGACTGTCAGCATCACTTTGAGGTTATTCGAAACTTTCACTCCATTACTGTTAGCATCATTTTGAGTTCATTAGCAATTCTTACTACATCACTGTCGCATCATTTTGAGATCATTAGCAATTCTTACTACATCACTGTCGCATTATTTTGAGGTTCGAAGCAACTCTTACTACATTACTGTCAGCATCACTTTGAGTTCATTAGCAACTATCACTGCATTACTTTTAGCATCATTTTGAGGTTAGAAGCAACTCTCACTACATGACTGTCAGCATCACTTTGAGTTTATTAGCAATTCTTACGACATCACTGTCGCATCATTTTGAGATCATTAGCGATTCTTCCGACATCACTGTCGCATCATTTTGAGGTTCGTAGCAACTCTTACTACATTATTGTTTCATTATTTTAAGGTTCGTAGCAACTCTTACTACATTACTGTCATCATCACTTTGAGTTTATTAGCAACTATCACTACATTACTGTTAGCATCACTTTGAGGTTGTTCGAAACTCTTACTACATGACTGTCAGCATCACTTTGAAGTTGTTCGAAACACTTACTACATGACTGTCAGCATCACTTTGAGGTTGTTCGAAACTCTTACTACATTACTGTAAGCATCACTGAGTTTATTAGCAACTATCACTACATTACTGTTAGCATCATTTTGAGTTCATTGGCAATTCTTACAACATCACTGTCGCATGATTTTGAGATCATTAGCTATTCTTCTGACATCACTGTCGCAATATTTTGAGGTTCGTAGCAACTTTTTCTACATTACTGTCGCATTATTTTGAGGTTCGTAGCAACTCTTACTACATGACCGTCAGCATCACTTTGAGGTTTTTCGAAACGTTCACTCCATTACTGTTAGCATCATTTTGAGTTTATTAGCAATTCTTACTAAATCAATGTCGCATCATTTTGAGATCTTTAGCAATTCATCTGACATCACTGTCGCAATATTTTGAGGTTCGTAGCAACTTTTTCTACATTACTGTCGCATTATTTTGAGGTTCGTAGCAACTCTTACTACATGACCGTCAGCATCACTTTGAGGTTATTCGAAACTTTCACTCCATTACTGTTAGCATCATTTTGAGTTCATTAGCAATTCTTACGACATCACTGTCGCATCATTTTGAGATCATTAGCAATTCTTCCGACATCACTGTCGCAATATTTTGAGGTTCGTAGCAACTCTTACTACATGTCTGTCAGCATCACTTTGAGGTTATTCGAAACTTTCACTCCATTAATGTTAGCATCATTTTGAGTTCATTAGCAATTCTTACTAAATCACTGTAGCATCATTTTGAGATCATTAGCAATTCTTCCGACATCACTGTCGCAATATTTTGAGGTTCGTATCAACTTTTACTACATTACTGTCGCATTATTTTGAGGTTCGTAGCAACTCCTACTACATGACTGTCAGCATCACTTTGAGGTTATTCGAAACTTTCACTCCATTACTGTTCGCATCATTTTGAGTTCATTAGCAATTCTTACGACATCACAGTAGTATTAAATTGAGTTCATTAGCAACTCTTACTACATGACTGTCAGTATCACTTTGAAGTTGTTCGAAACACTTACTACATGATTGTCAGCATCACTTTGAGGTTGTTCGAAACTCTTACTTCATAACTGTAAGCATCACTGAGTTTTTTAGCAACTATCACTACATTACTGTTTGCAACATCTTGAGTTCATTAGCAATTCTTCTGACATCACTGTCGCATCATTTTGAGATCATTAGCAATTCTTCCGACATCACTATCGCAATATTATGAGGTTCGTATTAACTCTTACTACATGTCCGTCAGCATCACTTTGAGGTTATTCTAAACTTTCACTCCATTAATGTTAGCATCATTTTGAGTTCATTAGCAATTCTTACTAAATCACTGTAGCATCATTTTGAGATCATAAGAAATTCTTACTAAATCACTGTAGCATCATTTTGAGATCATGAGCAATTCTTCTGATATCACTGTCGCATTATTTTTGAGGTTCGTAGCAACTCTTACTACATTACTGTCAGCATCACTTTGAGTTTATTAGCAACTATCCCTACATTACTGTTAGCATCATTTTGAGTTCATGAGCAATTCTCACGACATCACTGCAGCATTGAATTGAGTTCATTAGCAAGTCTTACTAAATCACTGTCAGCATCACTTTGAGGTTGTTCGAAACTCTTACTACATTACTCTAAGCATCACTGAGTTTCTTAGCAACTTTCACTACATTACGGTTAGCATCATCTTGAGTTCGTGAGCGATTCTTCCGACATCACTGTCGCAATATTTTGAGGTTCGTAGCAACTTTTACTACATTACTGTCGCATTTTTTTTAGGTTCGTACCAACTCTTAGTACATGACTGTCAGCATCACTTTGAGGTTTTTCGAAACTTTCACGCCATTACTGTTAGCATCCTTTTTAGTTCATTAGCAATTCTTACTACATCACTGTCGCATCATTTTGAGATCATTAGCAATTCTTCCGACATCACTGTCGCATCATTTTGAGGTTCGTAGCAACTCTTAGTACAAGACTGTCAGCATCACTTTGAGGTTATTCGAAACACTTACTACATTACTGTAAGCATCACTGAGTTGATTAGCAACTATCACTACATTACTGTTAGCATCATTTTGAGTTCATTAGCAATTCTTCCGACATCACTGTCGCAATATTTTGAGGTTCGTAGCAACTTTTACTACATTACTGTCGCATTATTTTGAGGTTCGTAGCAACTCTTAGTACATGACTGTCAGCATCACTTTGAGGTTATTCGAAACTTTCACTCCACTACTGTTAGCATCATTTTGAGTTCATTAGCAATTCTTACTACATCA
Source organism: Aulostomus chinensis (assembly GCF_037954235.1). Lineage (NCBI taxonomy): Eukaryota > Metazoa > Chordata > Actinopteri > Syngnathiformes > Aulostomidae > Aulostomus > Aulostomus chinensis. The sequence goes on along the minus strand of NC_141320.1, from coordinate 34,701,697 downwards.
CTGTCGCATCATTTTGAGATCATTAGCAATTCTTACTACATCACTGTCGCATTATTTTGAGGTTCGAAGCAACTCTTACTACATTACTGTCAGCATCACTTTGAGTTCATTAGCAACTATCACTGCATTACTTTTAGCATCATTTTGAGGTTAGAAGCAACTCTCACTACATGACTGTCAGCATCACTTTGAGTTTATTAGCAATTCTTACGACATCACTGTCGCATCATTTTGAGATCATTAGCGATTCTTCCGACATCACTGTCGCATCATTTTGAGGTTCGTAGCAACTCTTACTACATTATTGTTGCATTATTTTAAGGTTCGTAGCAACTCTTACTACATTACTGTCATCATCACTTTGAGTTTATTAGCAACTATCACTACATTACTGTTAGCATCACTTTGAGGTTGTTCGAAACTCTTACTACATGACTGTCAGCATCACTTTGAAGTTGTTCGAAACACTTACTACATGACTGTCAGCATCACTTTGAGGTTGTTCGAAACTCTTACTACATTACTGTAAGCATCACTGAGTTTATTAGCAACTATCACTACATTACTGTTAGCATCATTTTGAGTTCATTGGCAATTCTTACAACATCACTGTCGCATGATTTTGAGATCATTAGCTATTCTTCTGACATCACTGTCGCAATATTTTGAGGTTCGTAGCAACTTTTTCTACATTACTGTCGCATTATTTTGAGGTTCGTAGCAACTCTTACTACATGACCGTCAGCATCACTTTGAGGTTTTTCGAAACGTTCACTCCATTACTGTTAGCATCATTTTGAGTTTATTAGCAATTCTTACTAAATCAATGTCGCATCATTTTGAGATCTTTAGCAATTCATCTGACATCACTGTCGCAATATTTTGAGGTTCGTAGCAACTTTTTCTACATTACTGTCGCATTATTTTGAGGTTCGTAGCAACTCTTACTACATGACCGTCAGCATCACTTTGAGGTTATTCGAAACTTTCACTCCATTACTGTTAGCATCATTTTGAGTTCATTAGCAATTCTTACGACATCACTGTCGCATCATTTTGAGATCATTAGCAATTCTTCCGACATCACTGTCGCAATATTTTGAGGTTCGTAGCAACTCTTACTACATGTCTGTCAGCATCACTTTGAGGTTATTCGAAACTTTCACTCCATTAATGTTAGCATCATTTTGAGTTCATTAGCAATTCTTACTAAAACACTGTAGCATCATTTTGAGATCATTAGCAATTCTTCCGACATCACTGTCGCAATATTTTGAGGTTCGTATCAACTTTTACTACATTACTGTCGCATTATTTTGAGGTTCGTAGCAACTCCTACTACATGACCGTCAGCATCACTTTGAGGTTATTCGAAACTTTCACTCCATTACTGTTCGCATCATTTTGAGTTCATTAGCAATTCTTACGACATCACAGTAGTATTAAATTGAGTTCATTAGCAACTCTTACTACATGACTGTCAGTATCACTTTGAAGTTGTTCGAAACACTTACTACATGATTGTCAGCATCACTTTGAGGTTGTTCGAAACTCTTACTTCATAACTGTAAGCATCACTGAGTTTTTTAGCAACTATCACTACATTACTGTTTGCAACATCTTGAGTTCATTAGCAATTCTTCTGACATCACTGTCGCATCATTTTGAGATCATTCGCAATTCTTCCGACATCACTATCGCAATATTATGAGGTTCGTATTAACTCTTACTACATGTCCGTCAGCATCACTTTGAGGTTATTCTAAACTTTCACTCCATTAATGTTAGCATCATTTTGAGTTCATTAGCAATTCTTACTAAATCACTGTAGCATCATTTTGAGATCATAAGAAATTCTTACTAAATCACTGTAGCATCATTTTGAGATCATGAGCAATTCTTCTGATATCACTGTCGCATTATTTTTGAGGTTCGTAGCAACTCTTACTACATGACTGTCAGCATCACTTTGAGGTTGTTCGAAACTCTTACTACATTACTGTAAGCATCACTGAGTTGATGAGCAACTATCACTACATTACTGTTAGCATCGTTTTGAGTTCAATAGCAATTCTTACGACATCACTTTCAGCATCATTTTTTATTTACTCGCAACTCAAACCACATGACTGTCAGCATCACTTTGAGGTTATTCGAAACTTTCACTCCATTACTTTTAGCACCCTTATGAGTTCATGAGCAATTCTTACAACATCACTGACGCATCATTTTGAGTTCATTAGCAATTCTTCCGACATCACTGTCGCAATATTTTGAGGTTCGTATTAACTCTTACTACATGACTGTCAGCATCACTTTGAGGTTATTCGAAACTTTCACTCCATGAATGTTAGCATAATTTTGAGTTCATTAGCAATTCTTACTAAATCACTGTCGCATCATTTTGAGATCATTAGCAATTCTTCTGACATCACTGTAGCATTATTTTGAGGTTCATAGCAACTCTTACTACATGACTGTCAGCATCACTTTGAGGTTGTTCGAAACTTTCACTCCATTAATGTTAGCACCCTTTTGAGTTCATTAGCAATTCTTACTACATCACTGTCGCATCATTTTGAGATCATTAGCAATTCTTCTGACATCACTGTCGCAATATTTTGAGGTTCGTAATAACTCTGACTACATGACTGTCAGCATCACTTTGAGGTTATTCGAAACTTTCACTCCATTAATGTTAGCATCATTTTGAGTTCATTAGCAATTCTTACTAAATCACAGTCGCATCATTTTGAGATCATGAGCAATTCTTCTGACATCACTGTCGCATTATTTTGAGGTTCGTAGCAACTCTTACTACATTAATGTCAGCATCAGTTTGAGGTTGTTCGAAACGCTCACTCCATTACTGTTAGCATTATTTTGAGTTCATTAGCAATTCTTACTACATCACTGTCGCATCATTTTGAGATCATTAGAAATTCTTACGACATCACTGTAACATTATTTTGAGGTTCGTAGCAAGTTTTACTACATTACTGTCGCATTATTTTGAGGTTCGTAGCAACTCTTACTACATGACTGTCAGCATCACTTTAAGGTTGTTCGAAATGTTCACTCCATGACTGTTAGCATCATTTTGAGATCATTAGCAATTCTTACTACATCACTGTCGCATTATATTGAGATCATTAGCAATTCTTCCGACATCACTGTCGCAATATTTTGAGGTTCGTATTAACTCTTACTACATGACTGTCAGTATCACTTTGAGGTTATTCGAAACTTTCACTCCATTAATTTTAGCATCATTTTGAGTTCATTAGCAATTCTTACTAAATCACTGTCGCATCATTTTGAGATCTTTTGCAATTCTTCTGACATCACTGTCGCATTATTTTGAGGTTCATAGCAACTCTTACTACATGACTGTCAGCATCACTTTGAGGTTGTTCGAAACTCTTACTGCATTACTGTAAGCATCACTGAGTTTATTAGCAACTATCACTACATTACTGTTAGCATCGTTTTGAGTTCATTAGCAATTCTTACTAAATCACTGTCGCATCATTTTGAGATCTTTTACAATTCTTTCGACATCACTGTCAGCATCATTTTTTATTTACTCGCAACTCAAACAACATGACTGTCAGCATCACTTTGAGGTTATTCGAAACTTGCACTCCATTACTGTTAGCACCCTTTTGAGTTCATTAGCAATTCTTACTAAATCACTGTCGCATCATTTTGAGATCATTAGCAATTCTTCCGACATCACTGTCGCATTATTTTGAGGTTCGTAGCAACTCTTACTACATTACTGTAAGCATCACTGAGTTGATTAGCAACTATCACTACATTACTGTTAGCATCATTTTGAGTTCAATAGCAATTCTTACGACATCACTGTCAGCATCATTTTTTATTTACTCCCAACTCAAACCACATGACTGTCAGCATCACTTTGAGGTTATTCGAAACTTTCACTCCATTACTGTTAGCGCCCTTTTGAGTTCATTAGCAATTCTTACTACATCACTGTCGCATCATTTTGAGATCATTAGCATTTCTTACTACATCACTGTCGCATTATTTTGAGGTTCGTAGCAACTCTTACTACATTACTGTCAGCATCACTTTGAGTTTGTTCGAAACGTTCACTCCATTACTGTTAGCATCATTTTGAGTTTATTAGCAATTCTAACTAAATCACTGTCGCATCATTTTGATATCTTTAGAAATTCTTCCGACATCACTGTCGCAATATTTTGAGGTTCCTAGCAACTTTTACGACATTACTGTCGCATTATTTTGAGGTTCGTTGCAACACTAACTACATGACTGCTAGCATCACTTTGAGGTTAATCGAAACTTTCACTCCATTACTGTTAGCATCATTTTGAGTTCAATTGCAATTCTTACGACATCACTGTCAGCATCATTTTTTATTTACTCGCAACTCAAACCACATGTCTGTCAGAATCACTTTGAGGTTATTCGAAACTTTCACTCCATTACTGTTAGCACCCTTTTGAGTTCATTAGCAATTCTTACTACATGACTGTCAGCATCATTATTAGATCATTAGCAATTCTTCTGACGTCACTGTCACATTATTTTGAGGTTCGTAGCAACTCTTACTACATTACTGTCAGCATCACTTTGAGGTTGTTCGAAACTCTTAGTACATTACTGTAAGCATCACTGAGTTGATTAGCAACTATCACTACATTACTGTTATCATCATTTTGAGTTCATTAGCAATTCTTATTACATCACTGTTGCAATATTTTGAGGTTCGTAGCAACTTTTACGACACTACTGTCGCATTATTTTGAGGTTCGTAGCAACTCTTACTACATGACTGTCAGCATCATTTTGAGGTTGTTCGAAACACTTACTAAATTACTGTAAGCATCACTGAGTTGATTAGCCACTATCACTACATTACTGTTAGCATCGTTTTGAGTTCAAGAGCAATTCTTACGACATCACTTTCAGCATCATTTTTTATTTACTCGCAACTCAAACCACATGTCTTTCAGAATCACTTTGAGGTTATTCGAAACTTTCACTCCATTACTGTTAGCACCCTTTTGAGTTCATTAGCAATTCTTACTACATCACTGTCGCATCATTTTGAGATCATTAGCAATTCTTCCAAAAATCACTGTCGCATTATTTTAAGGTTCCTTGCAACACTTACTACATGACTGTCAGCATCATTATTAGATCATTAGCAATTCTTCTGACGTCACTGTCACATTATTTTGAGGTTCGTCGCAACTCTTACTACATTATTGTTGCATTATTTTAAGGTTCGCAGCAACTCAAACTACATTACTGTCAGCATCACTTTGAGTTTATTAGCAACTATCACTACATTACTGTTAGCATCATTTTGAGTTCATTTGCAATTCTTACGACATCACTGTAGCATTAAATTCAGTTCATTTGCAACTCTTACTAAATGACAGCATCACTTTGAGGTTGTTCGAAACTCTTACTACATTACTGTAAGTATCACTGAGATTATAGCAACTATCGCTACATTACTTTTAGCATCATTTTGAGTTCATTAGCAATTCTTACAACATCACTGTCCCATCAGTTTGAGATCATTACCAATTCTTCTGACATCACTGTCGCATTATTTTAAGGTTCGTAGCAACTCTTACTACATTACCGTCAGCATCACTGAGTTGATGAGCAACTATCACTACATTACTGTTTGCATCATTTTGAGTTCATTAGCAATTCTTACTACATCACTGTCGCATCATTTTTAGTTAATTAGCAATTCTTCTGACATCACTGTCGCATTATTTTGAGGTTCGTAGCAACTTTTACTACATTACTGTTGCATTATTTAAAGGTTCGTAGCAACTCTTACTACAATACATTCAGCATCACTTTGAGTTTTTTATCTATTTAAAGACATCACTGTAGCATTAAATTGAGGTTAGTAGCAACTCTTACTGCATGACTTTCAGCATCACTTTGAGGTTGTTCGAAACACTTATTACATTACTGTAAGCATCACTTGAGTTTATAGCAACTATCACTACATTACTGTTAGCATCGTTTTGAGTTCAATAGCAACTCTTACTACATGACTGTCAGCATCACTTTGAGGTTATTCGAAACGTTCACTCCGTTACTGTTAGCATCATTTTGAGTTCATTAGCAATTCTTACTAAATCACTGTAGCATCATTTTGAGATCATTAGCAATTCTTCTGACATCACTGTCGCATTATTTTGAGGTTCGTAGCAACTCTTACTGCATGACTGTCAGCATCACTTTGAGGTTGTTCGAAACTCTTAGTACATTACTGTAAGCATCACTGAGTTGATTAGCAACTATCACTACATAATTGTTATCATCATTTCGAGTTCATTAGCAATTCTTACTACATCACTGTCGCAATATTTTGAGGTTCGTAGCAACTTTTATGACATTACTGTCGCATTATTTTGAGGTTCGTAGCAACTCTTACTACATGACTGTCAGCATCATTTTGAGGTTGTTCGAAACACTTACTAAATTACTGTAAGCATCACTGAGTTGATTAGCAACTATCACTACATTACTGTTTGCATCGTTTTGAGTTCAATAGCAATTCTTACGACATCACTGTCAGGATCATTTTTTATTTACTCGCAACTCAAACCACATGTCTGTCAGAATCACTTTGAGGTTATTCGAAACTTTCACTCCATTACTGTTAGCACCCTTTTGAGTTCATTAGCAATTCTTACTACATCACTGTCGCATCATTTTGAGATCATTAGCAATTCTTCCAAAAATCACTGTCGAATTATTTTAAGGTTCGTAGCAACACTTACTACATCACTGTCGCATCATTTTGAGATCATTAGCAATTCTTCTGACATCACTGTCACATTATTTTGAGGTTCGGAGCAACTTTTACTCCATTATTGTTGTATTATTTTAAGGTTCGTAGCAACTCTTACTACATGACTGTCATAATCACTTTGAGGTTGTTCGAAACACTTACTACATTACTGTCAGCATCACTTTGACTTTATTAGCAACTATCACTACATTACTGTTAGCATCATTTTGAGGTTAGTAGCAACTCTTATTACATGACTGTCAGCATCATTTTGAGATCATTAGCAATTCTTCTGACATCACTGTCGCATTTTTTGAGGTTCATAGCAACTCTTACTCCATGACTGTCAGCATCACTTTGAGGTTATTCGAAACACTTACTACATTACTTTAAGCATCACTGAGTTTTTTAGCAACTATCACTACATTACTGTTAGCATCATTTTAAGTTCATTAGCAATTCTTCCGACATCACTGTCGCAATATTTTGAGGTTCGTAGCAACTCTTACTACATCACTGTAGCATTATTTTGAGGTTCGTAGCAACACTTACTACATGACTGTAAGCATCACTTTGAGTTTATTTGAAAGTTTCACTCCATTACTGTTAGCATCATTTTGAGTTCATGAGCAATTCTTACTCCATCACTGTCGCATCATTTTGAGATCATTAGCAGTTCTTCCGACATCACTGTCACATTATTTTGAGGTTCGTAGCAACTCTTACTACATTATTTTTGCATTAGTTTAAGGTTCGTAGCAACTCTTACTACATGACTGTCAGCATCACTTTGAGGTTGTTCGAAACTCTTAGTACATTACTGTAAGCATCACTGAGTTGATTAGCAACTATCACTACATTACTGTTATCATCATTTTGAGTTCATTAGCAATTCTTATTACATCACTGTTGCAATATTTTGAGGTTCGTAGCAACTTTTACGACACTACTGTCGCATTATTTTGAGGTTCGTAGCAACTCTTACTACATGACTGTCAGCATCATTTTGAGGTTGTTCGAAACACTTACTAAATTACTGTAAGCATCACTGAGTTGATTAGCCACTATCACTACATTACTGTTAGCATCGTTTTGAGTTCAAGAGCAATTCTTACGACATCACTGTCAGCATCATTTTTTATTTACTCGCAACTCAAACCACATGTCTTTCAGAATCACTTTGAGGTTATTCGAAACTTTCACTCCATTACTGTTAGCACCCTTTTGAGTTCATTAGCAATTCTTACTACATCACTGTCGCATCATTTTGAGATCATTAGCAATTCTTCCAAAAATCACTGTCGCATTATTTTAAGGTTCGTAGCAACACTTACTACATGACTGTCAGCATCATTATTAGATCATTAGCAATTCTTCTGACGTCACTGTCACATTATTTTGAGGTTCGTAGCAACTCTTACTACATTATTGTTGCATTATTTTAAGGTTCGCAGCAACTCAAACTACATTACTGTCAGCATCACTTTGAGTTTATTAGCAACTATCACTACATTACTGTTAGCATCATTTTGAGTTCATTTGCAATTCTTACGACATCACTGTAGCATTAAATTCAGTTCATTTGCAACTCTTACTAAATGACAGCATCACTTTGAGGTTGTTCGAAACTCTTACTACATTACTGTAAGTATCACTGAGATTATAGCAACTATCGCTACATTACTTTTAGCATCATTTTGAGTTCATTAGCAATTCTTACAACATCACTGTCCCATCAGTTTGAGATCATTACCAATTCTTCTGACATCACTGTCGCATTATTTTAAGGTTCGTAGCAACTCTTACTACATTACCGTCAGCATCACTGAGTTGATGAGCAACTATCACTACATTACTGTTTGCATCATTTTGAGTTCATTAGCAATTCTTACTACATCACTGTCGCATCATTTTTAGTTAATTAGCAATTCTTCTGACATCACTGTCGCATTATTTTGAGGTTCGTAGCAACTTTTACTACATTACTGTTGCATTATTTAAAGGTTCGTAGCAACTCTTACTACAATACATTCAGCATCACTTTGAGTTTTTTATCTATTTAAAGACATCACTGTAGCATTAAATTGAGGTTAGTAGCAACTCTTACTGCATGACTTTCAGCATCACTTTGAGGTTGTTGGAAACACTTATTACATTACTGTAAGCATCACTTGAGTTTATAGCAACTATCACTACATTACTGTTAGCATCGTTTTGAGTTCAATAGCAACTCTTACTACATGACTGTCAGCATCACTTTGAGGTTATTCGAAACGTTCACTCCGTTACTGTTAGCATCATTTTGAGTTCATTAGCAATTCTTACTAAATCACTGTAGCATCATTTTGAGATCATTGGCAATTCTTCTGACATCACTGTCGCATTATTTTGAGGTTCGTAGCAACTCTTACTGCATGACTGTCAGCATCACTTTGAGGTTGTTCGAAACTCTTAGTACATTACTGTAAGCATCACTGAGTTGATTAGCAACTATCACTACATAATTGTTATCATCATTTCGAGTTCATTAGCAATTCTTACTACATCACTGTCGCAATATTTTGAGGTTCGTAGCAACTTTTATGACATTACTGTCGCATTATTTTGAGGTTCGTAGCAACTCTTACTACATGACTGTCAGCATCATTTTGAGGTTGTTCGAAACACTTACTAAATTACTGTAAGCATCACTGAGTTGATTAGCAACTATCACTACATTACTGTTTGCATCGTTTTGAGTTCAATAGCAATTCTTACGACATCACTGTCAGGATCATTTTTTATTTACTCGCAACTCAAACCACATGTCTGTCAGAATCACTTTGAGGTTATTCGAAACTTTCACTCCATTACTGTTAGCACCCTTTTGAGTTCATTAGCAATTCTTACTACATCACTGTCGCATCATTTTGAGATCATTAGCAATTCTTCCAAAAATCACTGTCGAATTATTTTAAGGTTCGTAGCAACACTTACTACATCACTGTCGCATCATTTTGAGATCATTAGCAATTCTTCTGACATCAATGTCACATTATTTTGAGGTTCGGAGCAACTCTTACTACATGACTGTCATAATCACTTTGAGGTTGTTCGAAACACTTACTACATTACTGTCAGCATCACTTTGACTTTATTAGCAACTATCACTACATTACTGTTAGCATCATTTTGAGGTTAGTAGCAACTCTTATTACATGACTGTCAGCATCATTTTGAGATCATTAGCAATTCTTCTGACATCACTGTCGCATTTTTTGAGGTTCATAGCAACTCTTACTCCATGACTGTCAGCATCACTTTGAGGTTATTCGAAACACTTACTACATTACTTTAAGCATCACTGAGTTTTTTAGCAACTATCACTACATTACTGTTAGCATCATTTTAAGTTCATTAGCAATTCTTCCGACATCACTGTCGCAATATTTTGAGGTTCGTAGCAACTCTTACTACATCACTGTAGCATTATTTTGAGGTTCGTAGCAACACTTACTACATGACTGTAAGCATCACTTTGAGTTTATTTGAAAGTTTCACTCCATTACTGTTAGCATCATTTTGAGTTCATGAGCAATTCTTACTCCATCACTGTCGCATCATTTTGAGATCATTAGCAGTTCTTCCGACATCACTGTCACATTATTTTGAGGTTCGTAGCAACTCTTACTACATTATTTTTGCATTAGTTTAAGGTTCGTAGCAACTCTTACTACATGACTGTCAGCATCACTTTGAGGTTGTTCGAAACACTTACTACATCACTGTCAGCATCACTGAGTTCATTAGCAACTATCACTACATTACTGTTAGCATCATCTTGAGTTCATTAGCAACTATCACTACATTACTGTTAGCATCATTTTGAGTTTTTGAGCAATTCTCACGACATCACTTTAGCATTAAATTGAGTTCATTAGCAACTCTTACCTAATGACTGTCAGCATCACTTTAAGGTTTTTCGAAACTCTTACGACATTACTGTAAGCATCACTGAGTTTCTTAGCAACTATCACTACATTACTGTTAGCATAATCTTGAGTTCATTAGCAATTCTTCCGACATCACTTTCGCAATATTTTGAGGTTCATAGCAACTTTTACTACATTACTGTCGCATTATTTTGAGGTTCGTAGCAACTCTTACTACATGACTGTCAGCATCACTTTGAGGTTTTTCGAAAGTTTCACTCCATTACTTTTAGCATCATCTTGAGTTCATTAGCAATTCTTCCGACATCACTGTCGCAATATTTTGAGGTTCGTAGCAACTTTTACTACATTACTGTCGCATTATTTTGAGGTTCGTAGCAACTCTTACTACATGACTGTCAGCATCACTTTGAGGTTTTTCGAAAGTTTCACTCCATTACTGTTAGCATCATCTGGAGTTCATTAGCAAATCTTCCGACATCACTGTCGCAATATTTTGAGATTCGTGGCAACTTTTACTACATTACTGTCGCATTATTTTGAGGTTCGTAGCAACTGTTAGAACATGACTGTCAGCATCAATTTGAGGTTATTCTAAACGTTCACTCCATTACTGTTAGCATCATTTTGAGTTCATTAGCAATTCTTACTAAATCACTGTCGCATCATTTTGAGATCATTAGCAATTCTTCTGACATCACTGCCGCAATATTTTGAGGTTCGAAGCAACTCTTACTACATTATTGTTGCATTATTTTAAGGTTCCTAGCAACTCTTACTACATTACTGTCACCATCACTTTGAGTTTATTAGCAACTATCACTACATTACTGTTAGCATCATTTTGAGTTTATGAGCAATTCCCACGACATCACTGTAGCATTGAATTGAGTTCAATAGCAACTCTTACTAAATGACTGTCAGCATCACCTTTAGGTTGTTCGAAGCAACACTTACTACATGACTGTAAGCATCACTTTGAGGTTATTCGAAACTTTCACTCCATTAATGTTAGCATCATTTTGAGTTCATTAGCAATTCTTACTAAATCACAGTCGCATCATTTTGAGATCATGAGCAATTCTTCTGACATCACTGTCGCATTATTTTGAGGTTCGTAGCAACTCTTACTACATTAATGTCAGCATCAGTTTGAGGTTGTTCGAAACGCTCACTCCATTACTGTTAGCATTATTTTGAGTTCATTAGCAATTCTTACTACATCACTGTCGCATCATTTTGAGATCATTAGAAATTCTTACGACATCACTGTAACATTATTTTGAGGTTCGTAGCAAGTTTTACTACATTACTGTCGCATTATTTTGAGGTTCGTAGCAACTCTTACTACATGACTGTCAGCATCACTTTAAGGTTGTTCGAAATGTTCACTCCATGACTGTTAGCATCATTTTGAGATCATTAGCAATTCTTACTACATCACTGTCGCATTATATTGAGATCTTTAGCAATTCTTCCGACATCACTGTCGCAATATTTTGAGGTTCGTATTAACTCTTACTACATGACTGTCAGTATCACTTTGAGGTTATTCGAAACTTTCACTCCATTAATTTTAGCATCATTTTGAGTTCATTAGCAATTCTTACTAAATCACTGTCGCATCATTTTGAGATCTTTTGCAATTCTTCTGACATCACTGTCGCATTATTTTGAGGTTCATAGCAACTCTTACTACATGACTGTCAGCATCACTTTGAGGTTGTTCGAAACTCTTACTGCATTACTGTAAGCATCACTGAGTTTATTAGCAACTATCACTACATTACTGTTAGCATCGTTTTGAGTTCATTAGCAATTCTTACTAAATCACTGTCGCATCATTTTGAGATCTTTTACAATTCTTTCGACATCACTGTCAGCATCATTTTTTATTTACTCGCAACTCAAACAACATGACTGTCAGCATCACTTTGAGGTTATTCGAAACTTGCACTCCATTACTGTTAGCACCCTTTTGAGTTCATTAGCAATTCTTACTAAATCACTGTCGCATCATTTTGAGATCATTAGCAATTCTTCCGACATCACTGTCGCATTATTTTGAGGTTCGTAGCAACTCTTACTACATTACTGTAAGCATCACTGAGTTGATTAGCAACTATCACTACATTACTGTTAGCATCATTTTGAGTTCAATAGCAATTCTTACGACATCACTGTCAGCATCATTTTTTATTTACTCCCAACTCAAACCACATGACTGTCAGCATCACTTTGAGGTTATTCGAAACTTTCACTCCATTACTGTTAGCGCCCTTTTGAGTTCATTAGCAATTCTTACTACATCACTGTCGCATCATTTTGAGATCATTAGCATTTCTTACTACATCACTGTCGCATTATTTTGAGGTTCGTAGCAACTCTTACTACATTACTGTCAGCATCACTTTGAGTTTGTTCGAAACGTTCACTCCATTACTGTTAGCATCATTTTGAGTTTATTAGCAATTCTAACTAAATCACTGTCGCATCATTTTGATATCTTTAGAAATTCTTCCGACATCACTGTCGCAATATTTTGAGGTTCCTAGCAACTTTTACGACATTACTGTCGCATTATTTTGAGGTTCGTTGCAACACTAACTACATGACTGCTAGCATCACTTTGAGGTTAATCGAAACTTTCACTCCATTACTGTTAGCATCATTTTGAGTTCAATTGCAATTCTTACGACATCACTGTCAGCATCATTTTTTATTTACTCGCAACTCAAACCACATGTCTGTCAGAATCACTTTGAGGTTATTCGAAACTTTCACTCCATTACTGTTAGCACCCTTTTGAGTTCATTAGCAATTCTTACTACATGACTGTCAGCATCATTATTAGATCATTAGCAATTCTTCTGACGTCACTGTCACATTATTTTGAGGTTCGTAGCAACTCTTACTACATTACTGTCAGCATCACTTTGAGGTTATTCGAAACGTTCACTCCGTTACTGTTAGCATCATTTTGAGTTCATTAGCAATTCTTACTAAATCACTGTAGCATCTTTTTGAGATCATTAGCAATTCTTCTGACATCACTGTCGCATTATTTTGAGGTTCGTAGCAACTCTTACTGCATGACTGTCAGCATCACTTTGAGGTTGTTCGAAACTCTTAGTACATTACTGTAAGCATCACTGAGTTGATTAGCAACTATCACTACATTACTGTTATCATCATTTTGAGTTCATTAGCAATTCTTATTACATCACTGTTGCAATATTTTGAGGTTCGTAGCAACTTTTACGACACTACTGTCGCATTATTTTGAGGTTCGTAGCAACTCTTACTACATGACTGTCAGCATCATTTTGAGGTTGTTCGAAACACTTACTAAATTACTGTAAGCATCACTGAGTTGATTAGCCACTATCACTACATTACTGTTAGCATCGTTTTGAGTTCAAGAGCAATTCTTACGACATCACTGTCAGCATCATTTTTTATTTACTCGCAACTCAAACCACATGTCTTTCAGAATCACTTTGAGGTTATTCGAAACTTTCACTCCATTACTGTTAGCACCCTTTTGAGTTCATTAGCAATTCTTACTACATCACTGTCGCATCATTTTGAGATCATTAGCAATTCTTCCAAAAATCACTGTCGCATTATTTTAAGGTTCGTAGCAACACTTACTACATGACTGTCAGCATCATTATTAGATCATTAGCAATTCTTCTGACGTCACTGTCACATTATTTTGAGGTTCGTAGCAACTCTTACTACATTATTGTTGCATTATTTTAAGGTTCGCAGCAACTCAAACTACATTACTGTCAGCATCACTTTGAGTTTATTAGCAACTATCACTACATTACTGTTAGCATCATTTTGAGTTCATTTGCAATTCTTACGACATCACTGTAGCATTAAATTCAGTTCATTTGCAACTCTTACTAAATGACAGCATCACTTTGAGGTTGTTCGAAACTCTTACTACATTACTGTAAGCGTCACTGAGATTATAGCAACTATCGCTACATTACTTTTAGCATCATTTTGAGTTCATTAGCAATTCTTACAACATCACTGTCCCATCAGTTTGAGATCATTACCAATTCTTCTGACATCACTGTCGCATTATTTTAAGGTTCGTAGCAACTCTTACTACATTACCGTCAGCATCACTGAGTTGATGAGCAACCATCACTACATTACTGTTTGCATCATTTTGAGTTCATTAGCAATTCTTACTACATCACTGTCGCATCATTTTTAGTTAATTAGCAATTCTTCTGACATCACTGTCGCATTATTTTGAGGTTCGTAGCAACTTTTACTACATTACTGTTGCATTATTTAAAGGTTCGTAGCAACTCTTACTACAATACATTCAGCATCACTTTGAGTTTTTTATCTATTTAAAGACATCACTGTAGCATTAAATTGAGGTTAGTAGCAACTCTTACTGCATGACTTTCAGCATCACTTTGAGGTTGTTCGAAACACTTATTACATTACTGTAAGCATCACTTGAGTTTATAGCAACTATCACTACATTACTGTTAGCATCGTTTTGAGTTCAATAGCAACTCTTACTACATGACTGTCAGCATCACTTTGAGGTTATTCGAAACGTTCACTCCGTTACTGTTAGCATCATTTTGAGTTCATTAGCAATTCTTACTAAATCACTGTAGCATCATTTTGAGATCATTAGCAATTCTTCTGACATCACTGTCGCATTATTTTGAGGTTCGTAGCAACTCTTACTGCATGACTGTCAGCATCACTTTGAGGTTGTTCGAAACTCTTAGTACATTACTGTAAGCATCACTGAGTTGATTAGCAACTATCACTACATAATTGTTATCATCATTTCGAGTTCATTAGCAATTCTTACTACATCACTGTCGCAATATTTTGAGGTTCGTAGCAACTTTTATGACATTACTGTCGCATTATTTTGAGGTTCGTAGCAACTCTTACTACATGACTGTCAGCATCATTTTGAGGTTGTTCGAAACACTTACTAAATTACTGTAAGCATCACTGAGTTGATTAGCAACTATCACTACATTACTGTTTGCATCGTTTTGAGTTCAATAGTAATTCTTACGACATCACTGTCAGGATCATTTTTTATTTACTCGCAACTCAAACCACATGTCTGTCAGAATCACTTTGAGGTTATTCGAAACTTTCACTCCATTACTGTTAGCACCCTTTTGAGTTCATTAGCAATTCTTACTACATCACTGTCGCATCATTTTGAGATCATTAGCAATTCTTCCAAAAATCACTGTCGAATTATTTTAAGGTTCGTAGCAACACTTACTACATCACTGTCGCATCATTTTGAGATCATTAGCAATTCTTCTGACATCACTGTCACATTATTTTGAGGTTCGGAGCAACTTTTACTCCATTATTGTTGTATTATTTTAAGGTTCGTAGCAACTCTTACTACATGACTGTCATAATCACTTTGAGGTTGTTCGAAACACTTACTACATTACTGTCAGCATCACTTTGACTTTATTAGCAACTATCACTACATTACTGTTAGCATCATTTTGAGGTTAGTAGCAACTCTTATTACATGACTGTCAGCATCATTTTGAGATCATTAGCAATTCTTCTGACATCACTGTCGCATTTTTTGAGGTTCATAGCAACTCTTACTCCATGACTGTCAGCATCACTTTGAGGTTATTCGAAACACTTACTACATTACTTTAAGCATCACTGAGTTTTTTAGCAACTATCACTACATTACTGTTAGCATCATTTTAAGTTCATTAGCAATTCTTCCGACATCACTGTCGCAATATTTTGAGGTTCGTAGCAACTCTTACTACATCACTGTAGCATTATTTTGAGGTTCGTAGCAACACTTACTACATGACTGTAAGCATCACTTTGAGTTTATTTGAAAGTTTCACTCCATTACTGTTAGCATCATTTTGAGTTCATGAGCAATTCTTACTCCATCACTGTCGCATCATTTTGAGATCATTAGCAGTTCTTCCGACATCACTGTCACATTATTTTGAGGTTCGTAGCAACTCTTACTACATTATTTTTGCATTAGTTTAAGGTTCGTAGCAACTCTTACTACATGACTGTCAGCATCACTTTGAGGTTGTTCGAAACACTTACTACATCACTGTCAGCATCACTGAGTTCATTAGCAACTATCACTACATTACTGTTAGCATCATCTTGAGTTCATTAGCAACTATCACTACATTACTGTTAGCATCATTTTGAGTTTTTGAGCAATTCTCACGACATCACTTTAGCATTAAATTGAGTTCATTAGCAACTCTTACTGCATGACTGTCAGCATCACTTTGAGGTTGTTCGAAACTCTTAGTACATTACTGTAAGCATCACTGAGTTTCTTAGCAACTATCACTACATTACTGTTAGCATAATCTTGAGTTCATTAGCAATTCTTCCGACATCACTTTCGCAATATTTTGAGGTTCGTAGCAACTTTTACTACATTACTGTCGCATTATTTTGAGGTTCGTAGCAACTCTTACTACATGACTGTCAGCATCACTTTGAGGTTTTTCGAAAGTTTCACTCCATTACTTTTAGCATCATCTTGAGTTCATTAGCAATTCTTCCGACATCACTGTCGCAATATTTTGAGGTTCGTAGCAACTTTTACTACATTACTGTCGCATTATTTTGAGGTTCGTAGCAACTCTTACTACATGACTGTCAGCATCACTTTGAGGTTTTTCGAAAGTTTCACTCCATTACTGTTAGCATCATCTGGAGTTCATTAGCAAATCTTCCGACATCACTGTCGCAATATTTTGAGATTCGTGGCAACTTTTACTACATTACTGTCGCATTATTTTGAGGTTCGTAGCAACTGTTAGAACATGACTGTCAGCATCAATTTGAGGTTATTCTAAACGTTCACTCCATTACTGTTAGCATCATTTTGAGTTCATTAGCAATTCTTACTAAATCACTGTCGCATCATTTTGAGATCATTAGCAATTCTTCTGACATCACTGCCGCAATATTTTGAGGTTCGAAGCAACTCTTACTACATTATTGTTGCATTATTTTAAGGTTCCTAGCAACTCTTACTACATGACTGTCAGCATCACTTTGAGGTTATTCGAAACACTTAGTACATTACTGTAAGCATCACTGACTTGATTAGCAACTATCACTACATTACTGTTAGCATCATTTTGAGTTCATTAGCAATTCTTCCGACATCACTGTCGCATTATTTTGAGGTTCGTAGCAACTCTTAGTACATGACTGTCAGCATCACTTTGAGGTTATTCGAAACGTTCACTCCATTACTGTTAGCATCATTTTGAGTTCATTAGCAATTCTTTCTAAATCACTGTCGCATCATTTTGAGATCATTAGCAATTCTTCCGACATCACTGTCACATTATTTAGAGTTTCGTCGCAACTCTTACTACATTATTGTTGCATTATTTTAAGGTTCGTAGCAACTCTTACTACATCACTTTCACCATCACTTTGAGGTTATTCGAAACTCTTAGTACATGACTGTCAGCATCACTTTGAGGTTATTCGAAACACTTCCTACATTACTGTAAGCATCACTGAATTGATTAGCAACTATCACTACATTACTGTTAGCATCATTTTGAGTTCATTAGCAATTCTTCCGACATCAATGTCGCAATTTTTTGAGGTTCGTAGCAACTTTTACTACATTACTGTCGCATTATTTTGAGGTTCATAGCAACACTTACTTCATGACTGTAAGCATCACTTTGAGGTTATTCGAAAGTTTCACTCCATTGCTGTTAGCATCATTTTGAGTTCATTAGCAATTTTTACTACATCACTGTCGCATCATTTTGAGGTCATTAGCATTTCTTCTGACATCACTGTCACATTATTTTGAGGTTTGTAGCAACTCTTACTACATTATTGTTGCATTAATTTAAGGTTCGTAGCAACTCTTACTACATGACTGTCAGCATCACTTTGAGGTTCTTCAAAACACTTACTACATCACTGTCAGCATCACTGAGGTGATTCGCAACTATCACTACATTACTGTTAGCATCATTTTGAGTTCATGAGCAATTCTTCTGACATCACTGTCGCATTATTTTGAGATTCGTAGCAACTCTTACTACATTATCTTTGCATTATTTTAAGGTTCGTAGAAACTCTTACTACATTACTGTCAGCATCACTTTGAGTTTATTAGCAACTATCACTAAATTACTGTTAGCATCATTTTGAGTTTATGAGCAATTCTCACGACATCACTTTAGCATTAAATTGAGTTCATTAGCAACTCTTACTAAATGACTGTCAGTATCACTTTGAGGTTTTTCGAAACTCTTACTACATTACTGTAAAAATCACTGAGTTTCTTAGCAACTATCTCTACATTACTGTTAGCATAATCTTGAGTTCATTAGCATTTCTTCCGACATCACTGTCGCATTATTTTGAGGTTCGTAGCAACTCTTACTACATGACTGTCAGCATCACTTTGAGGTTATTCTAAACGTTCACTCCATTACTATTAGCATCATTTTGAGTTCATTAGCAATTATTACTAAATCACTGTCGCATCATTTTGAGATCATCAGCAATTCTTCTGACATCTCTGCCGCAATATTTTGAGGTTCGTAGCAACTCTTACTACATTATTTTTGCATTATTTTAAGGTTCCTAGCAACTCTTACTACATTACTGTCAGCATCACTTTGAGTTTATTAGCAACTATCACTACATTACTGTTAGCATCATTTTGAGTTTATGAGCAATTCCCACGACATCACTGTAGCATTGAATTGAGTTCAATAGCAACTCTTACTAAATGACTGTCAGCATCACCTTTAGGTTGTTCGAAGCAACACTTACTACAGGACTGTCAGCATCACTTTGAGGTTACTCGAAACTTTCACTCCATATCTGTTAGCATCATTTTGAGTTCATTAGCAATTCTTACTACATCACTGTCGCATCATTTTGAGATCTTTAGCAATTCTTCTGACATCACTGTCGCAATATTTTGAGGTTCATAGCAACTCTTTCTACATGACTGTCAGCATCACTTTGAGGTTATTCGAAACGTTCACTCCATTACTGTTAGCATCATTTTGAGTTCATTAGCAATTCTTCCGACATCACTGTCACATTATTTTGAGGTTCGTAGCAACTCTTACTACATTATTGTTGCATTATTTTAAGGTTCGTAGCAACTCTTACTACATGACTGTCAGCATCACTTTGAGGTTGTTCAAAACACTTACTACGTCACTGTCAGCATCACTGAGTTGATTAGCAACTATCACTACATTACTGTTAGCATCATTTTGAGTTCATGAGCAATTCTTCTGACATCACTGTCGTAATATCTTGAGGTTCGTAGCAACTTTTACTTCATTACTGTTGCATTATATTGAGGTTCGTAGCAACTCTTAGTACATGAGTGTCAGCATCACTTTGAGTTTATTAGCAACTATCACTACATTACTGTTAGCATCATTTTGAGTTTATGAGCAATTCTTCCGACATCACTGTAGCATTGAATTGAGTTAATTAGCAACTCTTACTAAATGACTGTCAGCATCACTTTGAGGTTGTTCGAAACTCTTACTACATTACTGTAAGCATCACTGAGTTTCTTAGCAACTATCACTACTTTGCCGTTAGCATCATCTTGAGTTCATGAGCAATTCTTCCGACATCACTGTCGCAATATTTTGAGGTTCGTAGCAACTTTTACTACATTACTTTCGCATTATTTTGAGGTTTGTAGCAACACTTACTACAGGACTGTCAGCATCACTTTGAGGTTATTCAAAACATGTTCCACATTACTCTCAGCATCACTTTGAGGTTATTCGAAACTTTCACTACATTATTGTTCGCATCATTTTTGAGTTAATTAACAATTTATCCTACCTCACTGGAGCATTATTTTGAGGTTATTAGCAGCTCTTACTACATCACTGTCAGCATCATTTTTAGGTTACTCGCATCTCGAACCACATGACTGTCAGCATCACTTTGAGGTCATTCGAAACTTTCACTCCATTACTGTTAGCATCATTTTGAGTTCATTAGCAATTCTTACGACATCACTGTCACATCATTTTGAGATCAATAGAAATTCTTCCTTCATCACTGTCGCATTATTTTGAGGTTCGTAGCAACTCTCACTACATGACTGTCAGCATCACTTTGAGGTTGTTCGAAACACTTACTACATCACTGTCAGCATCACTGAGTTGATTAGCAACTATCACTACATTACTGTTAGCATCATTTTGAGATCAATACCAATTCTTCCGACATCACTGTCGCATTATTTTGAGCTTCGTAGCAACTCTTACTACATTACTGTCAGCATCATTTTTAGGTGACTCGCAACTTTAATCACATGACTATCAGCCTCACTTTGAGGTTGTTCGAAACACTTAGTACATTACTGAAAGCATCACTGATTTTATTAGCAGCTATCACTACATTACTGTTAGCATCGTTTTGAGTTCATTAGCAATTCTTACAAAATAACTGTGGCATTATTTTTAGGTTCGTAGCAACTCTTACTACATGACTGTCAGCATCACTTTGAGGATATTTTCAACTTTCACTACATTACTGTTAGCATCATTTTGAGTGCATAAGCAATTTTTACTCCATCACTGTCGAATCATTTTTAGATGTTTATCAATTCTTCCGACATTACAGTCGCATTATTTTAAGGTTCGTAGCAACTCTAACCACATGACGGTCAGCATCACTGAGTTTATTTGCAACTGTCACAAAATTACTGTAAGCATCATTTTGAGATCATTAGCAATTCTTACGACATCACTGTAGCATTATTTTGAGGTTATTAGCAACTCTTACTACAGTACTGTCAGCATCATTTTTAGGTTATTCGCAACATTCACTACATTACTGTTAGCATCATTTTGAGATCATTTGCCATTCTTCCGACATCACTGTCGCATTTTTTTGAGGTTCGTATCAACTCTTACTAAATTACTTTTGCGTTAGTTTGAGGTGAGTAGTAACTCTTACTACATGACTGTCAGCATCACTTTGAGGTTGTTCGAAACACTTACTACATTACTGTAGGCATCACTGAGTTCATTAGTAACCATTACTACATTACTGTTAGCATCATTTTGAGTTCATGAGCAATTCTTACTACATCACTGTCGCATTATTTTTAGCTTCGTAGCAACTCTTACTACAATACTGTCAGCATCATTTTTAGGTGACTCGCAACTTTAATCACATGACTGTCAGCCTCACTTTGAGGTTATTCGAAACACTTTGTACATTACTGAAAGCATCACTGATTTTATTAGCAGCTATCACTACATTACTCTTCGCATCATTTTGAGTTCATTAGCAATTCTTGCGAAATAACTGTGGCATTATTTTGAGGTTCGTTGCAACTCTTACTACATGACTGTCAGCATCACTCTGAGGTAGTTCAAAACACTTACTACATTACTGTAAGCATCACTGAGTTTATTATCAACTGTCACTACTGTTCGCATCATTTTGAGTTTAATAGTATTTCTTACGACATCACTGTCAGCTTCATTTTTAGGTTATTAGAAACTTTCACTCCATTATTGTTAGCATCATTTTGAGTTCATTAGAAATTCATGCGACATCACTGTCACATTATTTTGAGGTTCGTAGCAACTCTTACTACATTATTGTTGCATTATTTTAAGGTTCGTAGCAACTCTTACTACATTACTGTCATCATCACTTTGAGGTTGTTCGAAACAGTTACTACATTACTGTCAGCATCACTGAGTTTTTTAGCAACTCTCACTACATTACTGTTAGCATCATTTTGAGTTCATTAGCAATTCTTACGACATCACTGTAGCATTATTTTGAGGTTTGTAGCAACTCTTACTACATGACTGTCAGCATCACTTTGAGGTTGTTTGAAACACTTACTACATTACTGTAAGCATCACTGAGTTTATTAGCAACTATCACTACGTTACTGTTAGCATCTTTTTGAGTTTAATAGCAGTTCTTATGACATCACTGTCAGCATCACTTTGAGGTTATTCGAAACTTTCACTCCATTACTATTCGCATCATTTTGAGTACATTCGCAATTCTTACTACATCACTGTCGCATCATTTTGAGATCATTAGCAATTCTTCCGACATCACTGTCGCATTATTTTGAGGTTCGGAGCAACTCTTACTACATCACTGTAGCATTATTTTGAGGTTATTAATAACTCTAACTACATTACTTTCAGCATCATTTTTAGGTTACTCGCAACTCAAACCACATGACTGTCAGCATCACTTTGAGGTTATTCGAAACTTTCACTAAATTACAGTTAGCATCATTTTGAGATCATTATCAATTCTTCTGACATCACTGTCGCATTATTTTGATATTCGTAGCAACTCTTACTACATTACTGTCAGCATCACTTTGAGGTTGTTCGAAACATTTACTACATTACTGTCAGCATCACTGAGTTTATTAGCAACTATCACTACATTACTGTTAGCATCATTTTGAGGTTAATGGCAATTCTTACGACATCGCTGTCAGCATCATTTTTAGGTTACTCGCAACTCTAACCACATGACTTTCAGCATTACTTTGAGGTTATTCGAATTTTTCACTACATTACTGTTAGCATCATTTTGAGAACATTAGCAATTCTTACTCCATCACTGTCGCATCATTTTGAGATGATTAGCAATTCTTCCGACATCACGGTCGCATTATTTTAAGGTTCGTAGCAACTCTAACCACATGACTGTCAGCATCACTTTGAGGTTGTTCGAAACACTTACTACATTACTTTCAGCATCACTGAGTTCATTAGCAACTCTCACTACATTACTGTTAGCATCATTTTGAGTTCATTAGCAATTCTTAAGACATCACTGTAGCATTATTTTGAGGTTTGTAGCAACTCTTACTACATCACTGTAGCATTATTTTGAGGTTTGTAGCAACTCTTACTACATGACTGTCAGCATAACTTTGAGGTTGTTCGAAACACTTACTACATTACTGGAAGCATCACTGAGTTTATTAGCAACTATCACTACGTTACTGTTCGCATCTTTTTGAGTTTAATAGCAGTTCTTAAGACATCACTGTCAGCATCATTTTTAGGTTACTTGCAACTCCAACAGCATGACTGTCAGCATCACTTTGAGGTTATTCGAAACTTTCACTACATTACAGTTAGCATCCTTTTGAGATGATAAGCAATTCTTACGACATCACTGTCGCATCATTTTGAGATCATTACCAATTCTTCTGACATCACTGTCGCATTATTTTGATATTCGTAGCAACTCTTAATACGTTACTGTTGCATTATTTTAAGGTTCGTAGCAACTCTTACTACATGACTGTCAGCATCACTTTGAGGTTGTTCGAAACACTGAGTACATTACTGTAAGCATCACTGAGTTTATTAGTAACCATCACTACATGACTGTTAGCATCATTTTGAGTTCATTAGCAACTCTTACTACATGACTGTCAGCATCACTCTGAGGTTTTTCGAAACACTTACTACATTACTGTAAGCTTCACTGAGTTTATCAACTATCACTACGTCATTGTTAACATCATTTTGAGTTCATTAGCAATTTATACTACATGACTGTCAGCATCATTTTGAGGTTCGTAGCAACTCTTACTACATGACTGTCAGCATCACTTTGAGGTTATTCGAAACTTTCACTACATTACAGTTAGCATCCTTTTGAGATGATAAGCAATTCTTACGACATCACCGTCGCATCATTTTGAGATCATTAGCAATTCTTCCGACATCACTGTCGCATTATTTTGAGATTCGTAGCAACTCTTACTACATCACTGTAGCATTATTTTGAGGTTATTAATAACTCTAACTACATTACTTTCAGCATCATTTTTAGGTTACTCGCAACTCAAACCACATGACTGTCAGCATCACTTTGAGGTTATTCGAAACTTTCACTAAATTACAGTTAGCATCATTTTGAGATCATTATCAATTCTTCTGACATCACTGTCGCATTATTTTGATATTCGTAGCAACTCTTACTACATTACTGTCAGCATCACTTTGAGGTTGTTCGAAACATTTACTACATTACTGTCAGCATCACTGAGTTTATTAGCAACTATCACTACATTACTGTTAGCATCATTTTGAGGTTAATGGCAATTCTTACGACATCGCTGTCAGCATCATTTTTAGGTTACTCGCAACTCTAACCACATGACTTTCAGCATTACTTTGAGGTTATTCGAATTTTTCACTACATTACTGTTAGCATCATTTTGAGAACATTAGCAATTCTTACTCCATCACTGTCGCATCATTTTGAGATGATTAGCAATTCTTCCGACATCACGGTCGCATTATTTTAAGGTTCGTAGCAACTCTAACCACATGACTGTCAGCATCACTTTGAGGTTGTTCGAAACACTTACTACATTACTTTCAGCATCACTGAGTTTATTAGCAACTCTCACTACATTACTGTTAGCATCATTTTGAGTTCATTAGCAATTCTTAAGACATCACTGTAGCATTATTTTGAGGTTTGTAGCAACTCTTACTACATCACTGTAGCATTATTTTGAGGTTTGTAGCAACTCTTACTACATGACTGTCAGCATCACTTTGAGGTTGTTCGAAACACTTACTACATTACTGGAAGCATCACTGAGTTTATTAGCAACTATCACTACGTTACTGTTCGCATCTTTTTGAGTTTAATAGCAGTTCTTAAGACATCACTGTCAGCATCATTTTTAGGTTACTTGCAACTCCAACAGCATGACTGTCAGCATCACTTTGAGGTTATTCGAAACTTTCACTACATTACAGTTAGCATCCTTTTGAGATGATAAGCAATTCTTACGACATCACTGTCGCATCATTTTGAGATCATTACCAATTCTTCTGACATCACTGTCGCATTATTTTGATATTCGTAGCAACTCTTAATACGTTACTGTTGCATTATTTTAAGGTTCGTAGCAACTCTTACTACATGACTGTCAGCATCACTTTGAGGTTGTTCGAAACACTGAGTACATTACTGTAAGCATCACTGAGTTTATTAGTAACCATCACTACATGACTGTTAGCATCATTTTGAGTTCATTAGCAACTCTTACTACATGACTGTCAGCATCACTCTGAGGTTTTTCGAAACACTTACTACATTACTGTAAGCTTCACTGAGTTTATCAACTATCACTACGTCATTGTTAACATCATTTTGAGTTCATTAGCAATTTATACTACATGACTGTCAGCATCATTTTGAGGTTCGTAGCAACTCTTACTACATGACTGTCAGCATCACTTTGAGGTTATTCGAAACTTTCACTACATTACAGTTAGCATCCTTTTGAGATGATAAGCAATTCTTACGACATCACCGTCGCATCATTTTGAGATCATTAGCAATTCTTCCGACATCACTGTCGCATTATTTTGAGATTCGTAGCAACTCTTACTACATCACTGTAGCATTATTTTGAGGTTATTAGCAACTCTTACTACATCACTGTCAGCATCATTTTTAGGTTACTCGCAACTCAAACCACATGACTGTCAGCATCACTTTGAGGTTATTCGAAACTTTCACTACATTACAGTTAGCATCATTTTGAGATAATTATCAATTCTTCTGACATCACTGTCGCATTATTTTGAGGTTCGTAGCAACTCTAACCACATGACTGTCAGCATCACTTTGAGGTTGTTCGAAACACTTACTACATTACTTTCAGCATCACTGAGTTTATTAGCAACTCTCACTACATTACTGTTAGCATCATTTTGAGTTCATTAGCAATTCTTACGACTTCACTGTAGCATTATTTTGAGGTTTGTAGCAACTCTTACTACATCACTGTAGCATTATTTTGAGGTTTGTAGCAACTCTTACTACATGACTGTCAGCATCACTTTGAGGTTGTTCGAAACACTTACTACATTACTGGAAGCATCACTGAGTTTATTAGCAACTATCACTACGTTACTGTTCGCATCTTTTTGAGTTTAATAGCAGTTCTTAAGACATCACATTCAGCATCATTTTTAGGTTACTCTCAACTCCAACAGCATGACTGTCAGCATCACTTTGAGGTTATTCGAAACTTTCACTACATTACAGTTAGCATCCTTTTGAGATGATAAGCAATTCTTACGACATCACTGTCGCATCATTTTGAGATCATTACCAATTCTTCTGACATCACTGTCGCATTATTTTGATATTCGTAGCAACTCTTAATACGTTACTGTTGCATTATTTTAAGGTTCGTAGCAACTCTTACTACATGACTGTCAGCATCACTTTGAGGTTGTTCGAAACACTGAGTACATTACTGTAAGCATCACTGAGTTTATTAGTAACCATCACTACATGACTGTTAGCATCATTTTGAGTTCATTAGCAACACTTACTACATGACTGTCAGCATCACTCTGAGGTTTTTCGAAACACTTACTACATTACTGTAAGCTTCACTGAGTTTATCAACTATCACTACGTCATTGTTAACATCATTTTGAGTTCATTAGCAATTTATACTACATGACTGTCAGCATCATTTTGAGGTTCGTAGCAACTCTTACTACATGACTGTCAGCATCACTTTGAGGTTATTCGAAACTTTCACAACATTACAGTTAGCATCCTTTTGAGATGATAAGCAATTCTTACGACATCACCGTCGCATCATTTTGAGATCATTAGCAATTCTTCCGACATCACTGTCGCATTATTTTGAGATTCGTAGCAACTCTTACTACATCACTGTAGCATTATTTTGAGGTTATTAGCAACTCTTACTACATCACTGTCAGCATCATTTTTAGGTTACTCGCAACTCAAACCACATGACTGTCAGCATCACTTTGAGGTTATTCGAAACTTTCACTACATTACAGTTAGCATCATTTTGAGATAATTATCAATTCTTCTGACATCACTGTCGCATTATTTTGAGGTTCGTAGCAACTCTTACTACATCACTGTAGCATTATTTTGAGGTTTGTAGCAACTCTTACTACATGACTGTCAGCATCACTTTGAGGTTATTCGAAACTTTACTCCATTACTGTTAGCATCATTTTGAGTTCATTAGCAATATTTACTACATCACTGTCGCATCATTTTGGGATCATTAGCAATTCTTCCGACATCACTGTCGCATTATTTTAAGGTTCGTAGCAACTCTAACCACATGACTGTCAGCATCACTTTGAGGTTGTTTGAAACACTTACTGCATTACTGTAAGCATCACTGAGTTTATTAGCAACTCTCACTACATTACTGTTAGCATCATTTTGAGTTCATTCGCAATTCTTACGACATCACTGTAGCATCATTTTGAGATCATTACCAATTCTTCCGACATCACTGTCGCATTATTTTGAGGTTAGTAGCAACTCTCACTACATGACTGTCGCATTATTTTGAGGTTCGTAGCAACTCTTCCTACAATACTGTTGCATTATTTTAAGTTTAGTAGAAACTCTCACTACATCACTGTAGCATCATTTTGAGGTTTGTAGCAACTCTCACTACATCACTGTAGCGTAATTTTATCCTTGAGATTGGGGACCAATAATTTTATTTTCCATTTTGGGGACATGTACTGTACACAGACACACAGATTTATGAAAGTCACTTTCAGGTGCCTGAAATTCCTTTGGGGACTAAAGTCTAGAAAAGTAATTTGAACATTTGTGTGTACTTTGTTTTGTGATGATAAGATTTACACCGACCAAGTCAGCCATATTGGCACCACAATCCAATTGGCATGTCAATAAACATCACCCAATAAACCAGGTCTTCTGTCTCAATGTATGTCACTGAAACATACTGTATTGTATTGCCTCACACTTACAGCATACAAGGATGCATGGCGTGGGTGGAACTGCCTGAATCTCTTCTGCAATGGAAGTTTGGTCAACCGTGTGGAACATTCCTGCACGATCCCCTTTGAGTGGGAAAGTAGCATCAACACAGCACCACGTGGTCCACCAGCAGCTTGGATTTCTGCTCCTTGTCTTGTAGTTCCACTTGACTTCTCCAAGGGAAGAGACTGCAAATAGTCAAGAACTCTGGGAAATTTGGTGGCTGTGGCCTCCTCAAATTCCACATTGATGTGGACACCAGTTCAAAGTTTGAAGTGCAGTTATCAACTCTGCACTGAAGTTGTTTCGTTAAAGGATAAATGATTTCCATTGTCCAATGATTATTTTACATTCCAATCCTCTAAAGTGATGGAGTAATACTGTAAATATGTAGAAATTCTCTATTGTTCAAAGTACAGATTCTGTGTTTATACATTGTTGTAGTTTTTATACTTGGAGAAACCAGAATCTAACAGGAAATCACTGTAGAAAGTTGGCTCAGTTTCATAAAGTAACAACTAAATAGCTTCAATTGACAGTGATTGACCTTAAACTTGGCAATTTTAATCACTATGCTTGCTTTTCCACTGTCAAATGAACTTTTTAATGGGAAATTCCTGCTCATAGACTGGTTTGTTTCATACATGAACCAGTAAGAGCCCTGAACTTAGAGAAGAACCTGAAAGGTCCTTGTTCTTCATGTGTTTTTACGTGATGGGCCTTTTTTCCTGCAGTTTAATTCACATTTATCAACAATTAAAGGGCACCTAGAATGAAAATCATTGTTTTTGTGTTTTTGGTGTTTCTTCAACGTCCCCCAGCTGTGGGGAACACACACCAAGTGTGAGGCAGTGTCATAACCTCTGTTTGAAGGATCTCCCCTTTTTTGAATCGCCGTGGGAAAATGGACCAATGCGATTTTGGCTGAAGTGTTACGTCACAGTTCAGTCAGTGCCCCCCCCCCCCCCCCCACTCACACACACCCCTTTGACATATTTCGGGGGGGGGGGCGATTATGCGAGCGAGCCGAGTGAGTGCAGCGCTCTTGTGTCGCAACTGGAGCCTGCAGCAGCAGCACTGACTGAGCAGATTGATTGAAGGAATGGCCTCGATACAATTGAGACCTTTGTTTTGTCTGCGCTGTCTGTCGCTAGCTGGCCTGGCCTGGCTTGAGGGGGAAGGAATCTCACCAGCCAGGCAGGCTACCAAGGGGCCAGGCCACCAGGAAAACTCCCAGTTGTCCCGACGGTCACCCCGCCGCTGCATATACGGCTGGATCTGCGAATGGGCCGTGGCTACTTGGTATCTTATCTTACGAATGTTGTTGTATGATATGGAATGTTGTCAATTGACAGTAGCCGTCACACTTAGCACTGGCGACAGTTAGCCGAGAAAGTGGGAGTACTTTCTTTTCAGTGACAGTGAGGGCAGCCAATCACCGAGTAGTAGTTAAATGAGGTTGCCAGATAAACAACGGCAACTGATCGCCGTCAACTCATGCACTTGCATAAATAATGAGGTTGCCAGATGAGGTCAGAAACGACCCCAATAGGGACAAATGAGGCATTCTAAACCCAACATGGTAACATAGCGGTTTCAGAGAGCCTTTTAGGAAGCTTCTGAGCCATCACAGACCCAACCATTTTTTGTGGGGTTACATATCACACCACAGAACAAGAATTAATACCCCTTCAACCTCTCTATGGCACCTTTAATGTACTGTAATTTAATGAGTCCGGCCTGTGAAAGCTGCTGTGTATTTTTACAGTTTATTCCATGTAATTTTGTGGAACAGTTCATCACTGTAATTTGACGGTATTCGTCTGGAAACTCTGCTGCCAGACTTTTTACCGTTTTTTTATAGTTTTTTTTCTTGACAGTGTACACAGAGGTCTCGTGGTTGAGCCGGGGCACACAGAGTCCCGCCCCCACACAGCTGAGAAACGCAGCTCTGAGCAGCTGCCTCAGTCACACAGAAGATAGACGCGTTTCCTGGTTGGCGAGTGCAGACACAACTTCTCTGAGTGCAGGATTCACTTCTCTCATTGCTGTTTGTTCACTGTTGAGGTTTTATTCCTCCACCAACCTGCTTCTGTCTGGAAAGAAACAAATAACTGGAGTGCTGCACATCAACAGACTTGGTGTTTGGACACGGACGAATGAAGTTTGGCTTTTTGTTTCTTCCATCAGATCAGAGCTGATAGGAAAAACAATCAGGTGGTTTTATTAAACCAGCAGTGAGCTGGACTTCAGCCCAGGTCCTCAGTCCCACTGTCAGTTCACTTCAACATGAACCAATAAAATCCAACCCTCACCTGGCCTGGAAATAAATAACAATTACATAACAACTCCTTTATTTCTCTCCTGTTCAGGTCCAGTTGGACTCCATCCATCATCATCTTCCGCTTATTCCTTACTATTAAGGGTCGCGGGGGGGGCTGGAGCCTATCCCAGCATCTACGGGCAAGAGGCGGGGTGCACCCTGGACAGGTCGCCAGTCCCAGTTGGACTCATTCATCTCTATATGGTAGGATTTCACTTCATGAGTTCAGAAGCATCTTCACATGAGATGCTGGTTCCTCAAATTGATTGATTGTTGAATTCTGTGTTTGATGTCTGAATTCTATCTTTGATCTCTGGGTTCTGTGCATTGAATTCCTGCTCCAGTCTTTGATCTCTGACTGATTCTAAACTCATCAAAGGATCACATCAGCATCTTGGTCCAGACTCCAGATGGTGGTTTTACCAAGTGCACCACAGTCCTTGTTGCTGTCTGCTGTTGGGTCACAGCAAAGTAAGGAAACAGCCTGACGGTCCTCAGGAGGAAATCCAACAACCTCCAAAGATGGAGGTGAATCTAGACCCTCTCATGTTGGCCATCCTTGATGAACTTGGGCGGTACTGTGGTGCTGGGATGAGGTCATGGAGCTGATCTGGGAGCAGTCCTGATGTTAAATGATGAGATGAAGGACAGTGTGGAGGCAAAATGGACAAAATGTGTTAACATAAAATAAAATTGTAAACCTGTTTGAAGTCTTATTTTGTGTTTGATGGACATTTTTAAAATCACTAATGATTTTTTGACTGAACGTCCTGGATCCTGTGGTGCCTGATGAGGAGACAACTTGAGTACAGAGTTGGAGAAGAGGGTTTTTGGAGGGGAGATGATTTTTGCAGTGCTACAAGTCAATAAAATGTCATCATGTTTCAAAATGTCCTCACTAAGATGGTTATTAATTCCTCATTCTCAGCTGCTACAGCCTTTAAAGAAACCCTTTGACTGGTGGATCTAACAAAGATCACATGTTGTCTCCTCTAGAACATCAACAGCTTAACGTTGTGGGCAGGACTCCTACCTGAGCAGGGAGACCCCAATGGATTTCTAGTCCTGATAGGGAGAGGGAGCCTCCTGGGTCACGGAGTGGGGAACCTGATAGGGAGTGGGATGACCCGCCCATTGTGGGTGATTGACAGGGCAGGTTTGATCTATGTTTTCATTTTCAAAAGTAATTTTGAATATTTGTGGAAAGTTAGCCCAACTTGAACATGGAGAAGATGTCTTCTGATAGTGAATCGACTGTTGTCACATTTAAGGATCACTTGAGCTGATAAGATGAAGGCTACACAGGACCAGCTGGAGATTCCAGGGATTGAACCCAGGGCCTCATACATGCTCAGCATGCGCTCTACCACTGAGCTACACCCCCTCTGGTAGACACTGTTTAACTGATGCAGGAACACAAACACAGACACAACATTTATTTTCTTCATTTTAGGGATGTCTGTGTAGGTTCTCATTCATCCAGGTCATCGTAGATCGAAGCGAAGTAAAATCTGGTCAAATGGACGTAAGTTTATCTTGAAGACGTTTCACCTCTCATCCGAGAGGCTTCTTCAGTTCTAGTGAAGAGTGTGGAAACTCCAGCTTATAAACCTATGTGGGAGTGGTCAGTGCTATTGTGGTGGAAACGACCCTCCCGAGACTCACCTGGCCTCCCCAAACGACAGTCGTTGTGCGGTGTCAGGGAGTTTCACCGACCACTCAGATGCTAATGGACTGTGCTGGCAGCAGCAACTCAGTCGCGTTTTAAGGTCTCATATGTGTGAATGTCACTGAGAAGAGAACTGATCTTGTCCTGGTAGTCAGTTGTGTCAAGGACCACCATGCATCTTCCTTTGTCAGCCGGAAGGATGGTGATGTTCTCATCTTTGCTCAGTGCATTCAAGGCCTTCCTTTCCTGGACCGAGAGGTTGGCAGAGGGGACCTTCGCTTCGGAGAGGGCCGCTGTGACCTTGAGTCGTAGTTCATCTGCTTTTGTGGTGGAGAGGTTGTTCTTCTTGATGGCGGATTCTGTGGCAGTGATGAGGTCCACCGTCGGGAGATGTTTCGGGGTGACAGCAAAGTTCATTCCTTTGGCAAGGACGCGTTTCTCAGGACTGGTGAGCTCCCTGTTGGATAAGTTCCTTATCCACCTGTCCTGCGAGTCCGCTGGGGTTGGGCCTTCTGCTTCTCGTTCCCGGTCGAGGCGAGACTGGAGGCGAGCGAATGTCCTTTTCTGCCTCTCCTTGCTCTTCTGATGTTGAGATAGTTGGGCTGTCCCAACGAAGGAGGTGACCTTGTCCAAGATGGCGGGTGGCAAAAATGGCGATAACTCTTGATTAAGGTGATCTAGCTTGGTCTTTAGTCCCTCGATGGTGAAATGGACCTGTCTCACTCTCTCGTTGAGAAGCTGATTTTGTGCCCGTTCCAAAATCTTGCTGGCCCTGTGGCCCCTCACGGTGGATCCTAGTAGTAGGCTAGTGGGAATGAGGTTGTGTTGGCGGCATCGGAGGTTGGAACGTAGATGGTTCCTGTAGTCTGCGATTTTCCTTGCAGTCCTTTCGCATTCCCGCACCACACTAAGGATGTCCTTCCCATAGTGTTCGGCAAGATGTCTGTGTAGGTTCTCATTCATCCAGGTCATCGTAGATCGAAGCGAAGTAAAATCTGGTCAACTGGACGTAACTGAGCCTGTGATCTCAAAGGCTCTGTGATCTCTGTCATTTCACTGTGATGTCAGCCCTCACAGTCTGAAGGCGTGTTCACATCAATCGTGACACAAATTTTCGTGCAACAAGTTCACATGTAAAGTCCATGTAGAGAGCTGAACTGGTGTGTGTACTCGCCGGCAACGTGAGTGACGCGTATTCATGCATTTGAAAGTATTCAACTTTTGTGACAAATTCTCATGACAAGGAGTCCAGAGAGCCTGTCAGCGTTGAGATTCCCCTGGCGTCAGGGAAGTCATGTCAACGGTCCTGGAGCCTGGAGTTGGTGTTGGACCTTGATATCCTGGCACCGATCCTCACAAACAGGTCATCGAACAGGAACCTCGTCAGCCTGAAGTAGCGCTGGAAACGGCCGTCGTCCAGGCGCAGTTCTTGGAGAAAGAGAGTTAAGAAGTTTAGAGGTCCAAGAAGCTTCTTCAGTTCAAAACTTGCCTTTAACCTTCAGTCTAACGCTGTTCCAGCATTGGATGAAAGAGACTGGTGCTCTCATCTTCTTCAACACTGACTTGTTCTACCAGGACAAGAGAATCTGAGCTTGGATGTCATTTAGCAGTCAAAGGCTTGTTAAACTGGTCAACATCAGCTGGTGTTCACTCTGATGATGTAGCGATGGTCTGGATTCTTCCTTCTGGAGCACCAAGCTGCTGGGAAGAAGCCTGATGATGTCAGAGTTGTGTTCAGTGGCTCCTGCTGGGTCCATTTCCGACAAATGGGCTCCAAAGAGTTCAGCTGTTTCAAAGGTCAGGGTTGCTGTTAGCAGACGAGGTGGCCGAGTGGTTAAGGCGATGGACTGCTAATCCATTGTGCTCTGCACGCGTGGGTTCGAATCCCATCCTCGTCGCAAGTGTCTCTAGTTTCTGCTCCTAGATTATGGAAAGACTCTGAACTGTGAGGCTTTTAACTGACACAGATACCAGTTGAGTCAACTTCCCTTTCACAACCTGACCAAAACAACTCTGACACCCAGAGCTCACATGTGT
This sequence comes from Aulostomus chinensis, assembly GCF_037954235.1. Classification (NCBI taxonomy): domain Eukaryota; kingdom Metazoa; phylum Chordata; class Actinopteri; order Syngnathiformes; family Aulostomidae; genus Aulostomus; species Aulostomus chinensis. The sequence goes on along the minus strand of NC_141320.1, from coordinate 34,667,012 downwards.
CAATCACCTCTGGAGAAGGTCCCGCCCCCTTAGAGCCATAAATCCTCCCATCAGTGAAGAAAACTGAAGGCGCCTCTTGGATGAGAGCTGAAGTGTCTTCTAGAAACCTGAAACAGTCCACTTGGAACGTTTAAATAATTCTACAATCCTACAGTTTCATTGAGCTTTTGTCCAAAGCCACGTTCATGTCTCACATGTATATAATATATATGTGACACTCTTTCATCTACTCATTAACAAAATGCAGTCTAATACCAGTAAATTTGTGCAGAAGAAAACGTTATTTGTGCTGCTTCTTTATTCATTTATTTAGTTTAGTTAGTATTTTTTAATGTGTTTTCTTTCAAGTCACATTTTGTCCATTAACTTCATAATCAGAGTCGCCATCTCATCACATGACTAAAGTCTGGGTTCTGTATTGGTGGTAAAATATCCTTCCATGCCCCTCACTAGTTTGCACACAGAAAAGCATATTTTACTGGTTTCAGATCTCTTAGCTTGTTCTCTCTCTTAAACCAGCTGAGGCAGCTTTCATTGTGTGATTCATTTTAAAATATAAATATGGAACAGAACCATTGGAATAAGATGTCAGGACATTTGAAGGAATGTCAATCTCCTGTTGAAATGTTGCAGTGTGCAGCTGAGGCTCTCTGGCAGTGGCACCAGGAGCCCCAATGGCAGAACCTGGACCCTCCTGGAGGAGAACCACAGGTGAGGGCCTTCTTGGCTCCAGATTGATGGAAATAAAGTGTCTGAGGCTGTTAGCAGCCATGAAGTTGATCTGGTTGGCACTGGTATTTGTTCTTGCTGCAGCTCAGGAGTGATTCAGGAGAAGAGTTTCAGAACAGCCCAGGTTGGGGACTGGAATTTTAAAATTTCCCCTGGAACCAAACAACCTTGGGAGGTAAAACCTCCAATCATAGCCACTCAGATGCAGCAGCAGAAAGAAGCTGTCATCCACCCTGACAGTCAGAGCATCAAGTCAAGAAAACATCACCATCTTGTAGTTCCAAACCTCCACCTGTCAGATTCAGCTACTTCTTATTGTGGGACTTTAAACTTGAACACCATGGAATTTGGACAAGGAGTTTTCCTTCAAGTCCAAACATCATCGTCCAGCCTCCAACCAGAGGTCCATCAGTTATCATGGAGCCACAGGTGGAGTCTGGATTCTTTTCAGGAATGAGACGGCAATGAGAGTCCTGCCAAGTGACATCACTGACATGAATGGATGACTTCAGTCATGTGACTGGATGACTTCAGTCACGTGACTGGAGGACACCCAGATAGCAAAGGTCCACTCATGTGTGTCCTCACTGCTCCACAGGTCTGTCAAATGTTCTGTAAAATAGTTGGACCCAGCAGAGCTGCTAGATTAGGAGTTGATGGAGTCGTTGCAGATACCAGGGTCCAAAGTCCAGCTTGAACCTGGTTTGTGCAGTTCTTTGTCAAGCTAGCAGCCATTCTTTTCACTGCCAAGCTAAAGTGACTTCTGTCAACAAAGGTCAACATACAAAAGGATATTTCTACTGGCAGTTCAAGATTTTGATCAAACTCCTTTTTCAGAGCTGGAACCTTCCTCTTGTGTCAGCTTTCTGTTCCCATCTCCATGGTAACGGTCAGTTTTGACCCACGTCTTCAATCAGCTGTCAAATAAACTAAAACAGTTTTCTATCCTCCAAGTTGTTTCCATCTCTTGGTGACCTTGTTAGGCTTCCTTATCCATGGAAATATTGGTTTGAAGATTTAGTTGTGGGCCTCTGGACCTTTTTTTAGTCACTAAACCCTGGATTTATTTTTTCAGCAACAGAACTTTAATACAAACACAAAATGAAAAGCAGAACAAGCCAGAACCCAAAATATGGATTTGCAAGGTCAACAAACAACAACCAGTCAAGCAAACCAAACCAACAGAAACCAACTACAAATTGTTTGAGTCATGACAAAGTCCAGGACCCACTTTTCACCCTACAATGTAAACCAATGGGAGGCTGTCTCCTCAGACACACATAGCCTCAAACTGACGCTTCTCTCGTCTACACTGTAACTCTCTCCACTTCACAAATAACTTCACTACATTCCTGACAAAAATGCCTACTAAAATGTGTTACATTCAACTTTTGACCACAATCTGGGGATTGATGAGCCTTTTTCAAACAACAAACTCTCCAAAAATCCTCTCTCCTCTCCACTCTGACAGAGAGCAGCGGGGGAGGGGCTCTTAGAGGCTCAGCTCTGATTCTCACTTGGTGTCACACTGAGGCTTCTACCTCCTAAACTACAAGTCCCACCGCTCTCATAAAATACATCCTTGGATTCAGGATGACTCCTGCTACTTTTCTGCAGTGGACAGAAGGAGGCTCAGGCCCTAACAACACTGCCTCCAGCTTTAATTAAGACCTCAGTTTTGTTCTCTGCCTCCATGACAGGTTAATGGACATCAACTGGTCCTGAGTCACCAGGAGACACAGACATGTCCAGCTGAGTGACATCAGCAGGACTGTGGAGGTTTATACTGAGTCTCCTGACGACAAGTGGCAGTACAGAGATATTAAAGAGGGTCTGAGCTAAAACTGAACCTTGGGGAACTTCAACCTTTGATCTCAGAGTTCTGTTTTTAATCTTAGAATTCTTTCTTTGATCTCTCCTTGATTTCTCAATGATTTCTTTGTGGACTCCAATTGTCTCTGATCTCTCAGTGAGACAAAGACAGAGCAGCTCCAACCTCAGCCTCCAGGAGGCCCTGATCCTCTAGTGGTCAGTCCTCTGTGTTGTGGCTGCAGCAACCCTGGTTTGAATCAGGGTCCCAGCAGCAACATTCCTACTGACTAGTGTTTGTTGTTCAACTGGACAGTTTGTCTGGTGAAGCTCTCTCAGACACTCCTTTCTTCATCCTCCCTTCAGGCTCAGCAGCATCAGAGTCAATGTGTCTGACTCGGACCAGAACCCTCAACCTGGAGGCTGTGGTGCAATGAGAACACATCTGACAACCAATCAGAGGAGGGTCTGTTTGACTCCTGGAAACTCCATGAAAGCCTGAGAGGAACTTGTTCTTCATCTCCAAATTCCCTCCCTGCACGTTGTCTCTCCAGAAATCATTCAAGTCCAAGTTGAACCTTAGACTAAAAGCTCCCAGTAGGTGATGCAGGCTCCACCTCACTCCTGGTTCTGGAACCTCACCAGTTCTTGCTCTCTCACCACTTGGATCTCATGTTCCTGACATCTCTGAGCTTGTTTCCTATCCACCTGTCTCATGTTGATGAGGTCATCCAGCCTGATGATCTCTAGGTTCTCCTTTGAGTGGTTCCCTCTGGGAGAGTTCTCTCTCTGTAACTTGTGTGTGTGTTTGCTCGTATCCTGTTTCTCCTTGACAGCACTTTAGTGTTTTTACCACTGGTGTCTCATCTGTGGTTCACCTTTTATTTGACTTCTTTGTCAAAGATGAAGGTGTTTGTGGTCATTCATCAATCATGTGATGGCTCATGTGACTGTGAGTCTGATGGAGAGCTTGTAGCGTCTCTCACTCTGATCACTTCAGGCTATTGAAGCTACTCTGATGTAGCCTGACTAGCTCAGTCGGTAGAGCATGAGACTCTTAATCTCAGGGTCGTGGGTTCAAGCCCCACGTTGGGCGTTCATCTTGAACATCCCTGCTTGTCCTCTCACTTTCTGCAGCTGTGATTGGGAATTGTAAGAAAAATCACTGAATGAACAACACAAACACAGACTGTGTCTGAAGTTCCACACCTGCACCCGACTCAGAATGAAAAACCAGTGTGGAATCAATTGTATCCACTGTCAATCCTGATTCTGGAGAAATTTCTTCATATGTATTGATGGACGCGAGCCAAGCAGAAATTTCCCACAATGCCATAGTGTTTGGTCAGTGTTGAGCAGGCGTCAGTCTGACAATGATGTCATATTATTGTGTCATCACCTGACCAGACCCAAAAGTAGGCTCAGGTATCAGTTTCTTCTCAATGCTAATGTCTGCTAGCTTAGTCTGCTACTTTGATGGCTCTGTCTGCTCAAAGGTCCAGACCCCTGGATGTGGTGGTTCCTACCTGAACGTAGATTCTGTCAGCTCATGTTGTTAAATCAACTCACCAGGAACACCAGTAGATTTCAATGGACTGACAATGAGTCTCATTGAATGGGTGTCTCGTCCAACGAGAAACACTCAGTCTCAGGTTGAAGCTCATCAATGAGGTCTTGTGGATCAGTGGCTTGCATGAATGAATGAGTTGGAAGACTTCTTGGAAATTAAAGAGGATTTAATACAATTAAGAAAACCCTTAAGACAGAGTGATAATTCCAGCAGAGTAATTAAGGCCCATATTGAGTAGCAGGTATGAATTAGCCTGGATTTATCTGAGCTTCAAGTAGACGTCAAAGAGGCAGGTGGAAAGGTGTGTAGGATGAACGATGGTGACCTCCAACCAAATGAAGAGGACTGAGTGGAGGCTGACCAGCTCTACGGAGTCAGGCGGAGTTTGGCAGCGACACAGGAGTCCAGGCCTGAATCGGTGTGTGGCAGCACAGACAGCTGTGAGCTGTCATGCCTAATTGGCAATTGCACAGCCAACCACCGGAGGCGCCCTCACTCATAAGAGGGGCGATTCCCTCCCTGCCCCATCTCTCTCTCTCTCTCTCTCTCGCTGCTCCTGACGGGTGACGTCATTTCCGCGCCGGATGTTTTGCTTCGGACAGGTAACGCGGCTTGTCTGCTCACCTGCTGCTCTTGGCTCACGTAGCACTGAGCTAATGATTGTGTATTGTGCTGCAGAGCGGCCGATTTGGTAATGAGAGTCCTGCCAAGTGAAATCACTGACATGAATGGATGACTTCAGTCACATGACCCAAACAGCGACCATCAGTCTCCCTCCAATCCTGTACTTGGGTAAACAACAAAAACAGAGTAAAAGTCTCTGGCAACATATTTGTTTCCTGTAGGGTTTCTTCATGTATGTGTGGTGTACCTGCTTTCCCAGAGGACTGCCATCTTTGTTCTGTGGCTGACATGTTTTAGTGTCAGCACAGGTCATAGCGCTGAGACTGAACTCTCATTCTCCTCCAAGTAGTATTTCCACCTCACACTCCTACAGATATTCAAGTGAACAGGGAACACAAATTTATGCTCAACTTCTCCTGTGTATTCATCCACAGTCACTAAACAACAACCAAACCAAACAAAAGAGGTTTGCTAGCATGGCGATCAGCTGTAGTTCACCATCTTATCCAGGTCACATGACTCAGGAGTAGCGTGGCCATCTGGCAACCAAAGGGTGGCTGGTTTGATCCTCACTTTCTCCAGTGACCATGTCAAAGTGTCCTTGAGTAAGATACTGAACCCCTAAATACTTCTGATGAGTAGGTTGGCTCCTTGCATGGCAGCCTTCAGCATCAGTGTGTGAGTGTGTGTGAATGAGAGGACATTGTTCAGCTCCTTGAGTGCTGCTGAGGTAGAAAGGCTCTGTACAAACTGAGTCCTTTTACCATTTCTTTCCTGCTTCTAGCAGCGCTGTCGTCACTTCCTGTGACCGTGGGAGGAAAGGGGTCCCCCTTCAGAATAAGTTTTATATCATTATGTTACTTCCTCTTCAACATGCCTTTAGCAGACCAACTCAGAGAACAGCTCAGTGAGGTAGTGTGGCCGAGCGGTCTAAGGCGCTGGATTAAGGCTCCAGTCTCTGAGGAGGTGTGGGTTCAAATCCCACCACTGCCATCATGTCACTGGAGAGGTGTGGCAGGTCTCTCGCAGCCTTTCCTTTCACTTCCACAGGTATCTTCAAACCTGTGACCAAAAGAAGAAGTGGGTCCTGAAAACTCTCCAGCTGGTCCAGAACGCTGCTGCCTGACTAGAACTAGTAGAAGAGACCATGTCTCTCCTGTACTGGCTTCTCTGCATGGCTCCCTGTCACATTCAGAATAGAATTCTAAATTCTCCTTCTACCATCAAAGTCCTCAACAGTCAGGCTCCTTCCTACCTGACAGAGCTCCTAGTCCCCTATTATCCAGCTAGAACCCTTCGCTCCCAGGATGCAGGGTTACTGGTGGTTCCTAGAGTTCTAAAAGTAGAATGGAGCCAGAGGCTTCAGCTATCAGGCTCCCCTCCTGTGGAACCGTCTCCCAGTTTCAGTGCTCACAGTGGTCCTCAGTGAGCTCAGGGAGCTTGTGAGGATAACCAGACACATGAAAAACTAGAGGGAACATTGGCTGGAGCTCAGTGTCTCCTGATGTACATGGCAGGGCAGCTGCTGCTGATGTCATCAAAATGAGCCCTGGAATCACAAGGTTTGCTGTGACGAGAGGCAGTGACATCAAGAAATGTTTGGAGCTGTTTATGGTTGATGGTTCTGTTCATGCCACTGTCACTAAAAAGAGTCAGCATTGCTGTGACAAACCTCAAAGGAAAAAAAGTCCATGGTGACAAGTGGAAAGACATTGATGAGGGACACCTGGATGCTTCTATTGGTGTTCTTCTTCTTCCTGGAGTGTTCAGATCCTGCAGTGAGGCCACTGATCGTCTCTGGGACGCATCGACAGGCAGAAATATTTTCCGGGCCACAAGGCCACTTCAGAACTTTCAACGAACATCAAGAGTCCTCAGATTTGACGACAGAGACACCGGAGCAAGAACTGACAAGCTTGCCCCCATTGGGGATGTCTGGGAAAGATGGGTGCAGCTCCTTGCACCAACATTCAACCCAGGGCCAGAGGTGAGAGTGGATGAACGTCTTGTCCCTTTCTGAGGAAAATGCCCCTTCCAGCAGTCCATGCCCAGTAACCAGGAAGGACGGCAGAGCAGAGTTTGTGTTCTGGCCTGTTCTGCTTTTCATTTAGTGTTTATATTAAAGTTCTGTTGCTGAAAAAAAGACTTTTATGCCAAACCCAAAGGTTCATTTTATCATTTTTTTAATTGAAATCAAGGGTTTACTGACTAAAAAAAGGTCCAGAGGCCCACAACAAAATATTCAAATCAATATTTCCATGGATAAGGAAGCCTAACAAGGAAACCAAGAGATGGAAACAACTTGGATGATAGAAAATTGTTTTTAGTGAATTTTACAGCTGATTGAAGATGTGGGTCAAAACTGACCGTTACCATAGAGATGGGAACAGAAAACTCAAATGGAAGCTCAAAAGGGGACTTAGCTCCAATGGTAGAGTGCTAGCTTAGCATGTGAGAGGTAGAGGGATCCATGCCCTCATTCTCCAGATTACTTCAGCTTGTTCTGTTGATCAGAGGAGCTGCTGGGTGATGAATGCTGATGTTTGTCCACTGGTGTGATAAAGTGTCCCCTGTTACTGAGATGTGGATGAACACCTGCTCAGGTCAAAGCTGCAATCAAACCAGGGACTCTGAACCTCCCACACAGTGAAGGAGTTTGTCCTGCAGGTTGATGGACACTTATTAAGTTCTACCTTTGATCAAATATAAGAAATGTAAAATAATTCAACATTGATTGCATTTCCCTCCTTTCTTTGGTGCCCTCAGACTTTCTGAGAACTGTAGGAGGAACTGCCCACTATTCTGTGTTTCTTCTGCTCAGTGGAGGAAGGAACGAAGGACCGGAGCTCTAAGATTTTCAGTTCCTACATCAGTGAATGGACTTTCTGTGCTGCAAGGAACCAAAGCTACTAAGGAGGATTACAGTTTTTCCTTGCAGGAGTCAGTGACTTAATAGAGTCTAACAAAGGGTTGGACCTGAATGAGACAGTCACCCTTCAACATGGGGCCATGGCAGAGTGAACCAAGAACACTACAATGGGGGTGAGAGTGGAGCCATGATGGATTCACAGTTCATCACCTCCACCATCATGTGGACCACCTGATCACCTCTCCCTCAACCTCTAAATAACTCATTCCCTGACCGGGAATCGAACGCGGGCTGCGGCGGTGAAAGCGCCGAATCCTAGCCACTAGACCACCAGGGACCACACTGACCTCGCCAACAACAGAGACTATACACAATGACTCAAGAACACAGGACTCTGTGGTCTCAGCTTGAGATGCAGAGGGTCCACCAAGACCACCAGACACCTCAGCCTCCTAAAGACAGTCCACCCCCAGGATCCTGCCCCCCTCTGCTCCAACTCAGCCCTCCATTCATAACTGACTTTGTCTCAGTCTCTTCCCAATGCCAGTCACTGAAACACTGACAATGTGATGGGGGCTTCCTGTCTTTATTACATTTTCTTCAAAGGATCCCGTGTGTCTTCTTTCTCTCTGTCTGTACTGGAGTGTGGTACCAGGCCCAGCTTGAACGGGTGACTGTGTCTGAGTGGGTCGAGGCTGGGCTGCAGGTATTGGGAGGTTTGAACCCATCTGTGAGGCTCCAGGTGGAGCGATCACCTGTGAGGGTCCAGGGACAGCAGGAAGCTGCACAGATGGTAAAGACATGGAGGGGAGACAGGTGGTGCTGGAGCAGTGACAGGAAGTGTCTGGCATTTTGGTTCATCCTGTGAGCTGACGTGAGGTTGTGGTTTTGCCTCCAGCCTCACCTCCTCATCAGTGTTCAAAAGGTTCAAAGGTGAAAAAATGGGATTCAACCAAACAGCTGGAATGAAGAGTTGGTAACACTTGCAGAGCTGCAGGGAGCTGGACAGGTCTCACCGTGGGGGGATTTGTCCCACAGATCCTGCTGAAGTGGCTCCTTCTCCTGAGACCTGCAATGCTGGCTGGACCTTTGGAAAAAGAACACAACAAATCTTCATAAACATTTACTTCAGCAGGAACACACAAGAAGGTGGGACTGGTTCCTTTTTCATGTTCACTATTTTGTCGTCTTGGTTCATGTTTTGGTTGTCAAAGTCAATTCTGAATATTTGTGGAAAGTTCGCCTGCCTTTACTTGTACCAATACTTCCTTTAGTAACAAATTAAAAAGCTCAAGCTAAACTTCAGTCAGGACAACCATTCTTTCTCATTCTTTGACCTCTGTTTTATGTCCATGACCATCCTGTCTGTCACCTTTGGTGATGGAGACATCAGTTGATGACATCAGCAACGGTCCTCAACCTAACTGCCTCTGCCAGAAGTGAGCTGTCATCTGTCTCAGGGGACACAGTCGGGTGGACCGGGGCGGATGAGGGCCTGCTGCTTCCTTGAAATATTTCTAAATATTTCAGTTGCAACTGTATAGTGATGGTGGCTCAGTTTAGAGCTGTCAATCAATGTTAATAACTGATCTTAGCATCTGGAGATTATTTTAGGAACACAAATACTTTTACTTCATTCTGAGGATGAGCAGACGTTCAATATAATTCTCATTTCCTGGTCAAAGACTCCTGCTAGTCAGAGAGGATCTGGGCTGGATTGGAAAGCTTCTGAGAGGAAAACCTTCACTCTGGACTGGACTGAGAACGGAGCAGCCTCAGCTTCCTGGAGCCTGACTTGCCTCTGTGGTCTAAGGCTGTGTGGGCTGACATCACAGTGAAACTACTGAGATCACAGAGCCTTTGAGATCACAGGCTGACTTCCTTTTTATCCCTAAAATGAAGAATAAAAATGTTGTGTCTGTGTTTGTGTTGCTGCATCAGTTAAACAGTGACTCTGACAGAGGGGATGTAGCTCAGTGGTAGAGCGCATGCTTCGCATGTATGAGGCCCCGGGTTCAATCCCCGGCATCTCCAGCTGGTCCTTTGGAGCCTTCATCTTATCAGCTAAATTGATCCATAAATGTGACAACAGTTGATAACAAACTACCAGAAGAGAAACCAGTCTGTTGCATATCAAAGTATTTGTAGCAGGGTCAGTGTGACTGTGAGCCTTCATAGCCAGCATGAAGGAGCTGGTTTTATCTTTGCTGGGGAAATCCCACACACAGCTGCTCTCAGTTCCAAATGTGTGTGTCCTCACTCCTCCGTCCTCCTGCTGCCCTCAGAATACAGACACAATTCAACCTGGCAAGTTTGGAGCATAGAAGTGCTCCTGAAGAGATGTGTGTCAGCCCACAGCTGGCTGTTCTTACCTGGAACCTCAAGATGAAACTGCTTCCACAGATTGGAAATGAATCTGATGTTGACTTTTGGACAAATCACCTGTTCATCAGTTCATCATCACTTCCATCCATTTCTACTGCTTATCTTGTTATAGAAAGGAGTCTATCTGCTGTGTGACTGAGGCAGTTACTGTGAGCTGCTGCATGTCTCAGTGTGTGTGTGTGTGGGGGGGGGGGGGCTGTGTGTGACTGGTCGGCTGCCAAGGATTATTGATGAGATCAATCATGATCAGCTCTGAGATCACGGCACAGAAGAAGGAGACTTTTTGATTTTTGGGGGTTCAGTTTCTAAGTCAGACACATCATCACAATTTGAAGTTTTCCTCCAGTAAAAAACAAAACCAAACAAAAACATGATTTGACTTTTGATGTCTCCATTTTTTGGAAATTGTGAGTCCAACAAGCAGGAGGCCGTTTGAGCTTGGAAACTGTGAAGCATCACCAGTAACTGCTGGTTAATTTACAGGTGTTTCCTCCAAAAAGTTTAAAATGAACTCAATGCTGAATCCCTCGTCGTCATCACTGAGCTGCAGAATTGGTCCATGCAGGAGGCTGAGCAGGTCTTCCTCTCTGGTCCAGTGTCTCAGCACAGGTCAGAGTAGAGAATTAAAACATGAACACAAATCTTTATCAGCTGTTTACTGATATCAGTGACTACCTTCAAGTAAGAGTGTTAGTGAATGGACCCTTTTTAAAGTTTATGTTATAATGTTTGAAAAATGAAGCTCACAAAAACACTATAAAAGTGTTTGTGGTAAAATGATTCCAGTAGATTTTATTGCCATTTTAAGAGTTCAAGCATATTTTGGTGACATTGTTTGATATCATGACTCTCAGTTACTTTAGCAGGACCATCGGGACATGAAATCTTCCTCATCATCCCATATCGACCCTCAACCCCTCACACAGAACCAGGAGCCCTCAACTGAAGGAACCTTTAAAACTGAGAAGTTGGACAGAAAGCAGTATTTTGGTGGAATGAACCTTTAAAACTATAAATTAGAAAGTATTTTGGTGGAACGAACCTTTAAAACTATAAATTAGAAAGTATTTTGGTGGAACGAACCTTTAAAACTATAAATTAGAAAGTATTTTGGTGGAACGAACCTTTAAAACTATAAATTAGAAAGTATTTTGGTGGAACGAACCTTTAAAACTATAAATTAGAAAGTATTTTGGTGGAACGAACCTTTAAAACTATAAATTAGAAAGTATTTTGGTGGAACGAACCTTTAAAACTATAAATTAGAAAGTATTTTGGTGGAATGAACCTTTAAAACTATAAATTAGAAAGTATTTGGTGGAATTGGAAGAAACCATTTATACTATAGTTAGAAAGGAGTATTTTGCTGTCATCTAATTCGATAGGTGGCGCTGTCACCAAAAAGCTAAAGTCCGCGGGAAAGCCGCGATTGGCTTTCCCATCCATCAATCGAACTGATCAATCAGCTTATCTACAGCTGCTCCGCATCAGCTGATCAAATCCCTCACTTCTGATTGACCCCTCTCAACTTAAATGTCACCCGGCCTCAACGACCGCTCTGCTAGCTTCTGGCTATGCTGCTCTGCCTGCTGCTATCTGCTGCCATTTCCTGTACAGTTGCTCCTGCTCGCAACTTGCTACCCTCCACCTCCCCAGCTCCACCTTGTCCTGTATACATGTCATAGTTCATTCCATGTCATGTTGCTGCTCTGTTCACGGGGGTATGTTTGCTCTTCCAGTCTTAAACTGGGAGAACCTTCCCTCATGCTGCTGGTCCCCTGTTTCATGGTGCTCATGAAAAATTCTCAGGGGACTCCTCTGAACAGAGCCGTACCACCAGTTTGTGCTAGAATAAACAATCAAGCACATTATCATCCCATTGTTTCTTGACGTGAATGGACCTGACAGAACTTGTGTTCCTCAATAAAAATGCAGAAATGAATCACTTTTTAGTCTTTTATTTTATATGATTCAACACTTAAGTTCACAAAATTCCATAGAGAAGTTGAAAATTTCAGTTCTGAATTGTTTTATAGACAAATTTGCTCCATTTTACATAGCGACTCATTTCAGCATTTACACAAACAAATTGAACAAATGAAATTCTACAACGATGAGATGATATTTGAAGGAAAGGATGAGCGATTAAATGTTATTTCACAGGCTGATGTTGGGTTAGCAGTATGGAAGCTTTTCCATCTTTTTTCAGTTTGTTTACCTGCAATGATTGAGAACTCCTGCAGGGGTCGCTATTGAGTGGCCAACACAGTGTCAAAACAGTGCCGACACAGTTAGTGTAGTGTGTCAGTTCACTCCTTAAGGGATCATCATCCAATCACTACCTTGCAGTCCTCATCCATGCTGAGGAGGACAGACCTGAATCCTGTCTCCCTTTAACGTCACATGGAGTTTGGTACTCTTTCAAGATGAACCTCACTTCTGACTTCCTTTGCTCAACGGTTCAAGGAGTTGGGAGTCCTCATCTATTTAATTCTAACATGGATAGAAAAGAGAACGTCTGCTGGCCCAAGGGATTCGTTTCAGCTCAGCTTCAACAACCTTTGACAACCTGAGTTCTTGGGAATCAAACATCTGTTTCATTTTAACGTCGTTGTAAAGTCTATAAAAAAGTTCATGTCAAGAAGTTCTCTTTGAATGCAGCAGAAACCTTCATCAGGAGGGTTACCAGGGTCAGGGCTCAGCAGGAATACAAACAAGAGACAATCAGGAACAACCTTCATCAGGAGGGTTACCAGGGTCAGGGGTCAGCAGGAATACAAACATGAGAGAATCAGGAACAACCTTCATCAGGAGGGTTACCAGGGTCAGGGGTCAGCAGGAATACAAACATGAGACAATCAGGAACAACCTTCATCTGGAGGGTTACCAGGGTCAGGGGTCAGCAGGAATACAAACAAGAGACAATCAGGAACAACCTTCATCAGGAGGGTTACCAGGGTCAGGGGTCAGCAGGAATACAAACATGAGACAATCAGGAACAACCTTCATCAGGAGGGTTACCAGGGTCAGGGGTCAGCAGGAATACAAACATGAGACAATCAGGAACAACCTTCATCTGGAGGGTTACCAGGGTCAGGGGTCAGCAGGAATACAAACAAGAGACAATCAGGAACAACCTTCATCAGGAGGGTTACCAGGGTCAGGGGTCAGCAGGAATACAAACAAGAGACAATCAGGAACAACCTTCATCAGGAGGGTTACCAGGGTCAGGGGTCAGCAGGAATACAAACAAGAGACAATCAGGAACAACCTTAATCAGGAGGGTTACCAGGGTCAGGGGTCAGCAGGAATACAAACATGAGACAATCAGGAACAACCTTCATCTGGAAAAGCTGAGAAAGCCTGAATCTTGAAGCTGTCTGGGGAACTGAGCCTCAGGGAATCAACCTCCGCTGGTTGGGCTCAGGAGCTGTACAGAGAAACTCAACACTCCTTTTCTGGGCAGGGAGAGACCAGCAAGGATGCACTCAAGTAGCTCGTCCTTCAGGAGACAAACTCCACATTTGAAGCACCTTCAAGTCCACCAGGCTCGTGGCTCAAAACTGGAGAAAAGAAATCACAAAGATGTGGTGGTTATGAGCCTCAGCAGGAAGCAAACGCTCACCTTAGCTGGACAGTTTAAAGACACAGGAGGTTCTGATGGAGGCCTCAGGCACCACCTTGCAGGAAGTCCCTCTGCACCCACGTTTCAGGGACATTGTCTTTACAAACTGCAGTGAACTTTAGATGTGCTGGTTTATAGTATTTCACTGTAACAGTTATGAATGAAACAAACTAGAAATAATCAGTATTTTGTGAAACTGTCCATCATGTCTGATAAACTTTGATGACACTTTGGGGCCCAACATCTCTCCGAGGGCCTCCTCCAGTTGGTCTGAAGTCCCATCAAACACCAGAGAGCAAAGCAAATATGAATAAATCAATTCTGAGGAAGTTCTGGGGAGAACCTACGGTGTTGTTCTGAAGCTCTGCTTCTATGTTCCTACCTGAGAGTCTCCAGCCTCCAGTGAGGATCCTTCAGTCCAGCAGACAGCAGCTCCACTCCTGGGCCTCCTGGATGATTGAGGCTCAGGTGCAGCTCTCTCAGGTGGGAGGGGTTGGAGCTCAGAGCCGAGGCCAGAGAAGTAAAACCTTCCTCTCTGATCCCACAACCTAAAAGGCTGCAGTTAAGAGAACAGAGTTAATTCACTGTTCTACCAAATCCTGGAACCTGAACCTCTCAGATGTTGATGGTCTTCACTCCAAGTTAGTGAGGTGTTTATAGTTGCTTTAGCAGTGCCAGGCTAAAGGCTGTGGTCCAACTGCACCGGCACAGTGACAGTTTCGTCAGGAACAAAGCTACCAGGCCTCAGTAATCTACTACCAGCAGGATATTCCAGAGGAACTGTTGACAAACAGCTGGATTCTGTCCATCTGCTCTCACTGCTTCCCACACCAGCAGCTGCTTTGTCAAGTTCCTCTGGTCTTCACCAACAAATGGAACACTTCCTCCTCCAGTCTTTGTTCTGACTTCTCTCTGGTGACCTGCTTTGATCAGTGAGGTTTCTGCTGTTTCACTGTCATGACAGCGTGCAGGTTGTTGAGTCCCGTCACTCACGACAGGAGTTCACCTTCTCACTACCCTCTGATATAACGCTTCTTTCTCCATTACTAGAGAATCTATCACACATTCATAGTTAAGGATGAACCACAGGAACAAGCTCCTCCTCCACTGTGTTACCATGGTGACGAGTCCCCACCCACATCAAAGAGAGACGTGTTCAACCAGAAGTGCTTGGAGCCGCTGCACGAAGCAGGCAGACACCTCTGGGTGGCTGGAGCCTTTTTATGGAGGCGGCAGCAAACGCTGCTGCTGCCTGGAAACAACTGGAAATCCAGGCTGGAGGTCAGGAAAACAACACATTGGACTCAGGCACTCGTGCTGAAGTTGACCATCACTTCTTGAGTGACGTCCCACTGCTACATGGTGACCACTGAGGGAGGTTTGGAAGGTGACTATTTATAAAGAACAGATTCACAGCAGTCGTTGACAGGCATTCCTGCTGTTGCCATAGCAACCAACCTGCCTCCGTGATGTGGCACATCACTGTATAAGTGTCAGGTGACCTGAGGTTGGAGAAAGGGCTGGTAGCTCTGCTTCCACTGTAGGAGATCACGACGACGCTGACCGACACTTCTGAGCGTTTGAAATTCCTCCAAATGTCAGACGGCCGGTTGCTCACTGATCAGGCAACGATCGACCCTCCAGAATAAAACTGACCTTCATGTGGCTTGAACATCGGCTCAAATCTCTTCATTAAGGACATGTTTTGTTGTCACAGTGACCTTTGAACCCCAAAATCTAACCAGTTCATCATGAACGTTTGAGTCAAAGTAAAGAAATTGTGGGTGGAGTGGAGGCCTGCTAAGATGAGAGCTGGCCTGACCTGAGAGTTTCCAGGTGACAGTGGGGATCCTCCAGTCCAGCACACAGCAGCTCCACTCCTGAATCCTGCAGCAGGTTCCAGCTCAGGTCCAGTTCTCTCAGATTGGAGGACTGAGAGCTGAGAACTGAAGACAGAACTGAACAACTTCTCTCTGAGAGCTTACACTTCACCAGCCTGAAGAAGAAATGGAAACATGAGCAAACATGGCGTCAACACCAACTCATCAATGATGAAATCTGTTCTCATCTCTGGTTCAGGATCAGCTTTGATATGTGGACGTTTGGAGTTGATGCCTCATTTGCATATTTAAACAGGTTGATAGGGAACCTTCTTTCTACATTGTATTAATAAATAAATGAATATACATATATACGTATATATATATATATATATATATATATATATATATATATATACATATATAAATATATATGTTTATATATATGCTTTCAATTAAATTGATGTCTTCCTGGTTGATGGTTTGACTCCATTTTGAATCAGTTTCTAGTTCTGTCTTTCTTCCTTCATTCATTCTTCAACATTGTTCTCTCTTCACCAGAGCTTTGATCCTCATCTTCCTGTATTTCACTGCTCCATTTTAATTCTCTTTGTCTTTTGCCATCATTTCCTATCTGCCTCTATTTTATTCCCATTCATTATTTTCATGTGTCCATCGGTCTCAGGTGTGTCTTTGTCTCATGGCTCTGATCTCTGCTTTGTTGTCTTTCTCGTCTCCAGCAGGAGGCACCAGACCAGGAAAACCTGACACTGACATTTTTCCCTCTGAGCGATGAAACAAGACAGGAATGATCACCATTCAGAGAGAATGGAACTGGTCTGATCATGAGTGGGAGGATGTCTGCTGCACACACACACACACACACACACACACACACACACACACACACACACACACACACACACACACACCCTCTGGAGGTCTGCCCTCCAGTTTCAATTCAGCTTCCTTTCATTCCAGGTCATCATCACTCCTTCAACTGAGTCTCTTCCACACATCAGATCAAAGTCTTCAGTCTTGTCCAGCAGCACCAGAGTGAAGCCTCTTCAGCTCTGAAACCATCTTTGTCAGCTGCAGCAGCAGCAGCATGGAGGACAGTGACAGTATTCCTGACTCAAAGAGCGCCGCTTGAACTCAGACGCTTGAATTTGTGTCTGAGATGATGGAAAGTCTCACATCAGCTGAGGATGCCAGAGCCACAGCTCTTCACTCTGCACTGAGCCATTTTCACCACCAGGGGGAGCTCTGGAAGAAGGCTTTTCCTCTGCTGCAGTTAAGCTCTCAGTCCATTCATTCTTACACCCCCCCCCCCCAGCTCCCAGCTGTTTGACCTGTTGTCCTCCAGGAGGCGCTACCACTGCATCAGGGCTCAGATGAACAGGTTCAAGGACAGTTTGTCCCCCAGAGCCAGAACCCCTCTGACCTCCACCTTGTCCTCTATGCTGCCCCCCTTCCAGACGACCACACTGATGAGATCTTTCTTGCAGCTTCAGTCTCTTGTTCTGTAGCTTTGATTCTCTCTTCTGATCAGCTTGGCAACTCTGAAGCTTTTTCAACTGAAGGAACGTCTCAGAAAATGTTCCTACAAACACGTTTGGATTGGAGAAAACCTCCACCAGGAGAGGGTGGAGTGGAGGCCGGCTAAGATGAGAGCTGGACTCTGACCTGAGAGTTTCCAGGTGACAGTGTGGATCCTCCAGTCCAGCAGACAGCAGCTCCACTCCTGAATCCTGCAGCAGGTTCAGGCTCAGGTCCAGTTGTCTCAGACTGGAGGACTGAGAGCTGAGAACTGAAGACAGAACTGAACAACTTCTCTCTGAGAGCTCACACGTCTCCAGCCTGAAGAAGAAATGGAAACATGAGCAAACATGGCGTCAACACCAACTCATCAATGATGAAATCTGTTCTCATCTCTGGTTCAGGATCAGCTTTGATATGTGGACGTTTGGAGTTGATGCCTCATTTGCATATTTAAACAGGTTGATAGGGAACCTTCAAGAACTTTGATAGAACATTCAAATGTCATGGTGGGAAAATGAAGTCATCATTGATCCTGAAGATGTCACTAAGAGGCCGTCAGTGATGGACGATGATGTCACAGTCAAGTTGACCTTGGGGATATTAATTGTCATGATTTCATGCTCACAGACGTTTGAGAGTCTCTTGTTTCTTCAGAGTGAATCATTGACTTCTCTCTCCTCTTGCTGTCAGTCTTAATAGCAGGCGTGCCAGCACTCCATGTTTCCTGAGATCTGATCACTGGAACCACATTCAGAGGTGGTCTGGTCCACATGGGGCCACATTCTCCCAGTGGTTTGTCCACCAATGAGTCCTGGGCCCCAGTGAAGGATCAGCTGATGTCCTCTGTTGAAGCAGAAAGACCATCGCTGAGCGAACGGCGGCGTATTATGACACCGTCTGATCACGTGACAGCTCACTGAGAGAGATTCTTCTGACGGCTCTGAGGACAACATGACCTCATGGGGTTGTGTCTCAATCACAGGTCACGTTTCAGGACGTTTGGCTGCCGTGTCCACTCATTCTCTGCTCTCTGTGTCTCTCTCCCACTATCAGATCCAGGTGTGGAACCACTCATCCAGAGATCGATGAACCACTTTCTAACCCTACCATTCACATGCATCCATCTGTGCTCAGCAAACTGGTGTTCTGATGGACACGCAGAGGAGAGAGAGACATTTTCCTGCCATGGTTTTGGAGAGTCTATGTCAACACTTTGTCTCTTACAAAGACGGAGGAGGTTTCAATCAGTCGGTGGCTGTTTGGAGAATGTAAATGTGGAATAAAACACAACGGCAACACCACTGATCTGTTCAACCACCTCCTGAGGCGCTACACCTGGGCCGGCCAGGACTGCCCTCATGAACCTGAACAGAGCTTTGGTGCACTTTGTTGTGCTGTGATGCTGCAACATGCAAAGCACTGATAATTGAAACAAAAGGTAGACATTTGCCATGAACTGTTGTGTTCTTGTTTCTGTCCATTATTTTAAACCTGATTCCCTCCAGCAAACAGCAGAGATCTGGGACTCCTCCCTGAACTCTCTAGTAGCCTGGTATTCATGGCACAGTTGGACAGTTCAGTTGAAGTCTGGCAAAAAGTGACTGAATCACTTTAGAGACCCCGAATTGAATCGACTCCAATCGTTCTAAATGAATCAAAGCTGCAGTCATGAATCGTGATTCAAATCAAATCTTTGTTAAGGTGAATCATTCCAACCACATAAGATCCATCCAGGTGACGCTCAGTGGGGGAGGCAGGTTTCTGCTACTGACCTGAGAGTTTCCAGGTGACAGTGGGGATCCTCCAGTCCAGCACACAGCAGCTCCACTCCTGAATCCTGCAGCAGGTTCCAGCTCAGGTCCAGTTGTCTCAGACTGGAGGACTGAGAGCTGAGAACTGAAGACAGAACTGAACAACTTCTCTCTGAGAGCTCACAGCCCCTCAGCCTGAAGAAGAAATGGAAACATGAGCAAACATGGCGTCAACACCAACTCATCAATGATGAAATCTGTTCTCATCTCTGGTTCAGGATCAGCTTTGATATGTGGACGTTTGGAGTTGAAGCCTCATTTGCATATTTAAACAGGTTGATAGGGAACCTTCTTTCTACATTGTATTAATAAAAAAATGAATATATATATATATACATAATATACATATATACATATATATACAAATACATATACGCATATATATATACATATACATATATATACATATACGCATATATATACATATACATATATATATACATATACATATACACATATATACATATATATACATACATATACATATATATGTATATATGTATATATATACATATATATGTATATATATACATATATATGTATATATGTATATATATACATATATATGTATATATACATATATATGTATATATACATATATACATATATGTGTATATACATATATATACATATATGTATATACGTATATATACATATATACATACATATATAAATATAAACATAAATATACATATATACATATATACATACATACATATATATATATATATATATATATATATATATATATATATATATATCCCACCAGGAGAGGGTGGAGTGGAGGCCTGCTAAGATGAGAGCTGGACTCTGACCTGAGAGTTTCCAGGTGACAGTGGGGATCCTCCAGTCCAGCAGACAGCAGCTCCACTCCTGAATCCTGCAGTAGGTTCAGGCTCAGGTCCAGTTGTCTCAGACTGGAGGACTGAGAGCTGAGAACTGAAGACAGAACTGAACAACTTCTCTCTGAGAGCTCACACTTCACCAGCCTGAAGAAGAAATGGAAACATGAGCAAACATGGCGTCAACACCAACTCATCAATGATGAAATCTGTTCTCATCTCTGGTTCAGGATCAGCTTTGATATGTGGACGTTTGGAGTTGAAGCCTCATTTGCATATTTAAACAGGTTGATAGGGAACCTTCTTTCTACATTGTATTAATAAATAAATGAATATACATATATACGTATATATATATACGTATATATGTATATATACATACATATATACGTATATATGTATATATACATACATATATACGTATATATGTATATATACATACATATATACGTATATATGTATATATACGTGTATATATATACACGTATATATATACGTGTGTGTGTGTATATATATATATATATATATATATATATATATATACATATATATATATATACATTATACATTTGCATATTTAAACAGGTTGATAGGAAACCTTCAAGAACTTTGATAGAACATTGAAATGTCATGGTGGGAAAATGAAGTCATCATTGATCCTGAAGATGTCACTAAGAGGCCTTCAGTGATGGATGATGATGTCACAGTAAAGTTGACCTTTGACCTTTAGGATCCGTGTCATCAGTCAGAACTGGGCAGTCCCAGTCCTGAGCAGAACCAGAAGCAGAGCCACATTTCATGGTTCTAAGTCTCTCCACTGGTTGTCTTCCAGTGTGCACATTGATGGTCCTGTTGTGGGCTTGTTGTTCAAGCACTTCCTGGTCTCCACCAGCATGTCTACTGGTCTTCAGTGGATGAACCAGTGCAGCCCCTCAGCTCCTCCGAGGAGTTTAGTCGCTGCTCTAAAGTGCCCACTAAAACCTCTGGTGAGGCCCCTTGAGCTTCAGACTCCCAGCTGCTGGTCCAGTCTGAGCCTGACCATCTAAAGAGACACCAGTAAAGACACCAGTCACCATTGACAGGCTTTACTGGTTGGAAGTTGCTCCTTGAAGCATTTGACTCTCAATGGTTTCTACATTGTATTAATATCAAAAAAAAAAAAAAAAAAAAAAAAAAAAATATATATATATATATATATATATATATATATATATATATATATATATATATATACACATATATATACATGCCGTTCAGGAAATTAATCTTTGAATATATTGAGTGAACCTCTGAATATATTGAATGAAACTCTGAATATATATACGAAACTCTGAATATATATACGAAACTCTGAATATATTGAAATAAACTCTGAATATATATATGAAACTCTGAATATATATACAAAACTCTGAATATATTGAATGAAACTCTGAATATATATACAAAACTCTGAATATATCTATAATGAATCCTCAAAATATGGAGTGAAACTCTGAATATATTGAATGAAACCCTGAATATATGGAATGAAACTCTGAATATATTGAATGAAACCCTGAATATATTGAATGAAACTTTGAATATATATAATGAATCCTGAATATATGGAGTGAAACTCTGAATATATTGAATGAAACCCTGAATATATGGAATGAAATTTTGAATATATTGAATGAAACTTTGAATATATTGAATGAAACTTTGAATATATTGAATGAAACTCTGAATATATATACAAAACTCTGAATATATCTATAATGAATCCTCAAAATATGGAGTGAAACTCTGAATATATTGAATGAAACCCTGAATATATTGAATGAAACCCTGAATATATTGAATGAAACTTTGAATATATATAATGAATCCTGAATATATGGAGTGAAACTCTGAATATATTGAATGAAACCCTGAATATATGGAATGAAACTTTGAATATATTGAATGAAACTTTGAATATATTGAATGAAACTTTGAATATATTGAATGAAACTTTGAATATATATAATGAATCCTGAATATATGGAGTGAAACTCTGAATATATTGAATGAAACCCTGAATATATGGAATGAAACTTTGAATATGTTGAATGAAACTTTGAATATATTGAATGAAACTTTGAATATATATCATGAATCCTGAATATATGGAGTGAAACTCTGAATATGTTGAATGAAACCCTGAGTATATGGAATGAAACTTTGAATATATTGAATGAAACTTTGAATATATTGAATGAAACTGAATATATATACATGAAACTCTGAATATATTGAATGAAAATCTGAATATATGGAATGAAAATCTGAATATATGGAATGAAACTCTGAATATATATACAAAACTCTGAATATATTGAATGAAACTCTGAATATATATACAAAACTCTGAATATATATATAATGAATCCTGAATATATGGAGTGAAACTCTGAATATATTGAATGAAACCCTGAATATATGGAATGAAACTCTGAATATATTGAATGAAACTTTGAATATATATAATGAATCCTGAATATATGGAGTGAAACTCTGAATATATTGAATGAAACCCTGAATATATGGAATGAAATTTTGAATATATTGAATGAAACTTTGAATATATATAATGAAACTTTGAATATATATAATGAATCCTGAATATATGGAGTGAATCTCTGAATATATTGAATGAAACCCTGAATATATGGAATGAAACTTTGAATCTATTGAATGAAACTTTGAATATATTGAATGAAACTTTGAATATATAGAATGAAACTTTGAATATATATAATGAATCCTGAAAAAATGGAGTGAAACTCTGAATATATTGAATGAAACCCTGAATATATGGAATGAAATTTTGAATATATTGAATGAAACTTTGAATATATGGAATGAAACTTTGAATATATTGAATGAAACTTTGAATATATATAATGAATCCTGAATATATGGAGTGAAACTCTGAATATATTGAATGAAACCCTGAATATATGGAATGAAACTTTGAATATGTTGAATGAAACTTTGAATATATTGAATGAAACTTTGAATATATATAATGAATCCTGAATATATGGAGTGAAACTCTGAATATATTGAATGAAACCCTGAATATATGGAATGAAACTTTGAATATATTGAATGAAACTTTGAATATATATAATGAATCCTGAATATATGGAGTTAAACTCTGAATATATATATATGAAACTCGACTGACGTCAGACTTCACGGCAGTGCCTGCGGGCGGCCATGTTTTTCCTTCATAAAAAAGCAGAACTATTAAGGGAACACTCTGCTGTGTGTAGAGGTCCGTATTTAGATCTGTATGGTTCGCTTGATATAGTTTTTAAGGTGGTTCAATGAAGGTAAAACAGTGATCGTATTTAGATCTGTATGGTTCGCTTGATATAGTTTTCAGGAGGTTCAATGAAGGTAAAACAGTGATCGTATTTAGATCTGTATGGTTAGCTTGATATAGTTTTCAGGTGGTTCAATGAAGGTAAAACAGTGATCGTATTTAGATCTGTATGGTTCGCTCGATATAGTTTTCAGGTGGTTCAATGAAGGTTAAACAGTGATCGTATTTAGATCTGTATGGTTCGCTTGATATAGTTTTCAGGTGGTTCAATGAAGGTAAAACAGTGATCGTATCTAGATCTGTATGGTTCGCTCGATATAGTTTTCAGGTGGTTCAATGAAGGTTAAACAGTGATCGTATTTAGATCTGTATGGTTCGCTTGATATAGTTTTCAGGTGGTTCAATGAAGGTTAAACAGTGATCGTATTTAGATCTGTATGGTTCGCTCGATATAGTTT